>NW_027397152.1:954237-1037104 GCF_003265705.2 Callorhinus ursinus
GTTCAGTCTATCTACTGTGTAGGGAAAAATACCAGTTCTCAACTACTATGTCTTTCTCTCCTGTGTGTCTCCTTTACTACTCACACAGGACCTTTACTTCTGATAGTTCTGATCACCAAATGGGGAGAGGCTTTTCTCCACATGAGGCAATTCTGTGACACCAACTGGGTGTCCTACAATTTAACTCCATTCTGACACCATCTACCTGGAGACAGCATCAGATCCCACAGGGTAAGGGCTCAGTCCATGAGACTGACCCCACTTCAGATGCCAAGAGCAAGTAGCAGGCCACCAGGTTCCCACAACTTCTGTCTGACTTGGCTATGTTAGGAAGCAAGAAATTCCTGTCCCCTTCAAGGGTCCTTCCAGCTGGACTAAGAATCAAATTGACATGGGACAGATTAACAGGAGAAAGTCAAATTTAATAGTGTACATACAGGCAATCCACACAGACATGGAAATTCTAAAGACAGGCAAAATGAAAACTATATGTCGTCCTGAACTAAGGAGCAGGGGACAGAGGTCTGGGACTTTGAAGGGAAGGAATGCACTTCACGGGGTCATAAGAAGAAGAGCAGATGCTTGGTAATTAGCTGCTTGCCCTGCCATACAGATGGGTCACTCAGGTAAAATTTTTCTCTGGTAATAACCTTTATTCTGGGAAAGACCCCCAATTTAAATTCTTCTATGTAGTGAAGGGAGGGGCAAAAGTTTCTCTTGAGCCCACAGGGTCTTGATTGCCTTCAGCTCAAAATAATATTCACGCCAGATTGGCCCATCTTGGGACAGCTTGCCTTGGCCCCTACAGTTGCAAATCAGAGGTTCTCACAAACCCCTCCTGATGTTCAATTACTTTGCTAGAGAGGTTTCCAGAACTCAGGGAAACACTTATATTTACCAGTTCATTAAAGGATACAGAAGAACAGCCAGATGAAGACATGCATACAGCGAGGTCTGGGAGTATCCCAAGCACACACAGGCCTTTCTGTCCCTGTGGGGTCAGAGTGCATCACCCTCCCACTGGGCCTGTGTTTGCCAGCCTGGAAGCTCTCTGAACCTTTGGGATTTTATGGACGCTTCCTCACGCAGGCATGATCCATCACATACTCCATTTCCAGCCCTTCTTCTTTCTCTAGAAGCTTCTAATCATGGTTTCCTCTTTCTGGGGACCAGCCCCCATCCAGGAGCCATTCAGGAGCCTACCCAGAGTCACCTCAGTAGAACAAGACACTCCCATCACCCAGGAAATTACGAGGATTCCAACAGCGCTGTGTTGAATCCAGGCCAGAGACCAATACATATGTTCTATCTTGTCACAAGTATCCACCCAGCTCTAGGCGATGAGGAGAAATAGGTTGCTGGCTGGCCAAGAGCTATCCTGCAGAATCCACACACTTGCCAATGGGTCCCCTGTCTGGCCAATGAGGATAACAAGGGAAGAGCAGGTTTGGGGTTCTTTGGCACCAACTTCTTCTTCCCTCTTTCAAGCAATGTGGAAGGAGGGGGTTTTATAAACATTACCTCATGTAATCTGATGAAATAGGAATTATTTTTATTCAGAATTCATAGTGGAAAAACTTAGGCTCAGAAAAGCTTAGCAACTTAGCAACTTGCTCAAGATCAGACAGGATCATGGAGTCGAACCAGGTTGGTGCGGTTCCATGGCTCCTGGCTCTTTCCCCTCCTGGTGGTGGGAACAAGAGGGTAATCCATGCTAGCACAGTGGGGCAGCTGGCCTGGTCCCTGGAGAATCATGCTTTTGAAAATCAGAACCTTGAATCTGTTTTGTGTTATCTGCATTCTAGATTTGGGCGTCCTTCTATTTTCCCCAACTTCACCAACAGTGAAGTAGCTTTGGCATGACGGTCAGTTTACACAAGTGACCTTGAGAATTCCACTGACTCTAAGTAAAGCAGGTGTTTGCAGCATCCTGCTGAAGGGGGCCCTGGGCTTTCTGCAGGCAGCACTGCTCAGGAGGCCGTCCTGTTGGCACTGGAGAGGGCATAAGTTACGGTTCACATTTACCTATCTTGAAAATGTGGGCTCGGCCCCAGCTATAGCGATGGGTAAGGTGGGAGCTGGCCCAAGGCCATGCCTCAGAGCCCAAGCCGAAAAGCACAGGGGCTTTTCCATCCCTTGTATGAGCACACCTTTCCAAATGATGGCAGTTGCTGCCAGCAATTAGGTGATGAATCAGGAAAAAAAAATGTTTTTCCATTAATTTTTTTAAAAGATTTTATTTATTCATTCCAGACACAGAGATACAGAGAGAGAGAGCACGAGCAGAGGGAGAGGCAGAGGGAGAAGCAGGCTCCCCACTGAGCCAGGAGCCCGACGTGGGGCTCAATCCGAGGACCCTGGGATCATGACCCTAGCCAAAGGCAGACGCTTAACCATCTGAGCCACCCAGGCACCCCTTTCCATTAACTTTATCAGAAAAGAAAAAAAAAATCTCACATTTTTCCTGGCAAAATAAAATAATTATGTCAGGGGTTGCTCATGCTGCTGAAGCAACATGGGAGAAAAGCTGAAGTGATTTGGACCAGTTTGATCAGCTGGGATCCTGCTCTGCTTCCTTTCTTCTCCCGTAGAAAGATAGAGGCAGGGTGGCTCCGCATCAGGATCAGGGTGGGTGTCAGGGAAGCTTGCAGCCCTGGCCTTGTTCCTGCCCCACCCCATCCCCAGGTTTGCTCATGGAGGGTCCCTGGCTGCCATGATGGACGAGACCTTCTCTAAAACTGCTTACCTGGCTGGAGAGGGGCTATTCACAGTAAGCCTCAACATCAGGTTCAAAAAGTAAGTATGGATCCTTGGGGCGTTGGCCAAAGTCATGGCCTTTTTATCACTGAGGAGTGGCCATGCTCAGGGGTTGGGTGCGGAAGCCCTGTCTGCCGCCCTCCTTCCCCAGCTGCTGCTCAGCTGTTCCTCTACTCCGGGCCAGAGCACAGCCTCTGACATCAGACTCTGGAAGTCTGCAAGTGGGCCACGAGCCCTGAGCCACTTATTCCTTCAGGCAGAGTGGGATGAAGAGAAGGCTGGAGAAACAGAGGGGTGAAGGGATGGCGGCCAGGGATTCATATGAGGGATGAACTAAGCCACCTCCTCTTCCAGCTTGATTCCTGTGGGCTCTCTGGCTGTACTGAAAGTTGACGTGGAAAAGATCGAGGACCAGAAGGTTTACATGTCGTGCATCGCCCAGAGCAGGGACCAGCAGACAGTCTATGCTAAGTGCTCAGGTAAAGAGGTTCTCAGCCTCAGCACCAGACTCTGTCCTGCCACCATCACCCTCAGGACCAATGGAAGGAAGAATGCCGAGGATGCGCTCCCAAGCTGGGATCCAGCTTTTTAGAGTGGGACCGGGCACCTGCTGTAGACTCCAATGAAAGAGCACCTGGCTAGGATTCTTTTCTATGTAGGAGTGGCCTGACCTGTTCCACAAGGGCAGGATT
Organism: Callorhinus ursinus; assembly: GCF_003265705.2. Taxonomy (NCBI): domain Eukaryota; kingdom Metazoa; phylum Chordata; class Mammalia; order Carnivora; family Otariidae; genus Callorhinus; species Callorhinus ursinus. Next base: position 957,687 of record NW_027397152.1, read on the forward strand.
GGGCACCAGGTGACAGGATGCAAATGTTCAGAGCACCCCAACCAGCTCCTGACACTCAGCTTGTCCTCTTCTCTGCAGGTGTTTTCCTGCAGCTGCAGCTGGAAGAGGAGTCATCCCAGTAACAGTTACTGTGCCTTCCTGCTGACTGCCCAGCTCGCTTGGGACCCACTGCACGGCAAGGAGGGGTCCCCAGGAAGTGACTGGTGACGGGAAGGAGAGGCCACTTTCCTCTGAATAAATAGATTCGTGGCCTCATTCTCAGGCTAAGACCCTTCTGTAGCAGGAAATCAGAATCCTGACAGCACCTCCCACACACCCACTTCCCCAGTCAGCACCAAGAGATCTCCTGAGCACCTGCAGGTGCCGGGCCCTGGGTGAGGCACCAAGCACACAGTGAGGAAAGACTTTAAAGAGTATAGCCTGGGAGGGGGGGTGACATAAAGTTTTGTTTCTTAGAAAGATGACTCTGGTGGCAGTAAAGGGAGGGTCAGCAAGCCTGAAGGTGGGAACCCTGGTTAGGAGACCCCTGCACAGCCCCCAGCTAGAGATAGTAAGGGCCTGCCATTGATCAGAGCTTTGGAGATGAAAGATGGAACATGTTATAAACAAAAGAGCTTGGGACTTTGCCACTAATTATAAGTAGTGGATTTGTGAAGAGTCTTCCAGGATGCCTCCAGGCTTTTGACCTAGGATTTGTGGGTGGCATTACCAGGAATGCGGAGGAGCAGGTTTGAGGTGGGGGTGGATAATGAGTTTCGTTTCCCACGCACTGAGCTTGAAGTGCCCATGGCACTTCAGCCACATGGTGAGCACCAGCAGAGCCTGGATATTGTGGTCTGGAGCTTGAGACGGATGAACAACTGCCTCAGTCTGTAAATCATCGATGTAAAAACGGACATGGAACTCCTGGGAGGGAAGTATAGAGTGAAAGGAGGGGAAGGGAGAAAAATGAAGGCTAGGGAAGGGGTCATAGATAGAACTTGCAGTTGGGCAATGGACAAAAGCCACCAGAGACCAAGGATAGGACAGGAGTGACTATTCTGAAGAGGGAGAGGTCAACAGTGTCAAATGTGAAAGGTAAGGCAAGACAGATGGGGACTAAAAACAGGCCTTTGCCTTTGGCAACGAGGAAGGTGAGGGTCTTCTTTGCCGGGTGGGAGCAAAATCCAGATTATGGTGAATGAAAAAATGGACGGGACTGACAAAGTGAATCTAGATGATTCTTTCTAGGAATGTTGTTGTTATTGATGATGTTATTTAAGGAAAGAGGGTTGACTATATTTATAAATTGCTTTGGAAGGAGCCAGTGGAGAGAGGCTGAAACTCTAGCAGGGAGAGAGAGGTGTCACCCAGCAGAACAGCTATCTGGTCTCAGAGATGGATCAAGAGCACTGGTGGAGACAGCATCAGTGACTCTGATACCAAAAAAGGAAGGAGTAGAAGGGGGAGTGCATAGCAGGATGGGAGGTTGAGGAGATTCATGCCAGAGGACTTCAGCACCCTCAGTGAAACAGGAGGCAAGGCCCTCAGTGGGGAGAGAGGTCTGGAAGAAGGGCAATGATTGCCATAGGCCACTGGGGGATCAGAACAAACCAACCCGGTACATGTGGGCCGAGGCATGCAGAAGGCCCAACTGCTGGTGGAAAATGGGGGTCTGGAGTATACTGACCTGGGGTGAGGGGAAGGCGTGAGCCAGCTAGCAGGACTACGGGATGATGGCACTAAATCAGGCAAGGAAACTGTGGTAAAGGAGAAAAAAGAACATGGCTAGCGCACATTTTTGAGGAGGAGTGGTCTGACATGAAGGAGAAGAATAGAGACTGGAGGAGGCAGTCGTCATCTGGGAGAAGCCAGAGCCTCCTCTGAGCAGAGGAGAGAAGTGGGAAACTGAGCAGCTCGGGACAGGCAGGATGCCATCAAAACTAAGTGGGTGCAGAGGATGCGCAGGAAGAGGTCAAGGACTTGAGAAGTTTTACCAAAGAATGAGAACTCCAAGGGGGCATATCACAAAGGATTTTATTATTAGATGTGGTAAAGCCAAATACTGAGACAGGTAAACCTTTACATCTCCAAGGTGTAAGCCATATTTTAAACAGAACAGACATAAAGTCCAGTTGTTGGTGTCTAGGAGTCACTCAGGAATCTGGCTGACAAAAGCTCTGCCATCTTTAACACATGACTTCCAAAATCATCCTGGATGTTGATATCCAGTTGCCAGATGAGAAAAGAGACAATCACAAGAGAGGTGTATGGGGACCAAGCCTCAAAGTATTTCCGTTGACCAAAACTCAGTCATGAGACCCCACTAAGCAACAAAGGGAGGTTGGTTGGAAAATATGGTCTAACTACATGTTGGGGAAGAAAGGGAAAAGGGTTTGGTGAGTAGCTGGCAACCACTGTCTCCATTTGAGAGGAGGATGGGCAGACGAAGGAAGAGTCCATATCCAAACCCTTATCCTGGGAAGTGAAGAATTCAAGTTCAGGACGAGGCTGAGGTTCCAGGAGCTGGGGCCCCCATCCTGGCACAGGGTGAAAATCTACAGAGGTGGGAAGCTCTCAGGCAAGACCCCACAGCAGGGCTGGGAATGTCAGGCTTGACTGGGTAAGGCCAGGAGGACAGGCAGGGATATTGGTAAGGGAAATAAGGTTATCAGCTGCTGGAACACTTCTCTAGGCTCTGGGGCTTTGATAAATGCCTCTCCTCTCCAGGAGGTCAACTATTACAGCTTTCTAGGCAGAAACGGGGAGTTGCTGCCTGCACACTTAAAAAAAAAATTCATCTGGAATGCAACTACTGTAAACATAGATGGAGTGGAATCCAACTGGCCATTCAGGCAAATGTGGCAGTTTATTCTGCTTAAAGCAGAGGATAGGGGCCCCTGGGTGGCTCAGTAATTTAAGCGTCTACCTTTGGCTCAGGTCATGATCCCAGGGTCCTGGGATCGAGCCCCACACTGGGCTCCCTGCTCAGCAGGGAGCCTGCTTCTCCCTCCGCTGTCCCTCATTGTGCTCTCTCTCTCTCTCTCTGTCAAATAAATAAATAAATCTTAAAAACAAACAAACAAAAAAAGCAGAGGATATGTTTTTTCCAGGTTCCTGAGTCAAGTGTCAAGAGAACCAAAGAGTGAATAATGCAAGTGTAAGAATAACCAATTCAAGAAGGCAGGAAACTCTGGTAGCTCATACCAGCTCTTACAGAAAGGGCCCCGAAGGCTTTCCTGGAACTGCAGAGCTAAGTCATTCATCAAAGGTCTCACGTAAGGAGCCAGAGCTCTAAGTCACAGTATACCACCAACCCCATCATCTGCCATTGCCCACAGTGAGCATTGTAGCAAATTATGCTATTAGGCCATGCTCAAAGCCGTGGAAAGACAGCTTAGTGAGACCCAAAAGCCCAAGGAGTCTTAGAGCAATTGCCTGCCTACGTGGAGGAAAGTCCCATGCCCTGCCTGCCTCTTCATCAGGCTTGAACCCAGATGATTTCGGTAATGCCCAGTCCTCCAGGCGTCCCTCTACAGTGGCACCAGCAGGAAGAAGGCGATCAGGACCTCGGGTCACATGTGATGTGGATCCAGGAGCGGCAGTGATGGTGAAGAGGCAGCACTTCAGGACCCATTCAAGGGAGCAGATCTGCTCCAATCCAAAGAATTCTAGGGTCCAAGTAAAAAACAATGCTCTTTGACATCAAAGATCTGGCTTCTAAGCCTCAACTCTGCTACTGTTTAGCACATCATTGCTTTCTGGGTCTTTTCCTTGCTCTATACAAATGGAAGGACAGGTGAGGTGATGTCTAAGTTCCTTCCAGGTCTGATATCTTCTTGTTCTCATTAAGTCAATTTGTGGCCACTCCGTGTGCCAGTCATTTGCTTGATGGCTCTCGGATCCCTACTCCTCCCGTACTCTGCCTTAGATTGTGCAGGGCCAGTGCCTACAACCTGCATTCCCCAAGGCTACTTTGTCACCTATCTTTGAGAGGCCCTGGTGGCACACTGGAAGATGGGAAGTAGCAAGAAGTTAGGGTAGTTCGCCCCTTCTCTTTGCTTTGAAAGGCAACTCAAGAAATGGCTGTGTCTCCACGCTTCCAGGTCCTGCTAGACCGTCCTAACTAACCTGTCTGCCTTTTTAGCTCTTTCAACACCTTTGTAACAAGTTCCCTGTTTTAAACTCCCTCTGTTGAACTGCCCAACAGGTGCTATTTTCCTCACCAAACCCTGACTGATGCAGCCAGCCTGTGGATTATCCATACCCAGTTCTCAGTCCCACTGCTGTCTGACCCAGGTGGTGTGCACTCTTTTATATGCCCTTAATTTTAACCACCAAGAGAAGGAAATGGAAGGAGAAAGGGAGCCAGACCAAAGTGAACTGTCAACGACTGAGCACAATCCTAAACCAAATCTCTGCCCATTTTCCCTCTGCATCTGTACAAATGAACACAGTTGGAGAAAAATTCACAACCATTCTGTTTGGTCTCAGCATAAAGTTGTGGCTGCTATCCTTTAGGTGAGCCTGCAATACTGCCCAGCAGCCACCTTGCCTTTCCCCTGTCCTCCTGGGTGACTGTTGCTTTCCTGGTCCTTTCTACTCAAGCCCTAGAGTCACCTCCTCCGCCAACCATCATCACTCTCAGCTGGTAACCTTGCATCCTGCTTCATGAGCAATTAGAAGCATTCAAAGGGAAGAAGTTCCCACCACCCACTCCACCTTCTACCTCTACTCAGTTATTCTACCTTCTCTCCAGTAACTGGGTGAGCTGTCCACACAGCAGGCAAAGGACAACCCCCAGATTGATTTCTCATGCGTAATACCTATTCTTTGTGTCTAGTCAGGAATATTGCTGCATTAGTTCTCCTTTGTCTCTTCTACATTACCAATTCTCCCCTTTCTATGGACTCTTTCCCATCAGCATACAAACATACCATTATTACTGTGATTTAAAAGTTTCTCTCTGGAGGCACCTGGGTGGCTCAGTTGGTTAAGCATCCACTTTTGGCTCAGGTCATGGTCCCAGGGTCCTGGGATTGAGCCCCAAGTCGGGCTCCCTGCTCAGCGGCGAGTCTGCTTCTCCCTCTCCCTCTGCCTGCTGCTCCCCCTGCTCATGCTCTCTCTCTCTCTCTCTCAAATGAATAAATTTTTTAAAAAATTTCTCTCTTGATTCCACTTCCCGCCTTGGCCACTACCCTACTTGCCCCTGCTCTTTCAGCAAATTCTTCAAGAGAGGTTTGTTGGGTTTTTTGCTCTCTTTCCCCTAAACTTTCTGCAGCCCACTCCAACCAGGCTTTTGCTTCCACCACTGCACCAAAACTGCTCTTGGCAAAGTCACCAATGACTTTGCGTTGCTAAATCCAATGATCGATTCTCAGTCCTCACCTTACTGGATCTTGCCACAGCATCTGGCACAGTTGGTTCTCCTCCTCTCCCCTCTAAATGATGGCGTGCCCAGTGCCTGGGTGGCTCAGTCATGATCCCAGATGCCAGATCGAGTCTTGCATTGGGCTCCTTGTTCAGCAGGGAGTCTGCTTCTCCCTCTGCCCCTCCTCCCATTTGTTCTCTCAATCTCTTTCTCTCTCTCTCATAAATAACATCTTCCAAAAAAATGTTGGCATGCCCAAGACTCAGTCTTGAATCTTGAGCCCAGGATCCTCTTTTCTACCTACACTTCATCAAGTCTCTTGACTTTAAATTCCATCTTCATTTCTCTTGGTGCCCACACTTACATTTCCAGTCTGGACCTTTCCTCTGAGCTCCAGGTTCATATATGCAACCGCTTACTCAATGTCTCCATTTAGATGTCTGGCAGGCTTCTCAAACTTCATAGACCCAAAACTGAACTCCTAATCTTTCCTCTTCTCAGCAAATGGTAACTCCATTCTTTCAGTTGCTCGGGCCAAAAACCTTGGATCACTTTCTCTTTAGACGGGGATGGATCCATTTATTGACTTGATCTTCAGAACAGATCTAGAAACTGACTACTACAATCCTGATCTATGCCCCAATCATCTTGTGCAAAGATTATTTCAATAGTTTCCTATCTGATTTCTCTAATTATGCCCTTATCCCTTTGTTCTCACCAGAGCAACCCTTTTAATACCTGACAAGTCATATCACTCCTCGGCTCAAATAAAAGCTAAAATTGTCACGGCGACTACAAGTCCCAACAGCATCTGGCCTTGTTATCCCTCTGACTCCATCTTCCCTTCACTCATTCTGTTCCAACTATGCTGACCAGTTTGCCTCCTTGAACACTCCAGGCATGCTTCTGCCTGAGCGCCGCTCATCGATGATTCCTTCTCCCTAGAACGCTTTTCCCTCAGAAAACCTTCCTCTCTCCACGTCATTACTGAAATGTTCCCTTCTCAAGGTGGACATCCGTGACCATCCCATTTAAAACTGAGAGTTCTTGTATGATCCTTCCCTACTTTATTTTCTTCCCAACACTGATTTCCTTCTCATAAACTGTACTTTACTAATATTTTTTGTCTCTTTCTTTCTCCACTAAAGTATCAACTTCACCTGGCTAGGAGACGTATCTGTTTTCTCACTGCTATATCCTCCAGTCCAGCACAGTGCTTGGCACATAGTAGGTAGTCTGTGACTGAATGAACAAAGCCACAGAATCAAACATCCCTGAATTCTACCCTACCTCTGGACTTGTTATTATAGAAGCCAAAAATGTCGTCATCAAGCCAGATTGAGTTGGGGTTTCTGTTTTCTTGTGCTTTTTTTAGCGGAAGTGAGCTGAACTGATGCCCATGTGTTATCTCACTTAATCCTCATACCAACTCTGAGAGTTAGGTATGTTCTCTCCCTCTTCCAGATGGGAAAGGTGAACCCCAGAGAGATTAAGTTATGTGCCAGAGGGGCACCTGGGTGGCTCAGTCGTTAAGCGTCTGCCTTCAGCTCAGGTCATGATCCCAGGGTCCTGGGATGGAGCCCCACATCGGCTCAGGTCATGGTCCCAGGGTCCTGGCATCAAGCCCCACATCAGGCTCCCTGCTTCTCCCTCTCCCACTCCCCCGCTTGTGTTCCCTCTCTCGCTGTGTCTCTCTCTGTCAAATAAATAAAATCTTTAAAAAAAAAAAAAGTCATGTGCCAGAGATCACACAGCTAGTGAATTGCAGAGGGATCCTCAACCCATCTGACTGATGCTAAAGCCTAGAGTTCTTGGCTGCAGCACTCCATAGACCACCCTCCCCAGAAAGGACACCAGGGCTGAGCTGAGTCAGGAGCCGTGGAACTGGAGGGTTTGAGGTCACCAGGGATCTCCACAAAAGAAACACATGCTCTTGGGTGCCTCGGTGGCTCAGTTGTTAAGTGCCTGCCTTCGGCTCAGGTCATGATCCCAGGGTCCTGGGATCAAGCCCCGCATTGGGCTCCCTCCTTGGCAGGAAGCCTGCTTCTCCCTCTCCCATTCACCCTGCTTGTGTTGCCTCTCTTGCTGTCTCTATCGAAAAATAAAGATAAAAATCTTAAAAAAAAAAACCACACGTGCTCTTTTAAAACTCTCAAGTATCAGATGTCAAAATAATCATCTTGTTTCCTGCATCCTGTTGTTGTTTGCATGTTTATTGTCTGTCTCCCCTTAGCCTGCTCCCCACTTATATATCCCCAGCACCTAGCACAGTGAATGGATGAATAAACTGATTCAGGTATAATTCTGCTTAGTGTCATTAATTCATTCAACAAATCCTGATTGAGCACCTGCCTTGTGCTAAGCACTGTCTTCATGACATTTACAGTCTAATAAGACATTAAATAATCACATACAAAAATCACAGAAGAAAAAAACAAACCTGTGACCAATGCCAGAAAGGAAAAGTATGGGATGCTGGGAAAGCATACAACAGAAGCCCCTATTTAGATGGGAGGTTGTCAGTAAGGGCCTCCAGATCTGAAGGATGAAAGCAGGGAGTCATCCTAGGAGGGGAAACAGCCCTATGAAAAGATCCTAAGGAGGGAATGAGCCTGATGCCTTTGAGAGACTGAGGGATGGCGGGTGCAGCTGAGGGGCTGATCTTGCCAGTGGCGGTCTGTGCTTCCTAGAATCCCCTTGCAGGGGAGGGGAAGGGAGGAGAGGCACCCTCCACGTTTGCAGTTTAACAGCCTTCTGCCAACGACAAGGCGCACAGGCCAGCTGAAGCTCAACCCACTGATAGAACCAGCTCTGTCCTGTGTTTCCATGTCCAGAAATCTGGATCCTGGTCGCTTTTCCTTGGGCCATGTAGTTCAGAGAACTAGTCAGTGCAAGTCACTCTGTCTGAGAGCTACTGCTATCGCTCCAGACTAGGACAATGGGGGCCAAAGCAGGATTCCAGCAAGGAGGGCTTTGCACAATATGCAGTGTGTGTGACCACGGCTATGGGTTTCTCCTAGTAAGGCTAGGGTGCAGCCCGTGCAGCACAGAGGGATGAGGCCACTGCCCACTGATGACCTTCTTCTTCACCGCAGCCCTCCTAGGTGGCCAGCAGAGGAGGCGGGGACCCAGGACTGGCTAGCTGCTAGAAACCTGGAGGAAGGAGTTAAGAAGGCCGGGCTGATGACCGTGGAGACAGAGCTCTGTTTATCCAGGAAAAGAGGTCGGACGTAGGCAACGGAAACCCCTGCCAACTCCTCCCTGAACGACTGGGCTGGGGGAGCAAGCTGGAGGGGAAGCTGCTCCCCTCCGGGCTCTGCACACCAGCCAGCCAGAGGCCAGGAACCAGCGGCAGCCCACAGGTGAGGCCTGGGCTCCGGCCGTCTGACCGAGCCCGCCGTGGGCTCGGACTCCCAGGCCCGCGGACGCTCGGAACGTCGCGGTCCCGCGGGTGGGGCGCGGGGGCGCGGTGAGCGAGCGGCGGCGGAGCCTCGGGGAGCCGGCTCTGGGGGTGGCAGAGAATCAATAGCGCCTTTGTGCTCAGTGGTTTCCTAGGGAGGGAAGGAGAGGAGAGTGGGAGTGGCGGCCCAACGGCCGCTCCCGCCCTGCAGACTCGGGATGCCTTGGGGCTGGGAGGCTGGAGCAGGACAACCGGGGCTGGGGGAGGAGGGTATTCTGAGGGTATTCTGTGACCCCCCGCCCCCGGGGGTGCATCTCCTGGGATGGCCCTGGGTGCTCCCAGGACGGCAGTCAGCTGTGCAGCGAGTGGGCTTCTGGCCGGGAGCCACTCAGAAAGGAGAGTGAGGCGCAAGAGGAAGCCGGCGGGCTGGGGCATAAGCACGGCTCACAGCCTTGCTCCCAGCTCCCAACAAAGGCAGCCCGAGGGGCGCCACACAAGACCTTGGAGGGGAGTGTGAGAGTTCGGGATGGGCGAGGGAGAAGGGGATTAGCCTGCCAAGGGCCTCTGTGTCTCTTCAGGGGAGCAGGATGTACCAGCAGGTTTCCGAATCCGTGTCCGAGTTTGTGACTACAGACCTTTTGATAATTTGAGAATGTTCCTCCATTCTCCGAATAGTAGCCTAGAGTTCTAGTGGGTGTGTTGGGCCTTCTAACTCTTTAGTGAGTGAGCATCTTTAGCACTAATGGCAGAGTCTGAGATCTCGGGTGTCTAAAGGCCTGCGTCTGAAAATGTGACTGTCCAGTGCCCTCCATTTCTCCCCAGGCCCCCAGGCTTCACAGCCCCCCTTGTTTTTCCTGCTCAGATAGGGGCCCGTGTGCCGGGGGGTGGGGGGGAGTGTGGAGTGCGCCGTGGTCGACCAACCGACCGGCCCTCTTCTGTCCTCCACAGGCCTCCACCAGGAACGCTGAATTTGCACCTACTCGGTCTCGCGGAATTCGGACCCCACTGCATGTGGCTCTTGGAGAAAGCCGGCTACCGGCTGGGGCCCCCAGAGTCCAGGCCCCGATGGGCGCCGTCCAGCCTGCTCCCTAAGCGCCGAGCCCAGGGCCCGCCCGCGCGCGCCTGCCCCAACGTCCTCACTCCCGATCGCATCCCGCAGTTCTGCATCCCGCCTCGGCTCCCGGACGTCGGGGGCGCCGAGCCCCCTGCCGGGCGCAGCCTCCCCGCGGCCTGTGCGCTGCCGCACCTGGCAGGCCGCGAAGGCTGGGCCTTCCTGCCTGAGAGCCCGCACACGCGCCGGCGCGAGTCCCTGTTCCACCCGCCGCAGCCCCCGCCCCCCGCCCCCGCCCCCGCCCCTGCCCGGGGGCTTTCCCCAGCTCACGCCCGGCTGCACGTGTCCGCCCCGGACCTGCGCCTCTGCCGGGCCGCCGACAGCGACACGGCCTCGTCGCCCGAGTCGTCGCCCTTCGGCTCGCCGCGGCCTGGCCCCGGCCGGCCCCGGCCGCACTCGCTGTCCCCCGAGGAGGCGAGCTCGGCCGACACCAGCCCGCACGCGCCGCGCCGCGCGGGGCCGCCCGGGCCGCCGCTCTTCCACCTGGACTTCCTGTGTTGCCAGCTGCGGCCGACCAAGGAGAGCGTGCTGCGCCTCGCGCCCCGCGGCGGCCAGCTGCGGCTCTCCGCCGACTACCAGGCCGGGCCCAGGCGGCTGCGCCTGCGCCTGGTGAGCGCCGAGGGCCTGCCGCGGTCGCCCGCTGGCCCCGGGAGCGGCGGCGGCGGCTGCTGCGTGGTGCTGAGGCTGCGGCCGCGCGTCCGGCCACGGGGCCAACGGAGCCGCGTGGTCAAATGCAGCGCCAATCCCATCTTCAACGAGGACTTCTTCTTCGACGGGCTGGGCCCGCCAGACCTGGCCGCCCGCAGTCTGAGGGCCAAGGTGCTGGACAGGGGCGCGGGCTTCCGCAGAGACGTGCTGCTGGGGGAGTGTGAGATGCCCCTCATTGACCTGCTGCCCCCCTTGGGTGGGGGGCTAGGTCCAGGGACCTCCCTGGCGCCTGCCCATCTCAGCCTATAGACTGGGAGACTGTCTCTTCCTCAGAGAGGTCTTCATTCTTTTCACCTGCCCAGCCTGTATTTATTTTTGCTAATAAAATGTCTGTTTTTAGCAGGATCTCTCCCCTTGTTGGCACCCTACACTCAGATCTGCAGCCTGCTCTCTTCCCTCTGCCTTGGCTATATGGAAGAAGCTCGTTCACGCTGAGTTGGAGCCGACCTCAAGTGGTGGTTTTCAAACTTGAGTGAGCATTAGAGTAATCAGACATCAGCGGTCCTGGGCTACATCCCCAAGATGCTGAAGCTAGGTTAATAGGTCTGGGCTGGGTAGGTCCTAGGGCCCTGTCCAAAAAGGCCTCCACCCTTTTAGGGGGCCCTCCCATCACTGCAGAAAAAGCTCTGTGACGGAAACCAACATCAGCCACCTTCCCCCCAGGGGGTTCCTTGGGGCTGCACAGGGGAAATCAGCAGTCCCCCACGCATCTACCTCCTCCCCACTTGTGCCCACATCTGTCCTGAGGAAAGATGAAATTTCTGTGTCTTGAGAGTGAGTCAGGAGATGTCAGCATACAGTGCTGAGTTAGGTGTCCTCTCCCTTGCCTATGCCTGTGCCACCCCAGGGGGCGAAGGCGCAGCCAAGTGTCGGAGCAGCGCTTGAGGACTGAATGGTGGAGATAAAATGTCCCAACGATTGAGATGGGGAGGGCGTCCTACCTGAGTGTGAGAGCTCTTTTCAAAGATGCCCAGAAAAAGCTACCCCAGTGAGTAGGGGGAGGGTGGGGAAGGAGATGGATATATGTAGGTCAGATTGTGTTTACCTCCTACCTGAATGTCCCTGACGTCAGCAGTGACCTTCTTCCTCTTCTCCTTCTCCTTCTTCCTTCTTCCTTCTTCCTTCTTCCTTCTTCCTTCTTCCTTCTTCTTCCTTCTTCTTCTTCTTTTCTCTCTCTCTCTCTCTCTCCACCTTCCCTGGAGTTGGTTCGTGTTGGCTCAGGCCAGGCTTAGAGGAAGGAGGGAGGGAGAGGAGGAGGAAGGCACTGGGCCAACCCAGCTTCTTTCCCCCTACACCTTGGGCCCTTTCTCAGTTTCCATGGTGCCTCGAACCAGGGACGAGCCTGCTGGATCCCGATAAACCTCAGCATGTGTAATGTTAACACAACACACTCGTACTTCTGTCAGATCGCTGGGATGCCTTCTCCCTCCCCTGATTAGGTGCCCCCACCAGCAGCCCCAGCCCAAGGCCAGGGAAACCTTGCTCCAGCTGTCCACCAGGTGGTAGCATTGACCAAACAATAATAAGGGCTACTATCACCCAGCAAGGGACTGTTCTACAACTTGTCAACTCATATATTCCTCCTAGCAACTCCCAGGAGGATTAAGTACTATTGTTAGCCAATGTGACCTTGGGCTTTACTCCTATAGTGAGGAGTAAAGCTAGGATATAGGCGTAAAGCTAGGATTTGAACCCAGAGGGTCTGGCTCCAGAGTCTGGGCTCTTAACCCCCTCACTATACTATCTCTAAAAGTCAGCTGCCACCTCCCACCCAGGTCACTCTGAAAGGGGTCTCCTCCTTCCCTAGAATGACAGCGCTCCCATTTTTTCAGTCTGTGAAATCACCCATGGGTCTAGCTCTGTCCTTAATACTGTCCTTCTACTTCAGCCCCAAATTCCCCCATCACAACTTTTGGTGAGCAACTGGATTTGATGTCCATTTGAAAGTCCCTGGAAAGAAATGTAGAGGTCATTTAACTTTCATTCATGCATTCCTGCAACACAAGGTAGGGAGGCCCCATGGAGGTGCGAGTGATCAAAACAGACATAGGGATCAGACAAGTTACAAAATGAATAAGTAAAATGTTAAAAAAAAAAAAAAGTTACTTGGTAATACGTTATGGAGAAAAAGAAAGCGGCTTCCTAGGAAAGGGGAGTCAGATAAAGAGAAGGGAAGACTTTAGGAATGGAAAGAGGGAGGGATGGGCCCAAACCACTTTTTTTAACCACCATACTTTGGACCAGGTGCTGCAGCTTATCTGTGTTATCCTAGTAATCATCACAACCGCTCAGTAAGGTGGGTATTGTCCTTCCCATTTTACTGAGAGGTAGATCAGAGAGGTTATGTAAACTGGCCTGGGAATGGCCTGGCTGCAGGGAAGGTTTAGGACCCTGGCTCCCCCAGGTCCCCCAAACCTAGCCTGCTGCTCAGAGGAGGCTGTGAGGTGGGGATTCAAGGAGCAACTCACTCAGGTCACAGCTGTGAGCTGCCCCCTGTGCTGGAGACCAGTGTCCCCGAGGAACTTCCTGGCTAGCTAAAGCCACAGAAACATGCCCGGGGACAAATAAGGTGCTAAGAACCCCTCCTGTGTGCACACTGCAGGGGGGCCAAAGAGCCCGTTCACAGGACAGTTACTGTCGTCCCCTTTTTACTGGGATGCTCACTGAAGACTAATAAATAGCAGGCCATGTTCTTATCCAAGTCTTTTGGCTCCAAAAATCCCAGCTCGCACCTTTCAGCACTCCCTGCCTTGTCCTGGGCTAAGTGACCACAGCTGTTACCTGACAGATGATGAGTGGTACAGGCAGGGCCACCATGGAAAGTTCAGGGCCAGGAGCTGGGGTCAAACTCCTACCGTTCCCTCCACCCACAGTGGCCTTTGTGACAGGAAGGGGGAGGGGTGGAGGCCGTGAGCTCTACAGATGTTGATAGAGCCTAGGTTGTGCTTTTTTTAATGGTTGAGGGAGGAGGAGGTACAGCCCCCTCCCTGGGTCCCTGCCGTGGGTTGAGGTCTCTCCAGGACCCAAGAAAAGTTGTCCTCGTCATTGAATCAGGCTTCCCAGAGGGGGTGGCCCTTGAAGGATGGGGCTGGGGCAGTATGGGGCCTGCAGGCTGTCCAGGCCCCACATACTTTCCACCTTCACACCCCCAGGCCCTCCCTGGAAGGGCAGGCTTGCACTGAGCTTTAAGTGGTTTCTGTGGTTTAGAGGGTGGGGAGGAAGGGAAAACAAGTCGGTGACTACTCCCCAGTTCCAAGCCGCCACCACCACCCTCTCCCCCCTCCAAGCTGCTTGCCCCCTGCGTTGAGATTCCCCAGTCTGATAAGGGAACTTGGGCACGTGGAGGGTGAAATGATTCTCTGATCCCTATCAGCCTCTTCCTTGCATAAGAATTGTAAGAATGAATTTGAGGAGGAAAAAAACCACTGCCCCGCTTTGAAAGGACTGATTCCTCCAGAAAAGGGGCTGTGATTGGAGCAGGAAGGAGGAAGATTAGGCATGAGGGGGGACTTCCCAAAAGGATGATCACAGTACCTTCTTGCCCTAGGGAGAAAGAACTCCAGGCATCCATGCGTAGGACAGGGAAGGGGTGGAGACCCGCGAATGTCCAGGAGGCATGTGACTTGCTTAGGCCTAGAGGCCAGGACCCTGTCTTCCAAAACCCCAGTCACTTCCTCCCCACCCTGCTCAGTGGCACGAGTGGCTGGGAGGGGCAGCCATACTCATGGTATTGGGGGTGGCCGGACCACCTGGGATGGTGCCCCCAACCGGGAGCTCAGAAAGGGCCCTGGGAGACCCAGAGTCACAGAGGAAGAGAGGCTGGAAGAGGAGAAAAGACGGAGAGGCACACAAAACAGAACCATAGACAGGGAGGGGCAGGCAGGGAGAGACACAGAGAGAGGATTCTGAGTGGAAGCAAAGCCAATCATCGGGCTGGGAAGGAGAGAGCCATACAACAGGACCCCAATCCTCCCCTGCACCCGTCCCTCTGCCTCTGGCTGACTCTACTCATCTGCCAGAGGGCACTAGGTGGAGTGGTGCTTTGGAGAGCATTGCCTCTTAATCCAAGCCTGCCCGAGGGGGAGAGCCCCAAAACAGACTGGCATCCTGTTCTGTGCAGAGAAGTGTGGGCCATAGATAGGTAGACAGACAGATCTATGTGGGCCACGCAGATGCATGGGCCATGCGTTTACCAAATGATATGGGGATAATCAGAGGCACAGATACAACACTGTCAGACTCTTGGCACAAGGAGGTCCCCAAAAGTGGCCACTCCACTCTTCCTCACTCCCTATCCCCTTGCCCGCCATCCTAGGAGTTGGGAAGTCCTTCTCTATGCGTCTAACCTTTGTCCCTCGAGCTGCAGCCATTGGGAGACACCAGGAGTTACCCAGGAATGGAGGTGCTGATGGTAGCAGAGTGTGAAGCTCCAGGGTGGGGCGGGAGTGGAGGATGGCGAGATGGGAGGGCAGGAGAGGGAAGGGACAGCTGCCTGCCCTCTCCACGCCAGGTGCCACGTGCTGTGGTGTGGCTGCCTCCTGCTCTGCTGTTTACCAGCCGGGAGCGAGCAGGAGGAGGTGCCAGGGAGCCGCCCCACTGCATCTTGGCCCCTGGCCAGCCAGCCTGTTGGGTAACCAGGACAGCCAGGCCCAGCTAATCAAACTCTGGACCGAGGCTGTGCAGGAAAGAAGTGGCATCCAGGACCTGCACCAGCCTCATTCTGTCCCGAAGCCTTCTGCAGAGCCCTTCCTCCGTGCGGGCCCCAGAGTGCGCCCACCGAGTCTGGGGGCTCTCCTTCCTCCAACTAGTGCAGCGTGGGATCTCTCCTGGCCTCTCCCCTCCCATTGCTCTTCTGCCCCCACACACTCCTCCAGCCCTGCAACGGGGCCCCTGACAGATGAGGAAAATATGGAGGCATCAGCAAGCCATGGAATTCTAGGGAAGGGCAGCAAGGTGCAGGGGCTAAGTGGGCAGAGGCCTCAAGGAACTGAGGAACCATGGGATGAGTCTGACCTCCTCCTGGAGAAGCGGCACAACCCCCCCCCCCCCCGAGAAGCCCTGTTCTTGTCACCTCTCTTGGTCAGGTAGAAAACACACCATCCTGAAGTCACAAAGACCTGGGTTCAAATCATGGGGCAGCCACTTATTGTCCTCAGGCAAGTCAGTAATATCTTTGAGCATCACGTAGCTTATGGGTAAATCTGGAATAATGGTGGGTGTTGTGAGGATCGAGGAAAATCATGGATTTACACAAAGTGCCTGGCAAACGCTAGTCCCCTTCCCTTCACTTGTTCCTCCTCAAGGGCTCCAAACCCCGTTCCTCTGGTCTCTCGCCTTGTCCCCTCCTGCTGCCAGGCTGCTCTGTCAGCCACTCCTTTCCCCTGCCTGCTGACTGGCCAGGTGCTCCCTCCCTGCTCCCTCCTCCCTCCCCCCTCCCCTGGGCCCTGCTCCCTGCCCTCCTGGGCAGCCAGGGCAGCAAGGACGGCACCAAGGGAGCTGCCCCATGGACAGGGTCCCACAGACACAGCACCGAGCCTCGCAGGGTAAGAGGCCCATGGCCCTGCAGGCAGGTGGAAAGGACTTGCCAGGAGGTTCAGAAGAGAGAGAGAGATTGGAAGAGTCTGGTCAAGAAGCAAGAGGAGGAGGAGGAGGGCAAGACAAGAAAGGAGGAGAGAGATGGATTGGCAGGAGATGCACGCCAGTCTTTTGAAGGAAACTGAAGGAGAAGCAGGAGGAGGGGCTGGGGACACTGCGGAGGAGGAGAGCGTGGAAACGGGGAGAAGCAGGAAACACGTGGAGAGGAAAGAAAGGGAGCAGCGGAGCAGGAAGAGACAGGTGCGGGGCGGGCGGGGGGCGGGGGTGAAGAGCGGAGCCCAGGAAGGGTCAGAATGTGGGCAGGCCCTCCCCAGCGCGCGAGCGCCCCCTGCGAGGAGGGGGCGACACTGCTTTCCTCGGCGGGCAGAACGGGCCGCGGCGGCTGGAAGACTGGCCACTCCACCTTCCGTTCATTCACCAATGGACGAACCTGTCCTGCCTTTCAGGGTGACAGACAGAGGCTTGGGGGAGGAAGCAACCACACCCTGTCAGCTGCCCATGCCCACTGGCCTGTCACTTTCCTCCGCACTGGCCCGGGAGGGTGGGATTTCTTTTCTGCAGAGAATGTGGGGCAGCAGAACCGGGCAGTGGGAGACAGAGGCAAGCAGTCCTTGGCCCCACGCGTGGTCTAACTCAGAGACCCTCTCAGAGCACGACCCACGGTCACATGCTTGGTCAGCTATAAGCACCAAAGGGAGTGAGTGCCAGCAGGCACCGGGGGCCACCTGGTGGAGGACAGCTGGTGAGGGGAGCACCCCCACCCCAGGACTGCTCTGAGGTGCAAGGCTGGAGGCCAGGGAGAGGGTGCCACGTCAGGGAGGAAGCTGGGTGGGGCCAGTCAGGATCAGGGGGAGGAGGGAGGAGCCGGATGGAACCACTCCTTCCCTGGGCAGTCCTCCCCCTCCCCACTCCAGCAGAGCCCCACCCTTCTAGTCCATTCACCCCCACTCTGTCCCCCGCGAGGAGGCCGGCCAGTGGGGAGCATCTCCCGGGCAGAGGGACAGTGTGTGGGGGATGGTGGAGACCAGGATTGGACAGTGGAAGGAAAAATATAACAGGAGAGCAGATCCAGAGGTTAGGAAGACTCTAGGGGGCATGAAGGAGGGCAGCAGGCTTTTCTGGGACAAAAGGCTGGGCTTGTGCTCTCTGAGGAGCTACTGTGTGGTTGTAGGAAACGGACCGAGATCTGGCAGGGGAAGCCTCTTCGCAGGGGACTCCCTTGGTAGGTGTTCAATAAATGCTATGAATGAATGACCAACTCCCCACCACCACCCCTCCCCCCCCCACAGACACGATGTTCTAGCTAAGGTTTTCCCCTTAGCAGCTGCCCCTCCGAAGTATGTGCATCCCTGCCCACCCCACGTCAACCCACCTGGGCACGTTACTGCCAGCTCTCTACCTGGACCAGCTGGAGGAAGGGATTCCTTCCTCTGCAGGCTGGCCGGCCAGAGGCCCAGGAAGGCAGAGCGGGGTCTGTGCTCCCCACTCTGCCTCCTCTGCCTCCAAACATCCTCAGCGTCTTACTCTCAGCCTCCACACCTGGGGCAGTCCTAGGGGCTTTCAGGCACAAATAAGCAACCAAGAGGTTTAACTCCCACAGAGATGTAACTCCGGCTACAGAATATTTATTGCGCACCTCTAATGGGCCAGCCACTATGGAAGGCTCTGGGAATACCAAGGCCAATGAGACAGCTTCCCAGCTAGCAGGAGAGCCTCATTTCATGGATAATGACACAATGATAGCAGTTAGGTAGCAGCGCGGAGAGTGTCGGGAAGCCAAATGCACGGTGCTGAGTGTCAGCACGAAGGCAGGGAGAGGGGCATGGGCAGTTCCTCCAGTGGGAAGCCTGAGCGATGAGGGGAAGCTGGCTTTACACTGAGCGGGGTGTCAGGAAAGGGCCTTCCGGGGGAAGGAATCGTTTGGGGAACTCCCGGAGGTAGTGAGGAGCCTGGCGCTTCTGAGGACCCGCGGGGCAGAGAAGGAAGAGGGGCTGCTGTGGAGGATGGTCCCACCTTCAGCTCAGACACCAGGTTCTGGAGGAAGGAATGGGGTGGGATAGGGCCTGTGATGGGGAGGGGCAGGTCTCCTGGTGCCCATGGTCTTCAGCTTTTGGCCCCGGCCCTCTCTCTTCTCTTTCCAGAGCTGCTGGCTGCCAAGAAGACCCACACCTGTGAGTAGCGGGTTGGGGCGGCATCTGTGCTGGGTGTGGAATGATGGCTGGAGCTCGGCGGGGCCGGGGGGGGGGGGTGCTCCAGAGAGGAAGCCGGGAGCTGGCCCAGGCAGAGGCAGCGCCTAGGGTAAGAGGGGAGATGGGGAGCCTGGCAGGGGGAGGGGTGAAGAAACCTCAAGAGCAGGGTGACGGGAGATCAGGGGGAAGCCTGCGGAGAGGGAGCACGGCAGATCCGAGGAGAGTGATTATAAAAGGGATCCGTGGGAGACGGAGAGGAGGGGTGCTGGACAGAGGCACAGGAACCAGCCGGGGGAAGGAGGGAGAGGGAGGCAGGGGCATCCTCAGGGACTGGGAGCCTGCGCCACCATGTTTGGTTTTCCTCTCGGTGGTTAACACGTCCTGAGGTGTGAACAAGCCAGGCTGTGCAGAGCTGGAGAGCAGGAAAGCCTTCACCTCTGTAGGAAACATGACACACAGGGACACTCTGGGCCATGAAAGACTGAGGCTACAGCATGTGGGAAGGGGGCTAGAGCTCAGGAAGGACTTCCCAATGGATACTGGCAAGTAACTATCCTCTCTAGGGACCTCTCAGCACAGCAGATCTACCCCCCCCCCCAGTTTGTGGGAGAGGCTACTCCCCCAGAAAATGCACCCACTCCACCTCAGTCCCAAACCTTATATCCCATCAGGGCCATGCACGCCCTTAGCAGCCTTAGGGTACTCTGGGGGGAAAGCCTCCCTAAGCATATGTCCCCAAATTAACGAGGACTGCTCTGGGGCAAGAGAGACCACCTGCGTTTCTCCATGGCCCTCCCTTGGATTACCTACCAGTTCCTCCCGAGAGCTCGCTGACCCTGCTCTGGCTTCCAAGATCGCCTAGAGCCTCCCTGTTCCAGGCAGAGAAATCTCAGAGGCAACAGCATCCCCTGGTCCCTGAGCTGGGCAGACAGGGGCTGGGGGGCCATCCAGGATGCTACAGCCTCCTGGGTGGGGGGTTGCTTTGCTCAGCACAATCCTGATCGGTGCCTCGCCTGCCCCTAGCCACAGGGCCCCACGGAAATGCTGAGCAGGGCCCTGGGAGGAAAGCAGGTCAAGGAGTGACGTGCTCGTGCGCTGGGGGGATGGGAGCCAGGGACTATATGTGGGTGGGGAGGGAGAAGGGGGACTTTCGGAGCAGCTGGAACTGGAAGAAGCTATGCTCCATTCCTAACTTAACCTCTTACCACAGAAACCTTGGCCAGGACCACGCCCCCTTCCCCCTTCCCAGCCCACTGGTCCTGTG
Organism: Callorhinus ursinus; assembly: GCF_003265705.2. Taxonomy (NCBI): domain Eukaryota; kingdom Metazoa; phylum Chordata; class Mammalia; order Carnivora; family Otariidae; genus Callorhinus; species Callorhinus ursinus. The sequence continues at coordinate 977,304 of NW_027397152.1, forward strand.
CAGCCATGCCCCCACCCCCACCCCAGAGTGTCCTATGAGAAGCCAGGGTGACGGCCCCTCCCCCAAGCCACTGCCCAGGTCCTGAGAGCCAGAGGAAGGCCAGCAGGGAAAGGCCTGTACCAGGCTGAGGAGCTACTAGAGACCTGGCAAGATCAGAGACCTCTTGGGAAGTTTGGTGCAGAGAATCCAGGAGAGATTAATGACTCCCCCAGGCTGGGAGGCTCAGAAAAATAGATTCCAAATTGAGACAACCCCAAGGAGGGGGTCCAAGACAACCCGAGAAGGGAGGAGCCCCGGAGGGACCCCCAGACCAAGAGAGGGCCGAGCTACTGAAGGGCCCTGAAGAGGGAATCCCCAGGCTGAGGTACACCACAGAGCAGATATGAGGCTGAGAGAGCCCCTCGGAAGGACTCCCAGGCCAAGAAACTCTAGACTCACATGCCAGGAGACCTCCCAAGCTGAGACACCCTCAAGAGCAGACTTGAACCAGAGAAACCCTCCCATTCCTCAAGTGGGATTTGGGGCCAAACTGCCTGAGTTTGAATCCTGACCCCACCACTTACTAGCTGTGTGACCTTGGGCAAGTTACTTAACCTCTCATTTTCTTCATCTTCAAAATGGGGATAATGGTACCTACCTCATAAAGTATTTTGTGAGTATTAGATAAACCATATAAAACCTTAAGAAGTGTTTCTGGCACAAAGTAAACATTATTATTATTATTACCATCACCATCATCATCATTATCATTATTTGCATTCCAATTTCAGTTTTGCTCTTGAGGAAATTTCTGACAGACTAACATTTCCTGCAGATAGCGGGTATTTGTCTGATGATTATTGCTGCTGCAATTATCATTTATTCCCTAGCCCAGGGCATACACCACATCTGTGGGAGGGCATGAGCATGGTGGGTGGTGGGGCAGCCTCCCAGACTGCACCCCAGTGGGCGGCTGTTGGCAGTCCACAGGGTGTCAGGTGGCACAAGCCACTGCCCCCAGGCAGACATCCTGTGACTTACCTCTAGAAACATCCCTGTCCCTGGAGTCATCGGGCAGAGAGTCAGGCTCGGGTCCTCAGTGGGAGGGGGAGTAGGGACCTGGCTGGACTCCTGTGAGCTCCATTCTGGTTCCCCAGCCAGAACTACCCTGGCGGGTGGAAACAGCTTTTACCGCGTGTGGCTGTCGCATGTGGTTTTGGAATTTTCCAACGCCCCCTGCAATTGGCTGCCCCGCCCCTCACACCCTGCCCCAGGCCCAGATTGGCCACATGGGGCGCCTGTCATCCTACTCGCTGCACCCCAGAGGGGGTGGGGATGCAGTGGGGGGGGGGTTGTCACTCGGCCACCTGTGTGGTGGTGGCTTAAACCCCCCTGGCCCAGAAGAATTGGGAGAGAGCTAGGTGCAGAGCTGCGGGCTGAGGCTCTGCAGAAAGGGCCTCATCCCCAACCCAGCTGCCAACTCTGCCCCATCCCTGGACCACCCCCTGCTGAGGACAGAGCTAAGGCGGCAAAGCCCAAGGCTCAGTCATGAGAAGTAAGTGAATGGGGCCACCTGGGAGTGGGGAAGCCTGGATGCCATCATCATCCCTGGGCCTCTGGAACAGAGGGGTGTCTTGGGAACAGTGTGAGCAAAGCTGAGTGCTCTTTCTTGCCAGCAGCGTGTGTCCCAGTCAAGGCCAAGGTCTTTGGGGAGCAGGGTGGAGTAGCTGAGGAGTCTTGCTCCCCAGGCAATTTTCTTAGAGTAGGGTAACACAGTGGGCTGTAGAGGAGCGCCTCTGTCGCGAGCCCTGGAAAGGATCTGCAGGAGTGTCTGAGGTGCTCTGCTCCTCGTTTAACAAGAAAGGACTGAGCCCCAGCAAGGCCAGGGCTTTGCTCCAGATCCCACTGCTGCAGCAGAGGGAGGCTGCTAACTGACAGGCACCGACCAGACTCCCACTGCGGCGTTTCCCTCCATGCCTCCAACCTGCCTCCCAGTGGGGTGAAAGAGGAGCCAGAGGGCCAGAGGGGTTGCTGTGCCCCGAAGCAGCAGGACAGGAAGAGGAAAGCCAGATCGGCAGGTAGAGAGGGTCAGAACCCCGTATCCAGGTCTCAGTGTGTGTGTGTGTGTCCCCAGTTTCAGTCACCCATTTGATGAGGGGGATAGGGCAGAGGAGATGGGAGCAGAAAGCCTTCAGCTTCACCCCCTTCCTGGCGTGGAGCCAAGGGCCAACAGCTAGTGGGCAGATGTCTGGGGTCCCTGTGCCTTCTAGCAGAGAAAGGATGGGTAAATCAGACAATCCCTGTGTTCAGGTAAGGAAAGCTAGAGAACCTCTCGGAGCAGCGGGCAAATGAGCAAAAGGGAAACCCCATGTCCCTGTGGCCTGAGGCCTGAGGCAGCCCGACCCTCAACCTGGGGTCTTCCCACAAACCACAGAGGGGAGGCCATATTGGGTCCTGGAAAGACCCACGGGCTGAGAGTCTAAAGACCAGGTTCTGGTGCCAACTCTGTCACTGACTAGCCACGTAGCCTTAGGCAAGTCATTGGGCCCTGGTCTCCTCATCAGCAAAATGAGAGAGCCGAACTTAAAAACAAAACCAACTTTGGAGAGGCTCCCAGTTCTGAGGACCCAGGACCAAGGAGAGAGCCCTGGTCCCCAAGGTGAGCACCCTCAAGGCTAGTGAAGGCGTCTCAACTCTCCCAGGACATAGACGGAGAGGAGGTCATAGGAAAGGAAGAACTTGGGACAGACATCCCAGTGCAGATGTATGAGCTGGGGTGGGTCAGGTGGGGCGAGGAAAAGAGCCAAAAACTTCCACAGGAAGAGGGGCCCTTTGGAGCTTTCATTTCTTTCTAGCTTCTTCCGATTAGCAGCAAAGGTTAGCAAACCGATCTTCCCAGAAATGGCCCCCAGTCAGCAAATCCACCCTAGCAAGCAAGGATCAGGAGTGCCTCAGAGCTCGGCAGGAGAGCAGGAGTCCCCAGGACTGAGGGAGGGAGCTTCTAGGCAGCTCTACATGATTTTCTCCCAACAGCTCCATCCAGGCTGGTAGATAGGAGAGGGGGTCCCCTCTGATCTGAGGGTGAATGCCACCCATCCTGCTCACTTGGACATCTCTGGGTATCTCACAACCCCAGGTTATCTGACTGACTGCCTCCCCTCCACACACACACCTAGTGAGTGCCAGCCACCTCCACACCCTCTGACCATAGCCAGAGGGAGGCAGCACATGGGGGGCTGGGGACTGTGACACAACCAGAGCCCAAGGGGTAGACACAGACCAGGAAATAAAGAGAGGTGCGGAGGCCAACGATGTCCTGATGGAGCTATAAATGGAGAAATACCAGGAAATACCACCCAAACATCGAGGTGTGAAACCCGAGACAGAGCTGGAGCACAGAAGATAGAAAGGCACACAGACACAGCGAGAGATGCAGAGGGAGGAGGGCGGGCAGCAGAGGGGAGACGCCGAGTCCGGACTGGGGCTAGGAAGACAGAGAGAGGGAGGCATGGAGTCCATGGAGGTTCTGAAAGGATGGCAGAGCTCCCTGCCAGGGCCACCGGCTGCTAAGTAAAGAAGAAATGTCCATTAGCCAAACAGACTCCCCAGCCAGCCAGAGAGATGGTGGCCCTAGTCATCTCTCTCTGAGGACATGGCCAGTGTGGAGCCAAGAGGCATGAGGCCCCAGCACTGGGTATGGATGGCGAGCGGGTTGGGGGGGGGGGGGGCAGGTGCAAGGTCACGTGTCTGTCTTTGCTGTGCCCTGATCTTTCCAAGCCTGGTCATGATAATGGCGAGCAGTGGGCCTGAAAGAAGTCCAGGTCCCCAGGCAGGGTGCCACAGCTCTTATCCTGAGAGCCCATGGCCACCTGAAGACTTTACAAAGGGCCTCCTCCTTCTCTGTATCACCCCTGACCCTTTGCCTCTTCCTCTCTTCCATTCCTAACAGGAATCCCGAACACCCTCAGCCCAAGGTACTAGAGAAGCTGGAACATCCCAGCCTGTCCCGTACAGTGAAGCATGGCTGTCGGTGTCCCCACCCGTCCCAGGGGCTCCCTCCCCTCCCCTGCCTCTGTGCCCCTGACTCAAACAGGGAACAGGGACTTTCCCATGCTAAGAGGCCTCTAAGGAAGGCAGCCCCTGGGGTCTCCTCTTGTCCTCCATGGCTACTCCTTTCTGAGATCTAACCTCTACTCCTCCTGCTACTGCAGTGCTGTCCTGGGCCTCTGGCCAGATGGGGCTGTCTCTTTGGGGAAGGGACGGGAACAGGACAGGGCCTCGGCACCAGAGCCAGAGTGTCCCTGGGTCCCGTGTGTCCTGGAACAGCAGAGCCCTGTGGAAGGGAGGCACAACCCTGGAGGCCGGGAGGCCGCTGACTGTGACTTGGGGCTCCCACTCCTCAGAGCTTCCTCCTGGTGATTCATCCCCTCCTCCCCATTCACTGGTTGTTTTCACTCAATTCTTTTGTTTCCCCTCCTTTCTCCTGTCCCAGACTGCGGGGGTGGGGGGTGGCGGGGGCACCAGGAGGGGTTTCAGGTGGCTGGCTGTCTTTCGTGGCTTTTCAGAACCCCAGACTCTCCCTCGCCCACCTGAGTTTTAGCTTCACTACTTTCTCAGCCCTGGGATCTGGATGTATCAGCAGAAAATCCTCGCCCTGGCTTGGGAGTAGTGTTCAGCAGGTAGAGCGGCTTCTCTCCTGGCCCCCCACCGACCCTCCCCCTCCGGCTCCCCTGTGGTGGCACCCACCACCGTGGTTTCCAGCTTTGCAGAAGCTGTGGGAAGGAGAGCTGAGAAAGGAGGGACCCCTGGCCCGAGCTGTGGTCTCCGTGCCGGTGGGGGTTGGGGGAAGCTAAGCTAAGAAAAGAGATGCATTCCTCTTTCCCATTCACTCATTCATCTCTGCAGAGGCCTACTAGGATGTATGAAAGCCAGTCCACAACCCCAAAGGAGCTCTGTTGGGTCAGGCGAGCTGTTCCACCCCGGCCTTGGAAGCCTGCCCTAAGACATGAGGAAAGGCTGGAGGAGGTGGGCACCACAGAGGAAAAGCTGAGGCAGAGGGAACCATGCCTCTCTGGGTCGTTACACTAGACATGAGTTCCACAGGGGGTCCTCTCTGAATTCTGTTCCCAGCCCACCTCCACACTTCACGCTTTTCCCCTGCAGCCAGTAACCTTGTCCCCTATTCCATTTCCTCGATGCATCTGGGCATCTCATCCTTACAGGGGGTATAGCTTAACGGTTGGGGACATGGGCTCTCGAGTTACAGACACCTGGGTTCAAATGCCAGATATGCCACTTTGGACTGTGTAACCTTAGTCAAGCCACTTAGGCCCTCCTGGACCACTTTCTCATCTGTAAAACGGGGACAACGCAAGGAATGCCTGCTTCCCGGGGTTGTCGTAATCATTAATGAAACACATATGCAGAGCCTGGCACAGAGTAAGAATTCAGCCCAGGCTTGTGTCTGTCATTACTATCTCCCCTTAATCACTGTCCACTGGAGAAAAGGAGAGAGAGGGAGAAGAGAAGAACGGCGCAGCTGGAGACTGCTTTGTCAGAAGATAAGGACCCCACGGCTCCTCTGCATCCACTCCCCAGCAGGGCTAGGGGAGGTTCTGGGGTTTGAGGGGAGAGATCCCCCTGGGTTAGAGCCCCTCCTTTGCTCCTACCACTTCCTCTCTGTGGCATGGGGCACCTGGACAAGGCCCAGGGCTGGCTTCCTAAGGTGGCCCAAGGCCAGGCTCTGGCTGCATTCCGAGAGCGCTATCAATGAATCTCACAGCTGCGGGAAGGGTGAGATTAGAGGGGTTGGAGGGAGGGGAAGACAGACCACCTTGTCGCTACCGGATTTCCCCACAGAGGAGGTGTGCATAACAAGCTCCCTGGGGATACTTCGGTCTCTGAAGCAATCCAGAAGAGATTCATTTTCTTTCTCCTGTACTGTGCCAGAGAGCAGCTCTAGAGGTCTCCCAGGCTGAGGAGAAGACACAAGAATGAGCTGGGGGAAAAGATGGCCAACCCCACCCTCATCCCCCAGGAGGAGGAGCCTGGCCCGAAAGCCTCCAGAGGGGCTACATTCTTGCTACTCAAAAGTGTAGGCTGAGGACCAGCAAGCGTGGGCACCCACCAGAGCTTGTCCAATTGCAGAATCTGGGCCCCCAGACCCAAGTAGGGACCTGTTCACAACATGGTCACAAGATCCCTCGGTGATCTTGTTTGAAACGCCAAGGGCTAGAGTCACACAGTCGCTAGACGGTTTCAGGAGCTTTCATGAGCAAGTAGGCCCTTCTGTCTCCTGGGAGCGAGAGGGTTTCCTTTGATGGGCCCTGGGAGAGAGCAGCAGTGAGGTACAAAGTTCTTCCCGAAGCAGCGGGGGCCGCAGGGGCTGGCCTAGACGGGCCTGACCTTTGCTTGGTTCGAGTTCCTGGCACCGGCAGGCCCTTAGATGGTAAGTTCCTGGCAGGCCAGGCTCCAGTGCAACAGTTTGAGTAATCCCGTGATTACTCAGCTCCCCATCCCCAACCTGAGTTCCCATCACCTGCTGCTTCAGGCAGGGGCTCAGGGGTAGGTTGTGAAGGTGAGGGATCCGAGGTGTTTTTCAGCTCCTGCTCGCCCCACTGCCACCTCTGCCAGACCTTCCCGTCCTCTCCCCTCCCCGCCTCCACAAGTCACACTCACGCGCACCGGGACTTTCTCTTTGAGGTTTCGGGCAGATGGCACTGAAAGGGGTACAGGTGGCAGGGGAAGGAGGGAGCAGTGGGAGCAGAGGGCCTGATGGTACAGGCAGGGCCAGGGGCAGGGCACTGGGGCCAGGACATCACGGTGGGTTTTTCTGTGTTTCTGCACCTGTTTCTCCATCTCAGGCTCTAAGTCTCTGGTGTCGGCCAGTCCCAAGCCTCTTGGTCTCTCTAGCTCAGAGGCTAGAGTCTGGCCCCCCCAGCTCAGAACCCCTGACTCCGTGTTCCTGCCTCACTGTGTACCTCTGTCTTGGGAGCCTATGGTTGGGGAACCCTGAAGAGTGGCTGGCCTGGTGGCTGGGGTCCAGATTCCAGCGTCCCCTCAGGCAGGGGGGGACCCCCTCACTTGCCAGCATCTGTGAAGGGGGTCCATGGCTGGCCACACCATCCCATGAGAAGAGCAAGGTCTGGGTTACAGCATTGTGAGGTTCCTGGGGCCGGGACCAGCAGTGGGTCAGGTGTGGGGCAGGGAGAGATGTGTCTGGGTCACCTGTGTGGTTGGCGCACACACGCACCCGGATGTGGCTCTGGGAGAAGGGAAGAGACAGGGAGGCCTGTGGTTGACTGCTGGGCTGGAGTCCGAGTTCCCACTGTGGCTTGGCCTAATCTCCCCTCTGCTTACTTTTTTGGGTGACCCATGTTGGTTTCTCCCCTCTCTGGGCTGAGGGCCACTGTGGAGAGAGACCCACGCTGCCGGAGGGGAAGGTGTCGAGGCGAGCGCAGACTCTCTGGGCACAAGGCTTCTGCTGGGCCTCAGGTGCCCCCTGCGTTTCTTCGCCTTCAGCTCTGCTCTGTGGCAACAGTGTATGTAGAGTTTGCCTCTTAGACAGAGTGCTTTCCACAGGTTATACCATCACGCCTACCGTCCTAGCTACAATCATCCCATGGACAAGCAATGTTCTTTTTTATCCTGGTTTCACTGACAAGGGAACCTAGGCCTAGAGAATCTAAGTGACTCGACATTCAGGTGCCTCCACATTTTCTGTCCCTTTTCCAGCTACCCATCCTCTCTTATTCTCTCTTCCCTTCCATGCATTCCAATATGCTCTTAATTTACTGGAAAGAATCTGAAAGGCTCACTTGCCATCTGTCCCCCACAATCACAGACTCCTATGTGGGTGTTGGGCAGGCAAGTGGGGGCTGGGGTGGGGGAGAGGAGTGACTTCTCATGGAGGAATTTCAGACACCTATGGGCCTGTCCCCCATGAGGAGGCAGCTGCTTACTCTGACTCAGCTCAAAGCTGGCTTGAGGGGACAATGGTTTTAAGACAAGGGAAACAAAATGTCAGGGGGTGGTGGGCAAGCCACAGTTCCCCTCCCCACCTCATGTCAGGAGGCCCTACGCATGACCGGGGTCCAGGCCTGGGCCAGGGGTAAGCTCACCGGAACACAAGTTTGCCCTACAGGCAAGCTGCTGCCTTCACTGACCCTCAGGGTGGGACACAGTTAGGGGACCGGTCAGAGATGAGCTGGGGCTGGGGTGTAGATCACTTTTCTGGCCTGCTCCGCCTCAGCCCCCCCCGCTCAAAGGGGAAGCAGCAGGGCACCAATGCCAGAGAAGAGAGCCCTGTCCCCTTGGGATGGATGAAAACCCCTGACATAGTGGGAATCCCAACTCCCCTTCAAAGATGAGCTGGGAGAAGGCCAACTGCTGGTCCCTGAAACTCAGTAGAGAGCTGTGGGCATTGACAGGGACAGGGCAAAGTAGAGGAGAAGAATCTGGAGCCCCAAAAGGCCACGCTGAGCTCAGTGGGCAGCCGGGGGTCCTACTGGCCAACAAACAAACACTAACACACAGACAGACAGGTGCGCCTGCCGGCTCACAAGTACCTGTACCTTCCGTGTGTACACACGCCCTCAAACATGCCCACCAATGGATGGGCCCCAAAAGCCAGGTACACAGAGAAGCACCAGGGAAAGCAGGGGAGCTAGGGTGTAGACCCAGCTCTGGGGCAACTGAGCTGCGTGAACCTGGGCCAACCACCTCATCTGGTCTAGCCCTCCACCTGGTAAAGGAGAGGACAGGACAAAGGTTGAATGAGATGGTCTCTAGTCCCAGTCGGAGGTAACATTCATCATCAGCGCACATACGATTGGGCCCATCAACAGAGGCCCTCTCATGTGCTGCCCACTCTCTGTTCCAGGGCCTGGGGCCTCGGCGCCCTGTTTGATTCTCGCCCTGGATTGCCAGCATCTGACTGACCTGGCTTGTTGAGCCCTCTCCCGGGCTCCACCTCGCTCCTCCTTGCCTTCTCTGGGCCCCACGCCGGGGACACTGTCCTCTTGGCCCCTGGTCGCTGCCCAGCCCGTCCCTGAGCCTTCACTGCCAGGCTGAGGATGACCGGCATCTCTACCTGGCCCCCAGGTGCCCCCTGCCTTGGTGCACCACATCTCCTCCCCCCACCACCCATGCCTCACACTCTGCCCACGGGAGCAAAGCCTGGTGGGGGAGGGTGGCCTAGAGGAAGCCCCCTGCGCGGGAAGCAGGTGTTGTGAAGCAGCGAGAACTCCTAGGTCCTCAGGCGGGAGGGGGGCAACTGGAGCTTTTCAACTTGAAGGGCTGAGCAGGTGGCCTCTCTGCAGCTGCATCTTCTGCCCCTGTGGAGCTGGTACAGCTCCTGGCTGCCCCGTGAAACCGAAAACGGCCTCCCCAGACCCTTTGTTGAGCAGCATTTGGCACTGCACTTCTTCCATTTTGCAAGAGGCAGAGAGCAAGCTGGAGCAGGGTGGAGAAGCGCCGTGTCCCTGTGTCTGCAGCCCAGGGACGTGGGGAAGGAGGCAGAGCAGGTCCCTGGGCTCACCTCCTGTTCTTTCTTTCTCTCCTCCAGCACAAATTGAAGTGATTCCTTGCAAAATCTGTGGGGACAAGTCATCTGGGATCCACTACGGGGTTATCACCTGTGAGGGGTGCAAGGTGAGCATGCGCACACGTGCACACTCACACACAGAGTCTCTTCCAGGGTGGGGAGAAGGGGCTCTGTGGCCTTAGTCCTGACTCCTGGCATGGTCTCCTGAGGCAGCTAGGGAGCTGCTGGAGAGGTGCCTTACACAGGAGGGCCTTGTCTGAATCTGGGGACACGACTGTGTGGCAGATTATAATTCTGCTAAGAAAGGGAGGCGAGAAAAGGGACTGGTCATGCGTGGGGTCTGGGCAAGCAGGGGCCAGAGCCTGGGCTGGAAGCCCCGGGAGCGAGCTGGGCCTGGCAGGGATTGGCAGCCAAGGTCCCCGTCTGCCTGCCCCAGGGCTTCTTCCGGCGCAGCCAGCAGTGTCACGTGGTCTACTCCTGCACCCGCCAGCAGAACTGCCCCATCGACCGCGCCAGCCGAAACCGATGCCAGCACTGTCGCCTGCAGAAATGCCTGGCACTGGGCATGTCCCGAGATGGTGAGGCCAAGCAGGTGGCCCCCTGGGGTTTCCCTGGAGTCTCCAAAGAGGTTACCCTGTAGACGCGTCCTTCCGTGGGGCACGGGCCGGCCACGCACCTCACCAAAGCTCTTCGTGGTCCGCAACTGTAGGCTCTGCTAGAACAGCCCTCCCTTCCCCAATACCCCAGGCTCCTCATTTTCTTCTTCCTGGGATAGAAGAACTGGCCCAGTTACCGTCCAGCTTCCACATCCGCCGTCCTGCCCCTAGCTCCATCTCCCCGGTCCCCCGTCCCCATGCTAGGACACAGGACAGTGGCTAGGACCGCAGCCAGAGCCAGCCCGAGAGCCACCTGGAAGGCACGAGGGTGGGGAGGGCGGCTGTTCCCGGTGCCTTTCTCCTCGGTCCTCGCCCACCGCCTCAGCGCAGCCCCCCATCACCACCACAGAGGGAGCGCAGGGCGGGGTTGGGGGAGGCATGAGGTGAGGAGGAGCCAGAAAGAGCCTGTCAGCACTTTTCAGCGCCCAAAATAACAAAGTGAAAGGAAACACGCAGGGGTGCAAAGGGGCAGGCGGGGCGAGGGGCTGTGCCCCCACACCTGGGAGGGGTGTGGGGGGGAGTGAAAAGGCAGGAAAGAGAGAGCAGAAGAGGATGTTCAGAAACAAGCCGCGGAGCCTGGGTTGGGCTGTGGTGAGTATCTAGGTCACCAGCGAGCCTGCAGGCCTGACCACAGGGAGACCTGTGTTCTCAGCTCTCCTCTTCCTCCGACCCTCCTAGACAGGCGAGGTGACCCCAATACAGCTTAAGGCCCCCAACTCGACCACCCCCAGCCCTAACATCAGGAGGCCAGAGTCCTCAGTCCAGACTGACTGCTTGAATTCGGCTACCAGCAGAAGCTGGTTTCCAGCTGGGAGAGTTTGCTTGGGAGACCGAAATGCCTGGGCTGGACGCAGCCCTGCGGCAAACACCAGCAAGCGGTGGGAGGGGTCTCGAACAAAAGTGGGGGTCCCCCCGGGGAGGTCCTTAGGCCACACTGGAGAAGCTTTGCTTGGAGCCAGCTACTGAGGGAACAGCAAGTGAATTCTGTAATGATCAAAATGCCTGTCGAGGCTGCCCTTGTACCTCGTGCTCCTGCCTCGAAAACTCCTGATCCCCTACCTCTTTCAGCTGTCAAGTTTGGCCGCATGTCCAAGAAGCAGCGGGACAGCCTGCACGCCGAGGTGCAGAAACAGCTGCAGCGGCAGCAACAGCAGCAGCGGGGACAGGTGGCCAAGACCCCTCCAGCGGGCGGCCAGGGAGCCGACCCCCTCTCGGGCCCCATCGGGCTCCCGGACGGGCAGCTGCCCCTGGGCTCCTCACCTGACCTGCCTGAGGCCGCGGCCTGCCCCCCTGGCCTCCTGAGAGCCCCAGGCTCCGGGTCCTCCTACCCCAGCAGCTTGGCCAAGGCCAGGCCCGACGGGGCCTCGTACCACGCGGAATACAGCCCCGAGCGGGGCAAGGCCGGGGCCAGCGAGTGCTTCTACAGCACTGGCAGCCAGCTGAGCCCCCACACATGTGGACTTCGTTTTGAGGACGCCGGGCATCCTGGGCTCGAGGAGCCAGGACGGGGCCCGGACAGCTACTGCAGTGCCAGTTTCCACAGCGCCCCGGAGGTGCCCTATGCCTCCCTGACGGAGACTGGTGAGTGGCGGGGGGAGGAGGGATGATGAGGGAGGGGCTTCCAAGAGAGGGGCCTTGGTCAGCACCCCATGTACACCACACGTGAGCCCAAGGGAGTGGAGGGGCCGAGGAGGGGAGCTAGCGCAGGGCAGGGGAGGCCGGGCCAAGGAGTGCCCTTTGTATGGTATGGGGTAGGGTGGCAGTTGGCTGAGATGGAGCCTGTGCCTTCCCCCTCTGGCCCCAGAGCACCTCGTGCAGAACGTTTGTAAGTCCTACCGAGAGACGTGTCAGCTGCGGCTGGAGGACCTGCTACGGCAGCGCCCCAACATCTTCTCCCGGGAGGAGGTGGCCGGCTACCAGAGGAAGGTGAGGCCCAGAGACCCCATGGGAGGGGGTGGCAGGGGAGGGAGTGCGCACGCAAGTGGGCTGGGGCGAGGCGGGGCGGCACAGACAGACTGAGCGTGTGCGAGCTTGTGAGTCTGTGTATGTGTGTCTACCCCCAGCAGATGGGTGATAGCTTTTCCTTTTCCCCTGCCTATTGCCTTCATCCTACCTCTGCCAGCACCCACACCTTGGTGTGTACACTCTCCTTTGCCGTCCCCTCTCAATGATAGCAGTAGTCAGAACCCTGATTACCATTTGTTAAACACCCCTTTGCTACCGGGCACTGTGCTAAATGCTTCCCATAAATGATCCTCCGCCCTTGCGACAGCGACCCATGAGGTTGGTATTTATTTCTGTTCTTAACAGCCTGGGAAACTGAGCTCAGAGAAGTTAACAGACCTACTCAAGGTCACAAAGTAGTGGGGCCACAGGAACATTCAGACCCACCAGCCTCCAAAGTTTATGCTCTTTCCTGTCACACTCTTGACAATACCACCTGTTCTAAAAACACACGTTTGGCACTGAAGTTTTGCTTCTCTACATTCTTAAGACCTTTGGGCAGGTCTTTTTGGGGAGAGGGGTCAGTATGTGCTTCTCACCTCAACAAAATGCAAACTCTTTGAGGGCAAAGCTGTATCTCAGATGTTTTTTATTTCCCGACAGCTAACTCAGTGCCAACGGCTGGTGGGTGCTCAGTGAGTGCAACCAAATGACAGGAGTTCACCCCGAGTGGGCATCTGTGCTGAGAATAGGCTAAAAACACCAGAGTGGAGAGTGTGGGCGTTCTGAACCTCATGCCTGCAGTTTATCAGTCTGGGCTCCCAGGGGCTTGGGAGGGTGACGGGGTCATAAACAGGGCTACAGTGGGACCCTCCTCCTTCCTTACAGTCCATGTGGGAGATGTGGGAACGCTGTGCCCACCGCCTCACCGAGGCCATTCAGTACGTGGTGGAGTTCGCTAAGAGGCTCTCAGGCTTTATGGAGCTCTGCCAGAATGACCAGATTGTGCTTCTCAAAGCAGGTGCCCTGGGAGGGTGGGCAGGCCTGGAGGGAGGGGGGCAGAGCATGCAATGGGGCAGGGCTAGCGGAGGGAGGCGGCTTAGGGAAAGCAGAACACTGAGGGGGACAGAGCCAGCTCCCTGGCTCTGCCTGACTCTCGCCTGCATGCCCCCCCTCCTTCTCCCCAGGAGCAATGGAAGTGGTGCTGGTCAGGATGTGCCGGGCCTACAACGCTGACAACCACACGGTCTTTTTCGAAGGCAAATACGGTGGCATGGAGCTGTTCCGAGCCTTGGGTGAGGGGCAGGGGGAAATGAGAGACAGGAGTTGGATGGAAAGTCCATCTAAAGCTTCAAGACCCAGGCACCCCCTTTTAAAGGGCAGATCACCCCCTCTGCTCCAAACACCAAGCGGGTGGGTGTCCTCGGGCACTGTGGCCTCACCCACCTTGCTCATCCTTTGGTTTTCTCTCCCTCAGGCTGCAGTGAGCTCATCAGCTCCATCTTCGACTTCTCCCGCTCCCTGAGCTCCTTGCGCTTTTCTGAGGATGAGATTGCTCTCTACACAGCCCTCGTGCTCATCAATGCCAGTGAGTGTCGTTGGGCTTGCCTAAGGGACATTCAGGTGGCAGGGGAGCGACGGATATTGAAGGGTCTGGACCTTCAAATGTGGTTAAATCTGGGAAATGGCTTTAAAGAGCAGAAAGAAGATTCAGAGGAGCCTCAGAGAGGGAAGCACCCTCCAAGGTGGGGTTGGAGAAGTGGTGGGCTAGGGAGCCGTGAGGATGAGAGGAAGTACACCGCTTCCCAGGGAGAAATCCGTTTGCTCCTGAGTTCTCACGTCAGTGAGTCCAGTGAACCCACACATTGGAATCACCTGGGGAGCTTTAAAAAGTGCTTCTTCCCCGGGCTCCACTCCCAGAGAGTCTGAGGTCATTGAGCTGGGGTACAGCCTCCCGCCGCTGATTGTCATGTGCTTGGGAATCACTGGTCTGCTCGAGCTAGTTTGAAGACTGTGGGCTGTCACAGCAGGACTCTGGATACCCACTTCACTGGGACGGAGCAGGCTGGGCTGAGCCAGGGAATGCTAAGTATTTGGAGAACCTGGAGAAGTGGGTCAAGCTACTAACCTGAGTTTGCCAATCAAGATTATCTGTTGTCTGGCTCTGCCAATGAATAAAGACCTAAACACATCCTTCGAACTAGAAATAAAGACTTAAAAGATGACTTCTGGCTATTTTACGGAGCCAGGGCAAAAGGTGGTTTGTCCGTTGGAGTTAGCCACAGACGACTGCAGAGGCCCTGCTGCTGGCCTCGGAGACTTCACCAAGGCCACCTGCTATCAGGCTCATCCTTGGCCAGGTGACAGGCTCTCTCTCATTTTCCCCATAGTGGAATCCTAGCACGGGATGGGCTATGTGAAATATCAGGGTACCAGGGAGAAGGCTGCTTGGAGTCAGGAGATTGGACGTTCTTTCTTTCTTTTTAAAGATTTTATTTATTTGAAAGAGAGAGAGAGAGAAAGAGAGAGAGAGAAGAAGCAGGGGGAGGGGCAGAGGGAGAGGGAGAAGCAGGCTCCCCGCTGAGCAGGGAGCCCGCTGTGGGGCTCAATCCAGGAACTCTGGGATCAGGACCTGAGCCACCCAGGCACCCCAGGAGATTGAATGTTCTTATCCCTTTCATCTCTCCCCAGTTTTCCTTGTAGACAGCTAGCCAAGCCCCAGACCCCAGAACTTTTCATGATCAGACCAGGACGCACACGCATGTGTGCATGCGCTCAGCCGAGAAGGCCACTATCCAGCACAGATGTCCAACATGATACACCCTTTTGGGGGAAGTTAATGTCCATGTTCTTTCTTGTTCTTGCTATGGCCCCATGCCCTCCTTCAGACCGGCCAGGGCTCCAAGAGAAGAGGAAGGTAGAGCAGCTGCAGCACAACCTGGAGCTGGCTTTTCATCACCATCTCTACAAGACTCACCGCCAAGGCATCCTGGCAAAGGTAGGAGCAGTCCCTGAGGTGGAGGAGTAGAGGAGGTCAGGTCCAGCGCAGAAGCTGGGCCCCCAGGGCTTGCGAGGGCCGGGCTCCAAGGGTACAGAGGAAGAAGTGCTAGAGTGCCATGTGCTAGAGAGCCTGGAGCAGCACGGGAACCAAGGGGATGAGCCGTCACTTCCATGTGCGTACAGATGGAAAGTGAAGAGAACCTGGAATTGGGAGGGATTTCCACCAGGAAATAATTTGGTTTAATATAGCCAACACTCACCCAGCACCGGCTTGTGCAAGGCACCATGGAATGCAAAGATACAGAGAGGCGGTTCTTGCCCTCACCGAGGGCTTTTAGTGTGGTACAAAGAGGCTCATGTACCAGTAACTCTAACATAGAGTAGCATACGGTATGTGATACAACAGTAATGCGATTAACAATGTGCTGTCCCAGACATGCTGTCATCCTCAGGGCAACTCAGTCAATAGGACAGGTATTAAAACCTCCTTTTAGCGATGAGGAGACTTAAGCGACTAGTCCAAGTTTGCATGATTGGTAAGTAATAAATTCAAGATTTAATCCCAGTGCTCTCCCACCATATCCCTGCACCCCTGATAGGTTACTTCGATAAGAGATATTGGGGGAATGTTATGACAGCATAGAACAGGGATTAAAAATAATTCGGGGTGGGGCACCTGGGTGGCTCAGTCGTTAAGCGTCTGCCTTCGGCTCAGGTCGTGATCCCAGGGTCCTGGGATCAAGCCCCACATCAGGCTCCCTGCTTGGCAGGAAGCCTGCTTCTCCCTCTCCCGCTCCCCCTGCTTATGTTCCTACTCTCGCTGTCTCTCTCTCTGTCAAATAAATAAAATATTTTTAAAAAATTAAAAAAATAATTAATTCGGGGTAAAAAGAGTGGGTCATAAATGCTTCCTAGGAAGGTGGCATTTAGGGTCGGCCATGAGTGTGTCAGATTTTAACAGACATTCATGGGAGTGGGGCAGGCATTCCAGGCTATGGGAACAATCAGCAAAAATAAAGAGGCAAAATAAAATAGTAGAGATATGGGGAATAGCTCGTGGTACATTCTGACTAATGTGTAAGACTGGGAGTTAGCATTGATTGATGAGGGCAGGGAAGTAGCAGAAGACAAGCTTGAAATTAGGTCAGGTAGCAAATCAGAGAGGACTTCCAGTGCCATATTAAAGAGCAAAGGCTTTATTTCCAGGCAATGGAGAGCTCTGAAGGCTAGAAATGATATCATCAGAGCTATTATTTAGGCAATTTAATTTGGAACCAGCGTAGAGGAACCACTTATGTAATTGTTCAAGCAATGGGCCCTTGCTATGTGCCAGGCACAGTGAGTGCTAGGTGCTGAGGATAGAGAAATGACCTACACAACAGTCTATGTCCTAAAGAACTTCAAGTCAGGTCAGATGGATTGGAAGGAGAGACTGGAGCCTGGGAGCTCGGCTGGAAAGCAGATCTGGTTGACTCCACCTTCAGAATACAAATCCCCCACCATCACCCCCCCCCATCAGTTCTCACATGGCCTGTTAGAGAGGCCCCTGGTCCTCCCTGGTCCGTCCTGCAGGAGCCACATAGCACAGGTCTCAGTCCTGCTCTAGCCGCCCATCCTGCTGAGTGGCAACTCTAGAGTCTATCACGGCTGACTGGCCTCGAGCAGGATATGACCCCGACTTCTTTTCTCACCTCCTGTCCTCCCACTGGCCCCTCGGTCTCCTGTTCCAGCAACACTGGCCTCCTTGCTATTCCTTCAGCACATCACATACAGTTGCATCTCAGGGCTTTTGTATCTGCTGTTCCCGCTGCCTGGAAGGTTCTTCCCCTAGTCTTCCAAATGGCTCCATCTCTTCATCCCGGAGAGGTTTTCCCTGACCGCCTGGTGCAAAAAGCCCTCCACCCCTCACCCTGAATTATTGTTCTTTTTTTTTTAAGATTATATTTATTTATTTGATAGAGAGAGACACAGCGAGAGAGGGAACACAAGCAGGGGGAGTGGGAGAGGGAGAAGCAGGCCTCCCGCGGAGCAGGGAGCCCGATGCGGGGCTCGATCCCAGGACCCTGGGATCATGACTTGAGCCGAAGGCAGACGCTTAACGACTGAGCCACCCAGGCACCCCTGCATTATTGTTCTTTAAGAAAGTCTCAGACATATTATATATTTGTTTTCTGGCTCCCTCATTAGAATAGGCATTTAATAAAGCTAGATATTTTATTCTACTTTATTGTATCCAGTGATATATCACCACAGCCCATCACAGTGCCTAGCTGAGTAGGTTCCCAACAGTTATTGGATGGATGGATGGATGGATGGATGGATGGATGGATGGATGGATGGATGAAGCTATTGTGATAGTCCAGACAAACTCAGACTAAACCAGTAGAAATGAAAAGAGGATGAATCCAAGAGATATCAAGAGATTTTATGCCACCTGGTCTTCTCTGACTGTCCCTTTCCTAGGAAACTAAGTGGGGGGAGAGGAGGGGGGCAGCTAGTGAGTGGTCTTTTCAAGCCTAGCTTGGTTATACAGGAAGCTGCAGAAGATGAATGGTTTTCTCAGCCTTTCTCCAGTGAGGTCTCCCTCCTCTGTCTCCTCATGGGTCTCTGGGCCTTTTTTGTTCCCCTCTGGCTGAGTACTGGTGGTGTTGGGTACCTGCTTGGAAACCATTTATAATTCAGTTATTGAGCATTTGTCATGTGCCAAACATAACAGGAACAGAGAATACAGAGAGACGGGGAGATAGGGAGAGAAAGAGACAAGGAGAGACCCTAGATTAAACCTAGCTAGGGTGGAAAGGCAGACAAATTATACCGTTTGCCTAAAATGGGGTTTAAGTGCTACTACACAGAGGGAAGCCCAATGGAAAGGCCCCTCATCCAGGGAGAGGTGGTTAGGGAAATATTCCCAGAGGAGGTGACACTTCAAAGTGAGGAAGCATTAGCCAAGCAAAGAAGAATCGGAAAGGCATTCCAGGTGAGGAGAACAGCATTGACGAAGGTCTAAGAGGCATGCGATAGACTAGAACAGAACCACGGGGTCTCACTATTCTAAGAGCAGAAAGTGTGAGTTAGAGTATTCACCAGGGTTCATTTTAGGAGTAGCAGGAATGTGATGAGGGGGTTCACTCAGAAAACACGCACCTGTCCCCTAGCAGTCCTCGCTTGCCTCCAGTTTCCTGAACACATACCCCTCCCTGTGATGGGATCTAATCCAGCCACTCCTCCAGGGCCGAGTGCAGAGGGGGAAAGCAAGGCGGGTTGCCCTAGCCCAGGGAGGAGAGGACACCTTTGCTCTGGGGAGAAGGCTGGGGTACTGACCCTCCTCCCCTGTTAACCCATCTCCAGCTGCCACCTAAGGGGAAGCTTCGGAGCCTGTGTAGCCAGCACGTGGAAAAGCTGCAAACCTTCCAGCATCTCCACCCCATCGTGGTCCAAGCTGCTTTCCCTCCACTCTACAAGGAACTCTTCAGCACTGAAATTGAGTCACCCGAAGGGCTGTCTGAGTGACCTGGAGGAGGGACTCCTTTCCCTTCCCTAGAGCCTACTGGCCCTTCTCCCTGGATCTCCCCCCACCTTCACATTTTTCTTACCTGTGCCCCCTGGAGGGTGATCCCTGCCTGTTCGTTGGGGGTGAGCAATTGCTGAGACTGGTTTTCTGCCCACAGGCTTGCCTGGCAGTGGGCCAAGAGCCAGAGGGTGGCGATGAAGGAACACCATCTCCAGTCTCAGCTTTGTTGTGTCTCCTTTCCCATGACTCTTCACCCCCAGCTTCTGAGAGGCCTCGGGTGGCACATAAGGACCTCTAGGAGGACCATGGTGTCCTCAGGACACCAGGGGGATCCAGGACACCCTGGATGAACAGAACTCAACTCTGGGCTCAGAAGCTAAGAATAGGACTTTAAAATACCTCATTGCATCTCCCCATGGGCTTTGGCTGGGGAGATGTGTCAAGCTCAGAGACTGATGGCTGGAGCCCAGAAGGACCTGTATATAACATAAATCCAGATCTTTAGATCTTTAGATTTTCTGCTTCTCCCTCCCCCACTGCTAGAAGTGGTTGGGTACCCTGCCCTTTTCCCAGGATCTAAAAAAAACTGGATATGTGGAAGATAAGGATGGGGTGGGGGTAAGGGGCTGGGATAATTTTTTATGGGATTTGGGTACAGGGATAGGGTACAATGGAGGCCAAGAACATTACAGATAGAACTCAAACCTCTTATGTGCACTTTAGAAATAGACTTTAGGGGTCAGCACAAATCTGATGAGAGACACACATCCACGTACAGGTGAAACACACACTCACAAACTCAAACTGCAATTATGCACCTCTGTAAACACATTTAATCTGACACAATTTCTGTCTTCCTTGAGGTCACAGCTCAGAGGTGCTTAGTGGCCTCAGGGAAAGAGTCCCAATCCTGAGGGACCCCAGAACATCTTCATGGTGTGCCAGTCCACCAACCTTAGACCTGGGGTGGCCCAAACTCAATCCCAGCCCCAGCTGTCTTCTCACATAAGAAACCCCAAAAGAAGAAGAGATGGCTGGACACTGGTCAGTCAGACAGACCCTTGGAAGAGTCCTCCTGTCATCGTGCAGAAAGGAAATGGACACAATTTCACCCCAACTCTAGCAGGGAGGAGACCAGGACACAGGACAGACACCTGTTTCTCTGGCTGTGCTCATGCCCCAGGACTTCTCTTGGCTTTACAAATCACCGTGAGCCCTCCTCTGAGGGATAAACGGCCGGTGATGTGAGGGTGCTGTGTTCCTCTCGGGGGAGGGGTTTAATTGGCTAAACATAAACCCCAACTTGTGCTATTCTTCATAAAATGATTTTAAAGGCCAGAGGTATGTGTGGCAGGGGCAGGGGTGGGGGTTCTTAAATCACATTACAGACAAGCTGCTCTCCTGTCTCATTCCCGTGTGGAGACCCAGGTTTCTAGGCCAGCAACCCATGAGTATCATAAGGATTGCAGCCCCCACTCTGAGCAGCCCCCCAGGGAGGCTGGGGAGCTGCTCCTCAGGAACCCCCACCAAAGGAGTCTCGAACTAAGCTCCACAGCAGATGTTCTGGACTGAGAACTTTCCCCACAAAATGATACCCATGGGGGACATTTAGTGAGAGGCTGCAAAGAATCTCCCTGCATCTGGGAGACTAACAAGACATCCCTGAGGGAGGTGCTTGGCCCCAGAGCTCCCCAGCGGGGAGTCAGGATGTCCACAAGAGACCCTTTTGGGCTGCTGGCCGCCTCTCCCTCCTGAGCCCTCCTGCACCCCCAAGTCTCCCTCTGCGCTCCCTCCCCCCGCCATCCTGTGAGGCGCTTGCTGCAGCCCTCCCTGGTGGCTTTATTTATTTATTTTGCACCAACAGGGTTGCTGCAGACTCATTCTCGCCTGGTTTAAAAAGAGAGAGAGGAAAAAAAAAAAAAGGAGAAATGCTTTCTGGCTCTTTTCTCTACCTCGGTCTTGGCAGCAGCGGCCACAGTGGGCGGGGGCGGCGGGGAGTGAGGCACGCCGGGAGGTACAGCCCCCCCCCGCCCCACCCCGGGGTGCAGCCTCAGCGGGACGGTCCCCAGCCCTGGACAGATGCAGTGTCCAACCTGATGCCGCCCTCCAGCTTCTCCGGTAAGCGACCCCACCTCCTGTCCTGAGGCTGCAGCTGCCCTTCTCTGTAACATTCTCAAAGACAAGGCCAGACTGGCGGGCCTGTCAGGCTAGAGGGTCTGTGCCCCCCTTGTCCCTCCCCGCCAGCTGCCCCCGCCCCCACCGCTCCCAGCCAGCCATTGATCCTGGCCCCATCGGACTTGGATGGGAAAACTAAAATGTCCCAGAGGCCCCTGTGGGGAAGGACTCTAAGGAGACCTCTACCATCTCCCCAGTGCTTCCTCTACCTCTGGGAAGGGTTTTTCCACATTTCAGTGTGGAAATTCCAGAAATCTCCCCCCCCCCAACAGCCCTCTCCCCACGCAGGTCCCCATGCCTCCGTCGGGTCTGCTTAAAAAGGGATATCCAGGTTCAGATGTGTCTCTGGACTACCACATAGACACAAGAAGAAGAAAGCTTCCTGTTCCTTGAAGAGATGATGCCCCAGACCCCACCCCATTTAAAGAAAGAAGTGGTTCTGACACCCATTTCTTCCTGCAAAAGTGGCTAGAAGCCAGTCCCGTAGCCATGGAGACTGGCAAGGGAAGTTTGTGATTAAATTAGCCACCTTATAAATAAAGAAAAGGGGTTGTCCCCAGATCCCCCAGCCCTTGGCCCAGCAGGCTTTGGGGACTAAGAGGAAACTCACGGGAATGGGAGGAAGGGAAGCTGGGTTACATGCTTCACTGCACTTTTGCTGAATGCAGAGCAAAAAGGATGAGCAGGAACTGCAGCGGTAGTGATCGAGAGCTAGCTGTCAGGTGGACTTTCCAGAACAGGCACAGGGAGAATGAGGGGGACTGGGACACGTCTGTCCCAGAACTCTCAACAAGCCAGAGAGACCTGCTAGGTTGGGCTGGGGACAAGAGGAGCCTTGGCCTGCCCCGTGCTATTATCTCTCACCCCAAGCCTGGGGACAGTGTCCTGCATCCCTCTGCCTCTCTGATCTTCAGTTTCCCACTACCACAGCAGGAGAGCCGCCAGAAGAGCCCATCTAAAGGAGGGCTGCAGAGCCTCATTCCAATCAGGATCCAGGGATGTGATCCCCCTGAATGGGAAGAAGTCTTAAACTGCCTCTCCTAAGTTCCACATGGGAGAAAATCGGGCGTGTGGGAGAAAGCTGACCCTTCAGGGCCCAGACAGCCTGAAGCCCCAAAGGCCATCTGGATCTGCAGCTAGAAAGAAACCCGGGCAGCCTGCCTCCCAGGGAGCACCACTTGTCTCTCATCCCATCTCTTTAGCCCTCCCTTGCCAATTCCAATACCTCCCCTCCCTTGTTCAATGTCCTGTTGACACTGAACAGAGTTGAGGGTGAGTTCACCAACTACCAGGGCCCTTCTCCTCTAGCACCGCAGTCAGTCCCCGATGGCCATTCTACTCACCATCATCCTGATTCTGCCCAGGCCCTGGCTTCCCAGAAACCCACTTGCAGTCTACAGGCTATGTACATGGCCTCCCCCAGAGATCGCTGTGCCAGCCTAGGGCTCGCACGCTCCCCACCCACAGCACCAGGCCAGGTGGTGTCTCTCACTTGTCTATGCCTCCCTGGCTCACAGTCTGTCTCTTGTGTATCACTCAGACAGCTGAGCCCAAAGGGAACTAGAGAGCTCCCTCAGATTCACACATTGGACTAAATCAAAACACCATCGAGGAGGAACAGAAGAGAAGCCTGAGACTAAGGACCAAGCAACAAAACTCAAAACTTGGGCATCCCTTGGGTCCCTCATACACCCCAGTGTCATCTATAGGGGTCGCCCCTAGGGTTCTTGTGAGGGATTTAAGTGCCCCCTGCATCTGTGCTGTGGCTGAGGTGCAGCTTGGCTGTTGTCCACACAGGCATTTTGGGGAGATTGGATCTTGCTACTTCAGGGCCCCAGGCCCTGAGCCAGGCTGCAGAAGGGCAGAGGGGCAATAAGTACAGCCTGGGGGAGCAGAGCTGAGCATGTTTCCCTTGGAGGACTCAGTCAAGGTGAGGACCTCGCTCCAATCAGACTCCAAGGATGTGATTCCCTCTGAGCCTTAGACAAAGCTATGGGCAGATAATACGGGAGAACAAGGGTCGGCAGAGAGGGGGAGGACAGAGCTTGGGGAGAACAAGTATCAGGGAGAAGGGACCGGAGGTATTTCTGGATCTCACAGATACAGGAAAAACGCATTACAGGAACACTCAAAATTACTTCCTTGCTTCCTATCCCATACACAGAGAACTTTGCCCACTGAAGTCAGACTTAACTAGGGTTCCATGAGCCAGTAAGCACTTGGCCTATTACCCAGGCTGGGGGCAGGAGGAAAGTTGAGATTCCCCAAAGAGGCGGCCCAGGAGGCCCCCAAGGAGGTGGTCCACCAGAGTTGCTCCCAGTCTGCACCATCCTCACTGGCAATGCCAAGACAGATAGCTCAATCTCTCTCTCCTCTAAGGCCCGGGGAAGTCCAGGGTCACCATCATCTGAAGTCACTTTCCAAAAAGGACCATGTCATCATCTATTCCAGGACTGAAGAGGGGATGGCTATGGCCACAGCTCCAAAGCGAGCCTGGCCCCCATGGCCCCCTCTCCTGTTCCTGCTCCTCCTACCTGGAGGGAGCTGTGGCGGGTGCCCTGCTGTCTGTGACTGCACCTCCCAGCCCCAGGCAGTGCTCTGTGCCCATCGGCGACTGGAGGCTGTGCCTGGGGGACTCCCACTGGACACTGAGCTCCTAGACCTGAGTGGGAATCGCCTGTGGGGGCTTCAGCGGGGCATGCTTTCCCGCCTGGGCCTGCTTCGGGAGCTGGACCTCAGCTACAACCAGCTGTCCACCCTGGAGCCTGGAGCCTTCCACGGCCTCCAAAGCCTACTCACCCTGAGGCTGCAGGGCAATCGGCTGCGAATCATGGGGCCTGGGGTCTTCTCGGGCCTGTCTGCCCTCAGGCTGCTGGACCTCCGCCTCAACCAGATTGTCCTGTTCCTTGACGGAGCATTTGGGGAGCTGGGCAGCCTCCAGCAGCTGGAGGTGGGGGACAACCACCTGGTGTTTGTGGCTCCAGGGGCCTTTGCAGGGCTGGCCAAGCTGAGCACCTTCACGCTGGAGCGCTGCAACCTCAGCACAGTGCCTGGCCTGGCCCTGGCCCGCCTCCCGGCACTGGTGGCCCTAAGGCTTCGAGAACTGGATATCGGGAGGCTGCCAGCTGGGGCACTCCGGGGGCTGGGGCAGCTAAAGGAGCTGGAGATCCACCACTGGCCATCTCTGGAGGCTCTGGAGCCTGGGAGCCTGGTTGGGCTCAATCTCAGCAGCCTGGCCATCACCCGCTGCAATCTGAGCTCGGTGCCCTTCCAGGCGCTCCGCCACCTGAGGTTCCTCAGGGTCCTGGATCTGTCTCAGAACCCCATCTCAGCCATCCCAGCCCGAAGGCTCAGTCCTCTGGTGCGGCTCCAGGAGCTGCGACTGTCAGGCGCAGGCCTCACCTCCATCGCCGCCCACGCCTTCCACGGCCTGACAGCTTTCCACCTCCTAGACGTGGCAGACAATGCCCTGCAGACTCTAGAGGAAACGGCATTTCCTTCTCCGGACAAACTCGTCACCCTGAGGCTGTCTGGCAACCCCCTGACCTGTGACTGCCGCCTTCTCTGGCTGTTCCAGCGCCGTGGCCACCTGGACTTCGGCTCATCGCCCCCCGCCTGTGCCGGCCCCCGGCCCGTGCAGGGCAAGAGCCTGAAGGAGTTTTCAGACATCCTACCTCCTGGGCACTTCACTTGCCAGCCGGCCCTGATCCGGAAGTCTGGGCCGCGGTGGGTCATTGCAGAGCAGGGGGGGCATGCTGTTTTCTCCTGCTCTGGAGACGGGGACCCAGCCCCGACTGTCTCCTGGATGAGGCCTCAGGGGGCTTGGCTGGGAAGGGCTGGGAGAGTGAGGGTCCTAGAGGATGGGACGCTGGAGATCCGCTCAGTGCAGCTACAGGACAGAGGGGCCTATGTCTGTGTGGTCAGCAATGTTGCTGGGAATGACTCCCTGAGGACCTGGCTAGAAGTAATCCAAGTTGAACCACCAAACGGCACTCTCTCTGACCCCAATATCACCATGCCAGGGATCCCAGGGCCCTTCTTCCTGGACAGCAGAGGTGTTGCTATGGTGCTGGCAGTTGGCTTCCTCCCCTTCCTCACCTCAGTGACCCTCTGCTTTGGCCTCATTGCCCTCTGGAGCAAGGGCAAAGGCCGGGTCAAACATCACATGACCTTTGACTTTGTGGCACCTCGGCCCTCTGGGGATAAGAACTCTGGGGGTAACCGGGTCACTGCCAAGCTCTTCTGACCTTTACTTCCATGTTGGAATTCCAGCCAAGCCAGCTTCAGATACCAAAAGAGAAGAAAGAAAACCAAGGCTGCTTGGACCAGAACCTAGTTCCACACCTGCCCGCATCGTGCCAGCAGCTAATGATGCCTCCCGATGGTCTGCCTCCCCCTGCTTTTCAGTTTGAGGGTCCCAGGGGGCAGGAGATGTACATCCATAGTCAGCCCAGCCCTATCCACCCATCCCCCTGACACAAAGAAGGAAACAGCCCCAAGACTCCAGTCTACTTGTTCGCACACACACCCTTTAACAATCACTACCGACTGCCAACCACAGTTATAAGATTATTGCAGAGGTGGGGCACCTGGGTGGCTCAGTCATTAAGCGTCTGCCCAGGGTCCTGGGATCGAGCCCCGCATCGGGCTCCCTGCTCGGCGGGAAGCCTGCTTCTCCCTCTCCCACTCCCCCTGCTTGTGTTCCCTCTCTCGCTGTGTTTCTCTCTGTCAGATACATAAATAAAATCTTTAAAAAAAAAAAACAATTATTGCAGAGATGAGGCTGGGAAGTGCTGCTTGCTTCTCAAGAGTTTCTGCTCCTCAACCAGGCAGTGTCCCTCTTTTTTCTGCTCTGTCCCCTCCCAGGCACAAGGAACTAGGGCCAAGGACCTCAGGCTAAGAAGATGTGAGTGTGCAATGGGGGAGGAGGGACAGACTACACATTGGTGCTGTGTCTGCATGAGCCTCCAATACGTGCCCCATCTGTCACATCATTAAACTTGTTGCCAAATGGCCATGACAGTAGCAGCCTAAACGAAGTGTGATATTGGGAGTTTTGTTTATTTCACTTTCTCCCCCTTCATTGCTAGCAAATTTCTCCCTCCCTATCCTTTCTGCCTGCCCACTGAGCATGTATCCTAATGGGCTTGCCTGACATACAGGTTTGACACAGAAGGAGGCCCAGAGATGTTCTGGAGAGACTCCCAGTCTGTTTCAGTTTCAGCCCTTTCCCTGTCCTCTGCATCTCTGCAGCTGGAGAAGGAGAGGTCCTTCACCTTCCAAGAGGACCCACTGCAGAAATCCCAGCCTAGGACACCCAGCTCCTTCCTTTCTTTCTCACTCTTGTTGGGATCTCCTAATCATGATCTCCCAATCACACAGATCCCTAGTGCTCTGGAGGAAAAGTATGAAGGGAACTCCTAGAAAATGCCTAATGAAAGCAAGACTCTGCAGTTGCCTAGGAGAGAGTCCCAGAACCTGGCAGGACCAGGCTTGGAGGAAACAGGCAGGAAGGGGCCCCACACACTGTAGTGAAAAGCGGGAGGGAAGAGGGGCAGCAGATCTGGCTGCCTAGTTAATTTCCACTCCATTTCTGCTGGTGCCCCTTGTTCCCTGTTTGGTGCAGTCCAGTAGGAAGCTGTCTCTGGATAGAGGTCACTGCCGAACAGAGACCCCAGGTACAGAGGCGGGGTGGGAGGAGATGCTGACTGCCTCTGAGTGTGCTTCAAATAGAAGGCAAGGCAGAGCCAAGGCAGAGCCAGAGAAAAGGAGAGATTTGAGAGGCAGTAGCTTCAGCATCATCCAAAAGGGAGGAGGGAAGGGAGAGGAGGGGCAGGGAGGAGGGACTGAGAAGTGGGGAGTCACGCGGCCCTGGAAAGCCTCTCTGCAGCAGCATCTGCTCAGTGTCCTTAGCTCTCCTCTGCCCTCAAGAGCCCCCAACCATCCCTCAATAAGCAAGCATCATGAGCTTCCTAGCGATTCCTGCTGCTCATGTCCTTGCTTTGAGAAGACTCCACTCGTTAGAAGATTCCCTGCTCAAACTGTCCCTGACAGGGGAGAGGAGCAGGTGCCCTCCAGGAGGCAGTCAGACTTGACCAGCAGGGTCAGTGGGGCCCAGTGAGGATATGGGAGTGGACCAGAGGTGAGAACCCAGCAGGTTGGAGAGTGAGGCTGGAAAACCCAACAATCTTGAGAAAACAGTATCCCTGCGCTTCCACCCCCACCCCCACCACCCCCACACAATTCTCTTACATCCTGGCAACCTCCCCTCTCCAGTTTATAAGGCACCAGAAAGGTTTCGTTGGCACAGCCCTTTCTTCTCCAAGATCTTCTACCCGCAGCTTACTAGGTTAGGACTTGAAGTTCTAGTACTAGAGGTTCTTACTCTAGTTGCCCACTCTGCAATGCAGGAGAGGGCGGAAGCAGCATTGGTGTGCAGACAAATCTCTGGGGAGCCCCCAGAGGCAGTGGGGGACAGATGATGTGCCCTAGAGCAGGAGATGCTGCTGCCCGAGTCCCAGAGTCTCTAGAGCAACACTGTCCAATAGCAATAGAATGTGAGTGACCCACGTAATTTCAAATGTTCTAGTATTATGTTTAAAAAGCAAAAGACCCAGATACAATTACATTTTGATACTATATTTTATTTAACCCAGGGTACCCAAACTATTATCATTTCAGCATGTTATCAGTATGAAAATTAGTAATGAAATATTTTACATTATTTTTTCACATTACATGTTTGAAATCCAGTGTATAGCTTACACTTATAGCGCATTTCAGTTCAATCACTAAATTTTCCCCAGAAAGATCAGAGCTGTTCTTAGGTTTCATAAAATTCATTGTTGAGGGGCACCTGGGTGGCTCAGTCGTTAAGCGTCTACCTTCGGTTCAGGTCATGATCCCAGGGTCCTGGGATCGAGCCCCGCATCGGGCTCCCTGCTCGGCAGGAAGCCTACTTCTCCCTCTCTCACTCCCCCTGCTTGTGTTCCCTCTCTCGCTGTCTCTCTATCAAATAAATAAATAAAATCTTTTAAAAGTAAATAAATAAAATTCATTGTTGAAAAAGTAGATTCACACATCTACGTTGTTCCAAATATATTACAAGTTTTCCAATAACTAAATCAAGTATCAGTTTTAACATTTAAATTAACTTAATTAAACTGAAATAAACTTAAAAAACTCCATTCCTCAGTAATGCTAGCCATCTCTCAAGTGCTCAAAAGCCACATGTGGCCAGTGCCCCTCTACTGGACAGCACAGCTGCAGACATTCCACCTCTCGGCATGGACAAGGGCCTTCTTGACGGGGGGGGGGGGGAGGGGGGGAAGGAGCCCTTGAGAAGCATATTCACCCTGGGGAAAATGCCTGTGGAGCTACCGCCCACTACCACCCCTTATTTTCCTTACACAGTTTTTCCTAAAGCCCTTTGATGTGACAAGGTCACTGTGATGAGCACTTCCACAGCTTGTCCAATCATCAGCAAGCAGTTCCTTATCTTACCTGCCTGGGAACCCTCAGCCCAGGTGCGACTGTACAGGCTGGGAGTGTGTGCGCGTGTGTGTGTGTATGTGTGTGTGTAGTAGCATGTAAATGCAACCAGGGACACGTGCTGGTGGTGTGTGTGTCAAGTAGCATGTAAATGCAACCAGGAACCCTCAGCCCAGGTGCGACTATACAGGCTGGGTGTGTGTGTGTGTGTGTGTGTGTGTGTCAAGTAAGCCCAGGTGCGACTGTACAGGCTGGGTGTGTGTGTGTGTGTGTGTGTCAAGTAAGCCCAGGTGCGACTGTACAGGCTGTGTGTGTGTGTGTGTGTGTGTGTGTGTGTCAAGTAGCATGTAAATGCAACCAGGAACACGTGCATTGTGGTGTGTGCGCATGTGCAGGGATGTTACAGTCCCCATGGTGGGGGCAACCCAATAAAGGCTCTCCCCAGGGTCAAACAGATGGAGGAATTTGCTCGAGGACACACAGCTAGTTAGTGAGGGATCTGTTTTTGAACTCAGGGCTGTCGGACTCAAAACCCAAATGCTTTCCACCAGGTGTGCTGTTTTAGTCATTGCCTGCTCTTTTGACACATCCCCAGGGCCTCTCTGCTGAAGGGCCTTACCCAGGTCCTCTTCTACCCCACCACTCAGAACAAGTCTCTTAGGGGGATGAGGCCAGCTGTTGGTCCTCCCCTGCCTTCAGGAACTAAGGTACCTGACTTAGGAAGCTGAGGGTTGTTTGGTTGGTTGTTACCCTTTCTCAGTTTCCTCTCCAAATGTCCTCTCTGCCTCTGCCCCAGAGACTGGCAGAAAGGGACAGAAATTCCATGGATCAGGTGGACTGAACTGAAACCCTGGATGCCAGCAACAGAGTCTCTCACATTTTGGAGGCTTCAGATTTCCTGGGTCCTTTTCTGGGTTCTAACTTCAACAACCTCTTAGGTTATCTTAGGTTGCTTGGGAATTTCTAGTGTGGCAGAACAATCTATGAGCTATTTCAGATCAAGAAGAATTTGCCTACCTTCTGCCTACCCCTGCTTGACAGAGCCTTCCTGAGGTTACCTCAACCTCCCCTCCCTCCAGCCTCCTCTCTTCCATTTCAGACATGGTCTCACCTAAGCTGAGAGAAGCTTGGACCCCAAGATACTCGGGAAGCATTTGGGCACTCCCCATTTTGGTCCCTGATATATTCCAATTTCTCTATTTCCTTTGCTATGCTGGATCCCTGATTCAAGGATGCAAGCCCTGCAAGGCAATGATCCACAGCTTTTTGGAGTCACAGACCCCTCTGAGAATGCCTGGAGTGAGCTATGAACAAAAATGCTCAGATTGTCCTCAGTCACCCTGAAACCATCACAGGCTCCATGGAATGCCGGTGAAGAAGCTCTGCCATGAGAAGCAGCAGGTGGGGGTTTGGAGGTGGGGAAGGCTGAGGACGGGCCTGCCTGTACTCTCCCGGGTCCATCATAGGCACGGGGAAAAGGCTGGGAAGGACTATAGGACAGAGTGGATGTTAGCACAGATCAGAGCAGCCCTCCCCGCCCCTGTTCCCCTCCTCCTACCAGCTTCTATCTCTCAGGGGGAGGCAGGAGACTTCGGGGTGGGGAGGGACTTTTGCTCAAAGAAGTGAGTGTGGTGGTGATTCAGGATGGAGAGCATTTGATACCAGAGACTCCTGAGTCCTCTTCCTCCAAACTGCTCTGTAAGGAGAATTAAGGAGGAAGACACAGAGCTGAGTGGTGGAGGCCAGAGAAGCAGAGGACACCCGCCACAATCCATCAATCTGATCTAAAGACTAAAGAGCAACACAACATAGTTGCTGATACTAAGGCCCACCCTCTGGATTGCTGGTTTCAGATGCAGAGGCTTAAGTCATGGGGGAGGAAGGGGTAACCCCTTCAACAGACAAAGGGAGAAATGAGTGCTGTTTTCTAAAAACCCAGATGGTTGAATACTGTTTGCCTGGATTGTTTGCCTGTTGTCCAAGAAGGGCACTCTGTGAGCAGCAAGGGCTCTGGAACCCCTACTTGCCCAGCCCTCTAGCTAAAGTCCACTCTCCTGCTTGGCTTATTGAATGGAAACACCTGCTCACTGAATGCTCTGGAAAACCCAGACCTTACGTTAACTGGTACCACCTACTCCTGCACCCTGTTTAGAACACCCTTCAAGGAGGAGGACAGACTCTTCAGAACTGAAGATGAGGACACAAAAATCGCAATTCACCCAATCCCAGCCTCATAACCCAATCTTTCAATCTTGATTGGGGCTCTTGGAGGGGTGCGTGAGAGGACAAATCCCAAATAGGATTTGAGAGTTTGGAACCCTCTCACCTAAAACTATCCCTTCTACTGACCGACCTCCCTGCTCAGCCAATTAGAAGTTCTTTAGAAGGCAACATGCCTTCAAAAATTTTCTGGGAAAAGTGATTACATCTGGTTTTCTGCTGCTCTGATTAAGAAATTCCTCCTGTGGCTAATTTGTAATCCTTCTTTTTGGACTTCCACTTCATATCCTTTTTGCCTACCACCTCCTATTGGAACTAGAAGATAATGGGTCCATAAAGCAGGCTTGCACTTTTTATAGCAACAATGGACATTCTTCCTTAGGTCTGAAATACTCGTCTACATTTTTAAAAGTAAAAGTGGCTATTGCAATCAAGGCACTCAAATACTGAGGAATAATCTTAATAAGAAATATGTAAAGTCTATATGACAAAAACTTTAAAATGCTTCTGATGGCACACCAATGGCTTAGATGTGTATATAGGAAGATTCTGTATCACAAATAAATTCTCCCTTGGGTAATCTAACAATATGTGGTTCCAATCAAAATAAAATTAACAGCACAATCAAAAAGTACCTTGGGGTATGTTCTCGCAATATACTACACAGTAATGAGAACAAATGGACTAAAACTACACACAACAATATGGCTGAATCTCACAAAAATAGTGTCAAACAAAAAAATCCAGACTAGAGCCAAAACTAGTTTGTGCTATTAGAAGTCAGAAGAGCAGTTTACCCTTGAGGGGAGTAGTGACTGAGAAGGAACACAAGGGTGGCTTTGGGCACGGTGGTAAGGTTCTGTTTCTTGATCTGGTGTTGATTACACAAATGTGTTACATTTTTGAAAACTCATCAAGATGTATTCTTTTCATCTGTGCGCTTTTCTATATGTATATTATACATCAACTTTTAAAATTTTGATGAGAAAACACATAATATACATCAATTTTAAAAACCAGTATGGTACTAGAATTGAAAAGACATCAACGGAACACGAAAAATCCAGAAACAGACTTGAATACATATGGCAATTTGGGTCTTACAAAGGTAGCATTCCAAAAAAAAAAAATGGAGGAAATATGGGTTTATTCAATAAGTAGACATGGATAAAACAAAACTAAGTTGGATCTCTATCTCATACTTTTACACCAAAATAAATTCCAGGAGAATGTTTACATGCTATTAAAATAGTTTTTAAAAACACAGGATAATTTCTTAATAACCTTAGTAGGAGGCTTTTCTAAATATTATAGGAAACCCAGAAGTTATTTAAAAAATGGTGAAAAGGGGCACCTGGGTGGCTCAGTCGTTAAGCGTCTGCTTTTGGCTCAGGTCATGATCCCGGGGTCCTGGGATTGAGCCCCACATCGGGCTCCCTGCTCAGCGGGAAGCCTGCTTCTCCCTCTCCCACTCCCCCTGCTTGTGTTCCTGCTCTTGCTATCTCTCTGTCAAATAAATAAATAAAATCTTTAAAAAATAAA
This sequence comes from Callorhinus ursinus, assembly GCF_003265705.2. NCBI lineage: Eukaryota > Metazoa > Chordata > Mammalia > Carnivora > Otariidae > Callorhinus > Callorhinus ursinus. The sequence continues at coordinate 1,009,366 of NW_027397152.1, forward strand.
TAAAAATAAAAAATGGTGACAAATACATAAAAATAAAAATATTTGCATAGCAAAAATACCACCATAAGCAAAGTAAAAAGACATAGGACAAACTGAGAAAAGCGAAAACTATTTTTAACTTGTATATGAACAAAGAGCAAATATTAAGACCTAATAACCAATATAAATATGAACAAAGAATATGAACAATTTACAGAAAAAAAAACAACCGCCATTTAAACGTATTAAAAGATGCTCAACCTGACTTAAATGGAAATTAGGGGCTCCTGGGTGGCTCAGTCGGTAGTTCAAGAGTAGTGTCCTACTCTTGATTTCAGCGTAGGTCATGATCTCAGAGTCCTGAGATCGAACCCCACTGGGGCTCTGCGCTCAGCGGGGTGTCTGCTTGAGATTTTCTCTCTCCCTCTGTCCCTCCCTCCTTGCTTGCTCTCTCTCTCTCTCGCTCTCGCTCTCACATTCTAAAATAAATCTTTAAAGAAAAAAAGAAATGGAGATTAAAATTATAATAAGATACCATATACACTAGGAGATTGTCAAAAATCAGAAAGCATAAGTATGTTATCAAACAGGTCCTTTTCATACATTGCTGATGGGAGAGAATTTAAAGCTTCTGTGGAAGGCAATTTGGCAATACATACTACCTACCAAATTTTTTTTAAAACATCGCTGAGGGAATGAAAATGAGAAAAGTTTTTGGGAATTTGCAAAATTGTATCTATCCAAATGAAAAACAATGCACACACTTCTTTGACCTAGTATTGGCAGCCCTAAGGATTTATTATACAGATAAACAAGAGCCAGATGAAATATACTTGGGTATCAATATAATGTGAAAGGATTGGTTAAATATATCTTAATACATCCCTCAGGCTTACTGTGAAACTTACTATGAAGCAGGTACATGTGCTGCTATGATAAGCTATCTAGGCTATATAAAAGGAAATTGCAAAAACAGTACAGATAATAAGTTATCGACTGAATAAAACATATATAAATATCAATACATACAATATGTGCATGTTTACTATAGAATATCTTGTGAAAAAAATTTACAAGAATGTGGTAAAACTGGTTGCCTCTTGAGGGAAAAGAGACCTTATTCACTGTAATAACCTTTTATGCCTATGAATTTTGTAGAATGTGTATGTACTACTTATTCAAAATGTACATTTTAAAAATTAATACAAAACGAAAACCTGAGGCCCAAAGGCATCGCCCTAGATGACCAAAGATATAATCCGGCGTTCCTTCAACATCCACTGAGTGCTTATCGTGAGCCAGACAGAGTGATAGAAGATAGTGCAAAAGACCTCCACGTTACCAGGAGCGCCCAACCCCGCGTCCCCGGGTGAGCCCGGATGCGGGGCGGGGGGTGCGGGGTCCGGCTCGCGAGGCTCCCCGCCGCTCAGCGGCGGGAGCAGGGCCCAACCGTCCTTAACGGTCCAGGGTCCCGGACGGCGGCTGGAATGCCCTCTTCCGAAGGAAACCGCCGCCTGGGAAAGCCCACCCCCTTCACCACCCTCCACAGAAACGGTCCCCTGGCTTGTGCCTTTGCGCCGGTCGCCCGACCCGTTCCCCTCGATCCCTAGGGAAAGGCGAGCCCCTGACGCCCGCACTACCCGTAGCTCCCTTACCACGGCGCGCTCAAACTCGGGTCCCTCTCCATCTCTCCTGCTGCTGTATCCGTCTTCATCGTCTGTTCACTCCTCCGAGCAGCTCCTTCCCCTCAACCTCTCCACCTCTGCGAAGCTGTTTCATGTTTTCAAAAAAAAAAAAAATGTTTTCCATGCCTCCTGAGTCCCTGCCACAGTATTAGGACCAATCAAGGCAAAGGGTCACAGAGGAAACAAGCGGCGGAGCATCGCCCATCTTGAGGCTGCTTTCCCCTCGGTAACTGGGGTGTCGGGTGGCACTGGCTTTGTACAAAGGCACTAATTTTTTGCGAGCGGTGACACGCATGAGTGACTCCACGCCCTCGCACCTCGGTCCCAGACTCAGGAACGCTGATTATCCCCCAGAGAGGAGGTGGAAGCTTCCTTGGTAATTGGACTAGAGGTGGGCTGGGAGGACTCCGTGAAGCCTCTAATTGGCTGTTTAATTCTCAGCAGGTGCAGTCTCAATTAACAACGTCTGATCTCCCTGGCTCCTATTGGCTGACTTGATGGCCGGCTTTGAATTCCATCCGGGTAATTGGATATCAGCACGCAGCAGCCCCGTCGCTCAGGGGCAGCCCGCGGAAGGATTGGTTGTGGCGGGGCCGGCGATTGGTCAGACTGCGAGCCGGGCGTTGATTGGTGCAGACGGGCTGCGGGGGCGGGGAAGAGGCCGCTGAAGCGAGGCAGGCGGGGCTCGAGTTGCGGTGCGAGAGGGAGGAGGCGACGGCTGCTGGGGCGAGGTGCGAGGCGGAGCGCGCGGCGGCTGACTCGAGGAGCGGTAAAGGCGGGGACCGGGCGCGGAGGCTCGGGGAGTGCGAGAGGCCGGGCCGGGGGTGCCGCAGGCAACAAGCAGGCGGGAATGTGGGGCTGAGAGGAGGGAGGCGTCTGGAGGGTATGGGCAGCCGAACCCCGGGCTACCAACCGAATCCGGAGGACATGCTCTGGTCCCACAACGGACCCGGTGCCGGAGTGTTGGCCCCAAGCTACTTTGGACTCCTCGAGTGATCTTTTTTGAGACTGAGAACCGCCATCAGTTTATCAGTTTGCCTTTTATTTTCTCCAGCTTTTTCTTTAATTATTCTAATAGGATGACTATTTACAGTCGGCGGAATAATAAATTGGGGTTTTTGTTTTGCCAGTTTTCCTCCTTACTAATGCAGATATCCCCCACGGGTTTTGGCTGAAGACTCCCGTGTCAAAGCTACATTTTTACCCTATTCTCAGTTTGAAATGGGTTGGCTTTCTTCACTCATTGGTTAAAAATAAATGTAGCGAGGATGAGAAAATTGAACAACCTGCTTCAATTCAACAGGCCTGTTACCATGTTTTAGCTACTTTGTAGGTTCTGGTTATTTGGAGATAAGGGAATGAGAGATCCTTGCCCTATGGAGCTTTCAATGATTTGACTCCTAACGATGTCTTTGAAATAACCTAAAAGTAAGACTTATTTACGCATATCAAATAGTCAGCAACTGTTTTATATAAATGTCAAGAAATTTCAAAATTGGTTTTTACTGAAAACCATTATCTGCATCTCTCACCTTGAAATGATCCACATGGCTCCTCTTTACTCAGCTTCCCCTAGAACTGTGGTCTTAAATTCCAACCTCCTTTTCACATTCAATTTGAAGTAATAAAATCAAACACAAATTGACATTCAGTACTATACAGTTATATCCCTGTTGTCATCATATTTCCCACTTATTTTAAAAAACTATTAAATGTATATTGTAGCAAAGTCATACTTGATTAATCAAGTAGATATTCATTCTTTGAGACATAAGCTAACTAACGCAAACTTCATTTGTAATATGTGAAAAGGAGTTAAGTGAAAATTAGCTCTCGATTCAAATAGACATCACCTAATAAATTCATCCTCGTCATGGACATTCATCTTCCCACCACATTCCTTCCACCACCAAATCATTAATATTATGTCTCAAACACCATCTACCAGGTGCTCAAATGAGGAACCTGGTAGCCAGCTCTTTGGCTCACCCTTGAACCTTTCTGTGAACCAGTTGTTAGATCTTGTGTGTATTCTACCTAGTAAAACTCTCCTCTTCCGTCTCCATCATTGGCACCTGAACTAGCCTCTGAATTGGTCTCCCTACCCCACACTTGCTACCTTCCATTCATTCTCACTACAGAGCCAGCCAAGAATTACAAGCAACGCATGTGTTATGAAGGGATGTTTGGAGTACTATAGAAGCCCATAGTGATGAAACCTAACCGAGCATGGAAAGTTGGGACTGGGGAGGAGGGCATTCATTGGCAGCAGAGCAGGAGGAATATCAGATATTTTTTTTGCCTTGATCTTGATAGTTTCTGAACTGAGGTAAAAATGCTATTAGTTTTTTGAGTCTCCTTAAAGAGGTGCCTTTGTGACTGGTGTTCAGACCACATTGTATACCGCATTGTATGGAAATAACTAATTAGCTGTGTAACCTTAGGGAAATCCCTTTATTTCCCTGGACTTCGGGTTCCCCAGTTGGAACATTATTGGTGGAATCGTATCATTTCTTTGGTCCTTCCAATTCTAAAATTCTATGGTTTCTTAGGCATGAATTGTGGCCAGAAAGGTGTTAAAAGGCAGCATTAGAGTGCAGATTAAGTTACCACTCTTGTTCACAGGCCTAGATTTGTTTCCCAAAACCTTTAACACCTACAGACAATCTTGCCGGTCAAGATTAAGACCTTCCCTGCCAACAGGAAGCCTCATGAAGGCAGCTACCAAGTCTGTCTGGACTGTTCTGTCCCCCAGGGCCAACCACACACTGGCTACTCAATATTCATTAGTTTGGATGAAGAAAAATGATTTGTATTTTAATGAGGTAGTTTTCAACTCTGTACCATCTAAAAAATCTTTTAAGTTCTAGCTCCCCCAAGGTGTTGCTTTTTTTTTTTTTTTTTTAAGATTTTATTTATTTGACAAAGCCAGCGCACAAGTAGAGGGAACAGCAAAGGGAGAGGGAGAAGCAGCCCCCCCACCTCCGCTGAGCAGGGAGCCCCAATTCGGGGCTCAATCCCAGGACCCTGGGATCAGGACCTGAGCCGAAGGCAGACGCCTAACCAACTGAGCCACCCAAGCACCCGCAGCTGTTGCTTTAACCAAGAATTTATATTGTCTTTTCATTGCCTGTAATTAGTGTGTTGTAATTTGGTGTTTTGTCTTTCCTCCTAGACTGTATTTCAGGGCAAGAATTCTCATTCCTACTTGTGTCCCCAGCATGCTCAGCCCATAACAAAGAGCTAGCACTATTTAAAATGAGGCACTATAATAGTGAAGATGAGCTTTGCACTTTAGAGACCACATAAGAAAATATATGAAGTAACCTAGATAAAAGAAGTGAACTCTCTTCTGGATACCCAGAATAAATCATCTCTTAATATAACAAAATAGCGGTTTGAGGTTCAAAAATTCAAGACCTTAAGGAAAAATCTTCTGAAACAGCTTGTTTCCTTTCCTTTGGTATATGCAAACATGATACCACCCAAACTTGCACAGAGAGCAGTGAAAGGTTTTATTTACAGCCTAGAAAAAAAGAAGCTGATTATTTTTTTTATCCAGTTAGGAAAGGAACCTCATAACTCAAACCCACCTTAAACTCAATCCTTTTCTTCCTACCCACTAAAAAAGGAAAAAAAAAAAAAAGCCACATTTCTCCATGTCTATACTAAATCTCCAGAAGTGATATACTATATATATTGGATCTTCTAACTGAATAATGAATTGCCTGAAATAAGGAGACACTTGCAAAGGGTCCCTCACCCAGGTAATACAAGGTTTTTCTCTTTTGGGCATGAGTGGGAAAGAGAGTAGATGAAATTTGTTTAAAACTATTGTCTAAAAACATAGATTTTAAAAACATAGGCAAACTTCTGGTGGTTCTCTAAGGAACTTTATTCGTTTCTACTGGTCAGTAAAGCTCTTGAGTCCAGATGCAAAATTTGGTCCTCTGAATGTAGTAAGAAATCCACCTGCAGTCTTAACATTTTTCCCTGCTTCTTGGAGTGAGATTTTTTTTTTAAAAAAAACTTTATTAGCATGAGGGGGGGAGGAGGGCGGAAGGAGAGGGAGACTCAGGGCTCAATCCCAGGACCCCTCTGAGATCATGACCTGAGCTAAAGGCAGACACTTAACCAACTGAGCCACACAGGTGTCCCTGGAATGAGATATCTGTGCTAGGTCTCCTCTTTTCCTTCATCACTCTTCCTGAAAGGCTTTCAGGGAAAGCACTGTTTCTGTTTTTTTCTTTCCTCCTCAGGAAAAGCACATTTAGAACCAAAGTTTTATTCCTGAGTAGGTCCGATATTAATGAGTATGTTTTTAGCCTTCCTAGAACCAGTTTTTTTTAAGGTAAAAAAACTTTTTTCTTGGATATCAAATCATCTGGGTTGAATTTTTGTACCTAGAGGCAAATCATAGCATAAATTATATTTCCTCACTCATTTTAAAGCAAATTTCATTAAAAGCCACACTGTTTTGTTCTACTAGATTGTACTATCTGGAAGTAGACACTATCTTTAGTTTTTTACCAACCAGCTACAATGCTTTCTACTAGTGTTTATTAATTTTGAATTTCCTAAATAAAGACACCAAGTACTGTTCTCAGTTTATGTAAAAGAAAGGGGGGAGGGACTTCTAAAGTCACTTTGTAAGGTTTTTAATATCCAAATAATAACCCAGACTCTGGGTAAGAGGTAACCTCTCTAAGCAGGTATATTCCTCTGTAAAATTGGGGTTAACATTTCCTACCTGACATGATTGCGTGAAGATCAACTAAAATGATGGAGGTTAAGTGCCTGGTGGCGTAGTAGTTACTCAGTACATTTATCTTTTCCTCTTTTTCATCCTTAGTGTCACAATAACATCTAGCACCTAGAAGTGCTTAATAGATGTGGTTGACCTAGCCTGCTTGAAGCCAGTCTTGAGGACACAGGCATAACAGATACACAGTTGCATACAGTGTGAACAAGTGCTATCATGGAAGTCTCATTCACAGGGCGACAGGAGAAACTCACCTTAAGTCAGCCAGGGGACATCCCACAAGTCTCAGAAGTGTAGCAGTAGAGCTGAGACGTGAGGAAGGAGTAGGGTTTTGCCAGGGAGACCAGCTGGGCTAAGGAGTATGACCAGGAAGACAGAAGGGACACAGGAGAGCACGTCCTGTTCCCCTAGTAGCAGTGGGATTAGGGTATAGAGCTGTGAAAGTGGTAGGCAGAGATTAGATTATAAAGAACCTTTCATGCCACTAATGAGTTTTCACATAGACAACAGAGTTGCTGAAGAAGTTTGTTCATTCAACAAATGTTTTTTCTTTTTTTCAGTTTTGTGAGTAGGATTTTATTTTTATTAACATAATGTATTTGTTTCAGGGGTACAGGTCTGTGATTCATCAGTCTTACACAATTCACAGCGCTCACCACAACACATACCCTCCCCAGTGTCCATCACCCAGCCACCCCATCTCTCCCACCCCCCTCCACTCCAGCAACCCTCAGTTTGTTTCCTGAGGTTGTTTCTTATGGTTTATCTCCCTCTCTGGTTTTGTCTTGTTCCATTTTTCCCTCCCTTCCCCTATGATCCTCTGTCTTGTTTCTCAAATTCCTCATATCAGTGAGATCATATGATACTTGTGTTTCTCTGACTTATTTCGCTTAGCATAATACCCTCCAGTTCCATCCACATCATTGCAAATGGCAAGATTTCATTTTTTTGATGGCTGCGTAATCCGTTATGTATGTATACACACACACACACACATATACACCACATCTTCTTTATCCATTGATCTGTTGATGGACATCTAGGCTTTTTCTACAGTTTGGCTATTGTGGATATTGCTGTTATAAACATTGGGGTGCACATGCCCCTTCAGATCACTACATTTGTATTTTTGGGGTAAATACCCAGTAGTGCAATTACTGGGTCATAAGGTAGCTCTGTTTTCAACTTTTTGAGGAACCTCCATACTGTTTTCCAGAGTGGCTGCACCAGCTTGCATTCCCACCAACAGTGTAGGAGTGTTCCCCTTTCTCCGCATCCTCACCAACATCTGTCATTTCCTGACTTGTTAATTGACTGGTGTGAGATGGTATCTCATTGAGGTTTTGATTTGGATTTCCCTGATGCCGAGTGATGTTGAGCACGTTTTCATGTGTCTGTTGGCCATTTGGATGTCTTCTTTGCAGAAATATCTCAACAAATGTTTATTGACTGGCTACTGTGTGCACTGAGGAACAAGACAAAAATTCCTGCCCTGTGGAGTTTACATTCCATTGGGGATACAACCAAAATGAAGACCTCACGGGTTAATATGATGACTTTGGCTTATAATCACAGTGAGATTGAAAACCACTGGAAGGTTTTGAGTGGCTGAGTAACGTTATTTGACTTCAGCTGTTGAGAATAAACTGAATGGACAATGGCAAATGCCGGGATATAATTGATTGCAATAATCTAGACAAGAGATGATGGTTTAGAACATGGTTGTTAAGATGACCGTCTTAGCAGTAGAGAGGTAAAAAATGGTCAAATTCTGGATAATTTGAAGGTAGAATGAACAGGATTTGCTGACAGACTAAAGGTGCTATTTGAGGGAGAGGATGAGTAAGATTTTTAACCTGAGGAACTGAAAGAATGGACTTGCCATTTACTGAGTCAGCTAAGGCTACAGGCAGGGAGTGAGATCAGGAGCTCAGCATTGTACCTGTTAAGTGTGAGGTGCCTATTAGACCTCCAAAGACGACGTTGTCTCCTAGGCCGTTGGGTATACAAACCTGAAGTTCAGGAGGAACGGCCCTAACTGGATCAGTGAATTTGGGAGTTATCAGCATACAGGTGGGATTTAAAGCCAAGCTATGAATGAAACTTGGCGAGATCACTAAGGAAAAGTGAGGTACAACCCACAAGAGGGCAAAGGACAGAGCCCTGAGGGCAATGTGGTGTTTAGAGGTTACAAGCAGGAGAGGGAAACTGATGGATCAGCTACAAGGGGGAAGGAAAACCAGAAGAGTGCTGTTGTGGAAGCCAAATGAAGAAAAGGTCTCAGAGCAGGGGGAGTCCCCAGTTGTGCCAGATAATGGGGGTGAGGGCAGGTAGAGTGAAGACGGAGAATTAACCATTGGACTTAGCCATTGGAAGTCACTGGTGACCTTGGCAAGAACAGTGGGAGTGGATTCAAGAAGAAGAGAAATTGAGCACAGAAGTATTAGCACTTGTGAATTTTCCTGTAAAAGGAAGGGAAGAAATGAGAAGTATTTGGAGGAGTAAGTGGAATCAAGAAAGGGTTTTCTTTAAGAAACAAGAAACAGTGACATGTTTGCTGATGGAAAGATAAAGATCCAGTAGAGAGGAAAACATTAACAGTGCATGAGAAGGAAGGAGAGCAACACTTTTATGAGAGCTTTCAGTGCCAGAAGCAGAGACCGTTCATCCATGGCCACAGGAGAGGAGGTAGGGATTTGGGCATAGATAGAGGTAGGTGGGTAAGTGTGGTGGAGCTTAGTTAATATTTTCTCTGAATGCTGTACTTTCTCAGTGGCATAGGAAGTAAGACATGAATTGAGAGTGAGGATGGAGGAGGTGCTAGAGGCTTGAGAAGAGACGGTATGAGTTGTCTGGGAGCGTGGGTGAGAGAGGTTATGGAATAAGGAAATACAGTGATGATGTTAAGGTTAGCTTTGTGGATGGGCGCCTGGGTGGCTCAGTCATTTAAGTGTCTGCCTTTGGCTCAGCTCATGATCCCAGGGTCCCTCATCCGGCTCCCCACTCAGAGGTGAGTCTGTTTTTCCCTCTCCCTCTCTGCCCCTCTGCCTGCTGGTGCTTGCGTGCTCTCCTCTCAAAGAAATAAAATCTTAAAAATTAGCTTGGCAGCAAAATGAAGATACAGTGCCAGACAAAAAGCAACAAGGCCAATGGTCTGAATGAAATTTGATGAGCTTCTGAATCAGTCAGGTGCAGTGTTGTGGAGTCATTAGTTGAAGCTGCAGGTGTGGATGAAATTGCCCAAAGACAGCAGAATGACAGTAGTAGTGGATATAGGCCATAGGAAGACAAGCCCAAAACTGCAGAGGCACTTCCAGGGAAAGAGGAGAAACCAAGACAAAGAAGGTGCAGAGGTGGGATTAGATAGGGCTTATATGTGCCATCTAGGTTGACTATCCGGAAAGTTGTAGTTTTGGTGAAGGAGCAGGGCAGACCTCCTTTCAGTGTTAGCTGAGGAATAAAGAGAAATCAGGAGTAGAGATAAAGGAATAAAAGAAGTAGAAGGAGCAGAGCCTAAAACTAGGCCTGAAGGGGCGCCTGGGTGGCTCCATTGGTTAAGCATCTGCCTTTCACTCAGGTCATGATCCTGGAGTCCTGGGTTGAGGCCGCTTATCAGGCTCTCCACTCAGCGAGGAGTTTGCTTCTCCCTGTGCCCTTCCCCCTGCTCATGCACTCACTCGATCTTTCTCTCAAATAAAATCTTTAAAAAAAATAAAACTGGGCCTGGAAAGCCATTCCTTGCAGAGACAACAGCTTCTGGAAAGGCCTAGAGGCATGGAAGGGCACAGATAAGCAATTTTAAGTAGTCTGATGTGAACTCTAAAGGTATATTTTTGTAATGTTTGATTCATTTAATTTTTTTGTTCCTTCATCTTACAAAATTGTGATCAATGGGGGCAGCTCAGTTGGGTAGGCATCTGCCTTCGGCTCAGGTCATGATCCCAGGACCCTGGGATCGGGCCCGCGTCGGGCTCTCTGCTTAGCAGGGAGCCTGCTTCTCCCTCTCCCTCTGCCTGTTTGTGCGCACTCTCTCTGTCTAATAAATATTTTTTAAAAAATTGTGATTGATGTATGGTTTTCCTTGGGAGGGGGGGAGGGAATGAAGTTTGCCTCTCTTTAATTATATGTCCCTTAGCAACTTTGAAAAAATGCCCTGAGACCTTTTACATGAAATAGGTTTTGGAAAAAAAAAAAAAGATTTTGAGACAGCTCAGGCCCTTAATATGAAAAGGTTGGTAGTAATAGTCTTTTTTTTTTTTTTTAAGATTTTATTTGTTTATTTGACAGAGAGAGAGAGAGACAGCGAGAGAGGGAATACAAGCAGTGGGAGTGGGAGAGGGAGAAGCAGGCTTCCTGCCGAGCAGGTAGCCTGATGCGGGGCTCGATCCCAGGACCTGGAATCATGACCTGAGCCGAAGGCAGACGCTTAACAACTGAGCCACCCAGGCGCCTCCAGTAGTATTCTTTTTAATAATACTGTAATATGTTCCCATGCCTCTCTGCCAATCATAAAGGTATAGGATGAAAGCTTCTTCTTTTCCCTCATTTACTTATTTCAGGGTGTAGGTCTGAATACAGCAGAAAATGTCCACTGAACGAACTTCTTGGACAAGTTTGTCCACGATTCAGAAAATAGCACTGGGCCTTGGGATCCCAGCCAGTGCAACGGTTGCCTATATCCTATACCGCAGATACAGGGAAAGCAGAGGTATGTGAACCCCACAGCTGTACATATGGAAATGTTCAGAATGTGCTCTGGCCTTATTAAATTGAAATGAAAATTTTCCTTGCTGGACTGGGTTTGTCTGTTGGGATGTAATTGGCTTTCTGTGAGGGATCTTTGAAACGGTTTTGTTTCTTCTGTGTTCTTAATGTGCAGCGAGTCTATGAAATGATAAACTCATTTGATAATTCTCTTTTGTTCCCTTCAACAGCAGCACCATAATGCGTTCTTTTTTTTTTTTTTTTTTTTTAGCATCTATACTCTTATTTATCTTTTTTATATGCTTCTTGTGTTTAGTTGTTAGAAGGCTAACCATGGGATCCAGTTTCCCCACAGGCTGAACCTAAAGAAAGGATTTAGGTACAAATGGAAGTTCTGAGCCCAGTGGACTCCTTGGGCAAATTTTAACCTTCATTCTTCTCCAGGAATCCTCTCCTGGGAGATCCAGTTTGCCCAAAATCCAGCACCCCCTCCTTGCAGATCCAAATACTTTCCCCATTTTTTAGCATCTTTAATAGTATCCCAGAGATAATGCCCATGTTCTGGTCTTCTGGGACCCTCTCATTCCTACTCAGATGCTACTTCTTGTCATTATGGTTGAGATTTTTGGTCTATCTCGTGGATCATTCTCTTTGACAGCTAGCTTCGGGGGGGGCTGGGGTACCTTGGATGCTATCTAAGTCTGATCTGATGAGTCATGATCCGTGCAGAAGAGCGGTTGACATTTGTTGGGGAGGATGACATTGAGATAGAGATGCGAGTTCCCCAGGAGGCTGTGAAGCTCATCATTGGCCGGCAAGGAGCCAATATTAAACAGGTAAGTGTGCAAGCAAGCAGTTGGCTTTCCCAGAGATTGATTTTGCTTAATCTTGCTTTCCTTCTCTGCCCCCATCCCACACTATGTATGTCTTTAAAAGAAAAAATACAGGAACTTTTAGTTAACTATGCTCTTTTCCTTCTAGAGAGGAGTACTTCTCCCTAGAGCGTGAATGACTCAGCTTGAAATGGGGACTTTTGATTGCATGATTCTCAACTTGGTGTAGCTTGAACCATTCTTTTCTACTATGGAATTAATGAGCTCTTGTTAGTAAATGTTGAGTTGCTACCTAATTCTACCGTTCATTTGGAATGTCAAAACAAAATATTTGATGCTCCAAAAAAAAGAAATTAGGGGGAAAGAGGGTTCTAAACACAAAGAGAAACTGTTTTGAATTAATTGCTATTTGAGATTAGCTTGTCACTAATCTCCTTTCATAAGTACAGGTAATTGAAGACTGCATATAGCATCCTGATTTAGCTGATTACTGTCCAGTTCCATCTACCTCCAGGGTTAGGTTGAGAGAGTACCTTGCTGACCCAAACAGGAGCTATTCCAGAGCGTACAGCCATGTATCCTTTTCTCTGCAGTTGCGGAAACAGACAGGTGCTCGGATTGATGTGGACACGGAGGATGTAGGCGATGAACGGGTGCTGCTTATCAGTGGGTTTCCTGTTCAGGTGTGCAAGGCCAAAGCAGCCATCCATCAGATCCTGACAGAGAATACCCCCGTGTCTGAGCAGCTCTCAGTTCCCCAGAGATCCGTGGGCAGGATCATAGGTACCACTGGACAGCTTCCTTTTTTCTTCACCTTTGCCTTCTTTCACACCTTCCCAAGGATTTTTCCTGGCCTACTTCCCTTCACCTTGCTAAGGGGGGGAAAAAAGACAGGGACGTTGATACCAGAGCTTTAGTTTTTTATACAACCTGTGGTAAAGCAAAACCCATTACCTCAAGAAGTTATGTGATCTGAACCTTACAAATATGTTCCACAAGGGCTCAGGTAAATGTATCTACCTCATAATAGATATGTAAAGGGAAGCTAAACCTGCTCATGTTATCCCAGATCTTTCAAGATAGTGCTTTTCTAGAGCACACCTGTTATGCCTTTGCCAAGGCAGCATTCCTTATGCTGCTATTAGAGGTAGAGAAATGTCCATCATTGGCCCAGTGTTTCACACACAGTGTGAGATATCTTCTGAAGTATAGGTGTAAAGTATGCTGAATGATCAAAAAATGTAAATGACATGAAGTTACACTAACCAAGAGTTTAAGCAGAAAGAGCAAATATTCCCTAGTCCCCCTTTTACAGTAAGGATTGCAGTAGCTCCTGCTTCTATTCAATATCTTACATTTTGTTCACTTTGGAAATGAGAACAGACTTCTCTCCCAGCATATACAAAATAGTGATTTCTCTAGTAATTACGTTTGACCAGGAGGAAAGGACAGGTTTTTATGTGTTTTTCAATGCAGGGAGAGGTGGGGAGACTATTCGTTCTATCTGTAAGGCCTCTGGAGCCAAAATTACCTGTGACAAAGAATCAGAGGGGACATTGCTACTATCGAGACTGATAAAAATCTCAGGAACACAAAAGGAAGTGGCAGCAGCCAAGGCAAGTAGCTAATAGATTTGAACTGTGTCTAAGAATGAGAACCCTTTACTCCATCCTGGGTGAAAATATCTGGCCACAGAGATCTCATCTCTTACCACAGCATTTGATATTGGAGAAAGTTTCAGAAGATGAAGAACTTCGGAAAAGAATTGCTCATTCTGCAGAAACCAGAATCCCACGCAAGCAGCCAATCAGTGTAAGAAGAGAGGAAGTGACAGAGTCTGGTGGAGCTGGAGAGCCAGCTTTGTGGAAAAACGCTGGTACTGGTGCAGAGCCGGAGCCAGCTAAACCACTGGGAGCTCCTCCCCAGAAAGGAGGCGGTGACACAGCTGTTGTAGGGCCAGAAGGTGCTTGGGAGAAACCTAATGGTGACAGCTTTCAGAAATCTGGAGCCCAGACCAGTCCAGAGATGTCCATGTTTGAAAGTATGTAACAAAGTGGGAACCCATTTGCCATATGGAAGGTAGAAATACTGGCTTAGATAACCCAAAATAGGAAGCAGTAAAAACAATTTATTTTCTTGATTGCACTTATAAGTCTCTTCACAGATGTCCCTTTGTGTGGTAATATTTTACTTGAGTTAGTACTAAACATAAATAATTTCTGAACACAGACCAGCTAGTGATGGAGAATGATAGGAAATATGCTAGTTCATGGGGCCCCTGGCTGGCTCAGTCAGTAGAGCATGTAACTCTTGATCTCAGGGTTGTAGGTTTGAGCCCCATCTTAGGTGTAGAGATTACTTAAAATCTTAAAATGTGCTAGTTCACAGGAAATAGTCTGAATATAACCAATAATTGAATTTACATGATATTCTTTTTTTTTTTAAAGATTTTGTTTATTTGACAAAGAGAGACACAGCGAGAGAGGGAACACAAGCAGGGGGAGTGGGAGAGGGAGAGGCAGGCTTCCCACGGAGCAGGGAGCCCAATGCGGGGCTCGATCCCAGGACCCCGGGATCATGACCTGAGCCGAAGGCAGATGCTTAACGACTGAGCCACCCAGGCGCCCCTACCATGATATTCTTTCACAGATTTATTAAATAAGTAAAATACTCAGCCTGGTTTGTTTTTTGTTTTTTGTTTTTTTATTTTTGGCTTTATTTTTGGCTTCTCATTACTGTTTTTAAAATCATCACCGTTAAGAATGAAACAACTGTGAGCACTTTCTTCTGTGCATAGGTTCTGGGATGGGGGCAGGGAAGACCAGGGCCCCTGAGAGGTTCGAAGACTTGTCCAGGGTCACATAATGAGTCAGTAATAGAATGAGATCTGGAACAGGCCCACATCTTTCCACTGGTCCATGCTTCAGCTAGCATATGGAGGATTTACCTTCGTTATAATTGGTGTCTGATTTGAATACATGGCAGATGACTAGGAATGTAAACTCTCTTACTGCTCAGTTACATAAAAAGGTACACAGCTCAACTTAGGACCTGTCTTCAGGATGTTCTTGTATGATTCATCCAGTTGTCCCTCCAGCCATTTTTTAAATGGTAATAGCCACTTGGTGTTTGTATCTCTCACCTCTGAGACAGTCTCCCCATTTCAACCAGAGATGGTTCTGATATGGTCACCAGCTTAGATGGTGAGGATTCTATAGCTTAACTTGTTTATCCCTATGTTTAGTCCCCAGTCCTGACTTCAGTTTCCATGCCGATGAGTTCCTGGAAGTCTATGTCTCTGCCTCTGAACATCCCAACCACTTCTGGATCCAGATCATTGGCTCCCGCAGCCTGCAGCTGGATAAGCTTGTCAGTGAGATGACCCAGCACTATGAGAATAGTCTAGTGAGTTGCCATAGGGACAGGGCTGGGTTTGATGAAAAAGGGGCCTATCTCTTTTTCATTGTGATATGTTCTCTTCTTTTCCTGGGAAGCAACTACTTGTTTATTCTTCCTTCTGGTACTTCCTGCTTATCTGTTTTTTAGCCTGCCCATCCTAACCTCCCATCCTGATCCTCATCCCCATGTGCAGCCTGAAGACTTGACTGTGCACGTGGGAGACATTGTAGCAGCACCTTTACCTACAAGTGGTTCCTGGTATCGAGCTCGGGTCCTTGGCACCTTGGAGAATGGGAACCTGGACCTCTACTTCGTTGACTTTGGAGATAATGGAGATTGCCCACTGAAGGACCTCCGGGCACTCAGGTCAGTGTGGAGGCCAGGGTGGAGTCCCAGTTGTTAACTCAGCGTTGGCCATAGCTGGTGGTGTGCTCTTGGCACTCATAGGGGGATTGGGAATAGAACCGATTTACAGAGAGCAGATGATTATCTTCTCCAGCTGGGTTAATTGGTGATCTCTAGAAACAAGGACTATAAGAGACCCTTCTGTCGCTGGGATTCTAATTTCAGTTTCTTTCACCTTAGGAGTGACTTCCTAAGCCTTCCATTCCAAGCAATAGAGTGTAGTCTGGCACGGATCGCCCCCTCAGGTAAATTGGTCATATGGCCTATTGACCTTGCCTCTACATAGAATAACTTTCATAGGGCACATGGAAGGAATTCTCACATTCCCAGACTTTGAGTTCTGGGGCTCAGGTGTCTTTTCCTCCCCAGCAGTAGAAACCAGCAGCCTGGCAGGCAGACATAGGTGCCTTCTGGGGTAGAAAGGGGTGGTTCCAATTTTCCTCCAGGGTGTAATCTCACCCCGTCAGCAGGGACCCCTTCTTAGGTTCTCCCTGCAATCTTTTACCAGGTGAACAGTGGGAAGAGGAAGCTTTGGATGAGTTTGACAGACTCACTCACTGTGCTGACTGGAAGCCCCTGGTGGCCAAGATCTCCAGCTATGTCCAGACTGGGATCTCAACTTGGCCCAAGATTTACTTATATGATACTAGCAATGGGAAGGTACGACTGGGGTCCACTCATAGCTCACTTTCTCTTCAGTATATTTATAGTCTCATTCACTTTTTCTTTCCTAGAAACCCTCATCTGATACTTCTCCTACTTCATAAGATCCTGCTTACTCTCCCACTAAAGGAATGTCTTTGAAGTATCCTAACTCTTCTGTCCTAGTTCCTCATGTATTCCCATCCCTATAGAGAGAATATCATTCCCTTTTCATTTTTCTTCTCAGAAACTTGATATTGGGTTAGAATTAGTTCGTAAAGGATATGCAGTTGAGCTCCCGGAGGATGTGGAAGAAAACAGAGCTGTCCCAGACATGTTGCGTGACGTGGTGAGTGAGCCATTGTGGCTACATGTAGGGTGCTGCTTCAGGGCAGGTCTCTCACCTAGAGAGACAGGAGGGCTTCTAGTCCTTCGGGCATTCTATGAGGGCTTTCCTAAGGAGTTGCTCCACAGGTTGCTCAAAGGAAGCATTGTGTCCCTCTTGGCAGCCAAACTCAACTGCCTTAACCAGATCCTATGGGCAGAATGATGGGGGTGGCCTCTCCTTTCCTACCAGCCAACACTGTGTTCTTCCTTTCTCTCTTGTCTTCATCCTGCAGGCCACAGAAACTGATGTCTCTCTCAGCAGCGTGGTCGCTGAGACCAAGAAGAGCCCTGGAGAGAGAGCAAATACCCTGTCCTGCCTCAGCTTATCAGGTACAAGCTGCATTTCCTCCCTAGAGCATCTTTGGAAGTTACTGGTTTTCAGTGATTCTCTCCGAACCGGGAATGATGTGAAAGCTTGGCTCTTAACCAAAGTGATCACTGAGCACTAAGAAGCCCATTTGTCCCTGAGTCTCAGTGGCCATGCCTAACTTGCTCTCCATCCCTGCTAAGCAGAAGCTGCCTCCATATCTGGTGACGACAACCTGGATGATGACTACTTACTCTGAAGTTGGCTTCCACTGCCTCAGCCGCCTGCTTTGCCGCGTGAGTGCAGCTCTCCTCGGTCTGCAGCCACCGGAAAGTAACAAGGGTGACCACCGGGGCCTTGCCTTCTCTCTGCCCTAGCCTGTCTGAACACTGCTCTGCAGCTGAGTTCCTGCAGCTTCACTCTCAGGCTGAGCCCGTTCAAGCGTGTTGTGTCTCTCTGTGTTTGTGTCTTTGGCAGGATTTGGCCCAGGATTTGGTGCCTGGAGAGAGGAGCCTATGATAAAAGAGATCTGTGCAGTCCTTCCTCTGTTACATACACGATCTGGCTTGCTGTGGACCAAACGCTTTCTCTCCTTCTGTTGGACTACCAGAAAGAGTGCGGGGTAGAGGGGGACAAGTACATGTTCCCACTCCACCCACCCGACCCTGTCTTCTTCCAGAGTTTGCTTCCAGGCTGCTCAACATCTGGCTTACTGTTTTCTGCCAGGCATTGATCTATGCTTCCACAAGGCTGTGTCCTTTTTGAGCCTGGGAAGCAGCCAGGGTTTGGTCACTGGAAGTGATGATTCTGCAGACTTCTTACTCACCTCATCGGGTGACTGTTAGTTAAAGGAGGTCTTTGGCAAACTCAAAGACTGCAATTGAGTCAGGAGGCAGAGGCAGAAATCAGTATAATTCTATTAAAAAGCCTCAGGAAATGGGAAGAGAACACTGCCTCCCAGCCTTAACTGCTGATATGTTATTGGAGATAGGTTTTTTGAAACAGTTGCTCCAGCTATTTCCCTGTAAACTTTGGTTAAAATACAATACAAGCAGACAAGGAGAGAGCAGCTCTGGAAATGTTCTAAAGTGCTAGTGTAATATCTGCATGTATACGGACGTCCATAAAGTGAAAGAGAACTTATATAGCTGTTTGAATCATTTGGGGGATTCTTTGCTGAATAAAGTTCTCAAGAAAATTATCTAAAACTAAATGTTGGTTGAATCAAGGTGGAAGCAGGCCTGTGGGTATCTTCTAAACCTAAACCTGGTAGAATTTGTCACATGCTTCACAGGGATGGCCCATCTTTGAAACAAGTGACCCTCTCATGCACAGATCCTATCCTTTCCCTAAAGTTACTTCAGAATTAACCATTCACTAAGAACCAGACCAATTTAGGTTTAGGTTATATAAATAACCCACCGGGGTTTCTGGGTGGCTCAGTCAGTTAAGCATCTGATTCTTGATTTCAGCGCAGGTCGTGATCTCAGGGTCTTGAGAGCAAGCCCCACCTCAGGCTCCTTGCTCAGCTGGGATTCTGCTTGAGATTCTCTCCCTCTGCCCCTCCCTCTCCCCTTCCCCACCCCCCCCCCCCCCCCCCCTCCTCACATGCATGTGTACTCTCTCAAGTAAAATCTTTTTTTTTTTTAGAGAAATTACTTGAATATTTTTTTTTAAGATTTTTATTTATTTATTTGAGAGAGAGAGAGCACGAGAGGGAAGAGGGTCAGAGGGAGAAGCAGAACCCCCTGCTGAGCAGGGAGCCCGATGTGGGACTCGATCCCAGGACTCCGGGATCATGACCTGAGCCGAAGGCAGTCGCTTAACCAACTGAGCCACCCAGGCGCCCTCAAGTAAAATCTTAAAGACCCTACCCAAACTAGATATTTGGAAGAAGAGGCCTGAGTTCTGGCAGATCTCTACTATGTGAACTTACTGTAAGACCTTTGGGAGCCATGTCCTCATGTCTCCCCGCATTGTGGGCAGTAGTGTGCAGCCAATGAGCGCTGTGAAGGGACTTGGAAGCAGACATTATAAGCAGCAATGTGGGTGGTGGATTAATGGCAAATGAACAGGGCTTTTTAAGGATCAGCAAGGTGAACTGCAAAACTTAAAACTAGCACATAAGGATGCCTTATGCAGGGTTTTAAATCTAGGAATTAGGCCTTCCATATACTGCATGGCGACTATGTTTTCCCATAGCCACAATTTTCAAAGTATATTTTCTCAGAAAAATCTCAGTACCATTTAGCAGAAAGGCTCCAGTGAAGGAGCATCTGTGATGAGTAGCTTGTGGGGTCTTGGAAGAATCAGTGAAGGACTGCCATTGATCTGGCAAGGTTTCAGAACTTGGCTGCAGTGAACCCACCCCTGAAGCAGGCTTGGCTCTGGGTTTGGTGCTGCTCAACAACCAGGTCATGAGGCCCACTAGTTACCAGGCTCCTTGGCCCCTTGGCAATTACCCTTAAGTAGAGGGGTCCTTGATATAAATCATTCATAGGACTTGGTGCTCAGGAAAATGAGTGGTGCCTCATTCCTGGCTGCAGTCTGTTACTGTGAATGCTAAGTCTGTCCCTTTAATGCGGCTTTTAAGTCTGGCCAATCAGATGGGTTCGTTATTCTTTCAACACAATCCTGTACTTTCCTTGCTGTGTGGAATGTCCTCTTCTATGCTTACTTCTCATTTTGCCTGTTGAAATCCTCCCCTTGAGCCAAAACTGGGGGATCCAGGTACCTTCTTGGATTTCCTCCACATCCAAAGAGAAGGAATTAGTATTTCTCTAACTTGAACTGAAATATATGGACGAAAATCTCCCAACAAGGCTTAAGTCTTTTTGAATTCCATAGTGCCTGGTTTTTGCTCTTGGCAAGTACTCAGTAAAGGGTTAGGATAAGTAAATGGCTTTGGGAGTAGGGGGGAAGGCAAAGAAACCTAAAATCCTTGGCTCCCTTCCCTCTCTGGTGCAGGTCCCTCTGATTTTTTTTCCATCATTAAATGTTTATCCTATAGTGAATTCAGCTCTATAAGGGTCCTGTTCCACTCCAGCCAACTCACTTTCCTGCCAAAAAATAGTGAACACTTGAGGATTGCATAACCAACCCTGCCTTCCCCCCCCCCAAGAAAAGTGAACGCCTGAGGATTGCACTACCCTTTATTCCTAAGATGGAAGGTGTCCTGAATCACATCCTGGTTCCCATTTATCAAGTTCCCATTATCCCCTCAGCAGGAATAAGTATGTTCAGGGAGGCTCATTGGAGAGGTGGCCAAGGTCCCTTTCAAGGGGATACACCATAAAGATGACATTGTCCCAGGAAGGGAGGGCAGGGTGATTGGGTCTGACCAACTCAAAGCCCATGTAGCTGAAGGCCCGTAGCAGGGCACCTGTGAAAAGAGAAAAAAAAAAATAGAAAACACTCTGAGGCTCCATACAACTATTCCCCACAGATTTGGCTTCTTTCACTGGGGAGTGGCTGGGGGAAAGCCGTGTAGTGTAGGCATTACGGTGACATGTTGTGGACTAGCTGACTTAGACTCCAACCGTGGTTCTAACATTTACTTACCTTTGTAACATTCTACAAGTTAACCTTTCTGACCTTCAGTTTTCTCATTTGTAAGATGGGGATCATAGAACCTTCCTCACAGAATTTAAATGAGCTGATGTTTAGGAAGCCCAACACAATGATGGTCTAGTAAACTCTTGACCATCTTCTGTCTTCTAACAGAGTATGAGGGAAGAGGTGGTTTCTGCAACATATGCTCCAAGCATCTGGGTAAATATATTCCTATCCTCCTGGCCCTGTGTCGAACCCCTTCACACTGTAGGTGCTTAATATGTTTGAGGTCCTTTCTGTCCCACCAGCTACATGCCTTGAATGGTTCTGTGTTAATTTCACTAGTGCTTCTTCAGTCTGGCTTCTGACCTCTACCTGCAGGGCCTTCCTCATCATCCTAGTGTAATTTGAATGCACAGAGTGCTCGGTGCCTTCATTTCCTTGTGGGCGAAAGGGGGTGGTTAAATCCCTGAAATGCCTATGAGCACGTTCTCTTCTAAAGAGTGGGGGAAGAGAGTCTCCTACAAAGGAATAAGTTGCTGTCAGCTGCTTCAGCACCATGGGCCAGGAAGGACAGCTGATCCCCACCTCTGTCATTCCGGTTGTTTTGGAAGTTTACGAACACAGAGTCCACATTGGTCTTCTCCTCCACATACTCCAGTGTTGCAGTCAAACTAGGGGCCAGAGGGAAGAATCATGGTTAATATTTAGTGAACTAAAAATCCAGACCCCTACTTGGAGTAGAAGAAACCTTATTCCATTTTTCCTGACCTAAGCCAGGAAGTGAAAGTTGATGAACTTGCATTGATAGATTGTCCTCTGAAGGCCAGGGATTGCACACAATAAGACTGACACCTGAAGGGGCCTGGGGAGAAGGAACTGCTATATAAAGACAAACAGCTAGAAGGCACGTCCTATTACTCAACTATTTAAGGATCCTCACTTCTGTGTTTCTGAATCGGAGTCCAGCAACCTCCCATGGGCTATGACTCCTTGAAGCCCAGATTTTGGCTCAGCTCATGGGCTTGTTTGCATGCCATTTCAGTGGTGTGAAAGTATCTAGCTTGTGAATCAACCCTCAGTGGTTAGCATACCCACTACCTGATTATGACATAAAAGAAGGAAAGCCCCTGCCTCTTCCCCTCTCCCCCTCCTTTCCCTGCTTTCCCATCTGGGATCAGTCACCTTTCTCGGTTGCCTTGATCCAAGGCCCGATATGGGATATCCAGGAAGAGTCGATGGTCACAGAGAAGGCCGTGCCAATGGGCAGAGGTCTGGGGGGTGAGGCGGAAATGGAAGTCTAACTGCACTGGGTCCTGACGGAGCAGGGGGTCAGTAGCCAGCACCGTCAGGTTCCCAGCCTGGAAGAATAAGAGAGTAATAGTCTTCTGTTCTCATCTCGACCTTAAATCAGATCGCAGGCTGATTGGCTAGGTCTGAGAAAGCTAACGGGGAGCTGACAGGGAGCCTGGGAGAATGGGAGCCAAAGTCTTTGTCCCTTAGTTCTAGGACCAAATTCTCTATCGTGGAGCTTTCCTTGATATCAAACAATCTAGAAAGGAGTCAGTGCAGTGACAGTATTACTGCCTGTTAAGGCGCACCAACCCTTCAGAAACTTACATCAGAGGGCTGCTTCTTTAAACGACGCTGTGTCATTTGTTTACTGCCTCTCTGATAATGCTCTTCCACTTTTTTCCATGATAGGGGTTTTGTCTGAGTTCTATTTCTCTTTTAAAATGTAGAGGTCTACAGGCATGTTACTGCAGCAGGATAGAGGGACAAGTTGAGTAGTTCTGGTTTCTAGTCCCTGCTTAGCAGCGAAACAGCTTTATGTCCCAGAAGTCTTACTACATTCTGCTCTTTGTTCCCACCTCCTCTTTTCCCGTTAAACTTTTCACCACCAGCTCTATGATCTTGACTTAATATCTCTGGGCCAGAATCCTTGTTTCTAAAGCAACTAGCTGTTATACATGAGCTCCAAGATCTACCATTTCTTTTCCAACTAGCCAATAATGCCCCTTCTTCACAAGGTGTCACTGAAGCAAGCTAGGGGCTTCCCTGGCACAGAGGCCACTTACCGAGTATAATTCTTTAAGCTGGTCGTGATCACCCTGCTCGGTGCTTCTGACCGCCTGGAGGCCTGCTAGGGACTCAGGAGCACTGAAGGCAGGAACGGGGCCGGAGTGTCAAGTCCTCCCGTTCCTTATAAGTGATGCTGGTTGGGAAAAGGGGCCCAAATTAGTTTCCCTCTGTGTCTGAGAAGGTGAGAGGCTCATAACTTCCAGGTACACAGGACTGGGCTCTGGCACTATCTTCTGTATCTTCTGTGGACCAGCCTGTTTCCATTCTCCCAGGCCAGCCAAATGGAAAAATTTTAAAGTTCCATGCCAGCCTTCCACCCCCTTTTGCTATTATCTCTTGCCACTTGGGAATTTCCTTCAAATTCTTTTATTTTTCCTGACAGTTTATATAAACAACTACAAGTAGAGATGAAAACAAGTACCTTTTATAACAACAAGGCAGCATCTTCTCCCGGAGGGTGATCCGGTATTTGTAACAGTAAAGGTAATAGGCGTATGGTGACCAGATCGGGTAGAGGTAGTTCCGTGTTTTTCCCCTCTTGATATAAGAAAGGGAGAAGGCAGAGGGGTGTAACCTGTTACAAGGCAGTTTCTCAGTTCAGTGCCTCCCCGCGGCAAAGTGAGGTTCAGAGATGGGTGGCAGAGGTTCACACAACTTGGTGTCATTGTGACCCGGTGGGCACTATGACATGGGCAAGGGGGTTAGCCCTTATGTCACTTCAGGACTCCACTCTGCTGCTCCCCTACCCCACCCAACCAACCCCCTTATCCTGTTCATCTAGTAAGTCCTTCCTGGCTGTACCAGTAATTAGAATACTTTAGCTTCTGTACTGATTGGTAAACAGCCCTGCCTGAGCACTGTCAAGCATACCCAACGTGGCTCCTTATTCTGGCATATATCCTCATGCGTGTGCACACTCTCATGTAACACACACACATACACACATCCCACTTGAGTAACAAACTGGTTGGTGTCTTAACACTGTAGGCTTCCAAGGCCCTGATCCAATGTCTGACCTAATACATTGGTTCCCAGTTCCTATCAATTCAATAGTTTTATTATATCCCCACTTTTAATAATCCAGGGGTGCTACACATTGTTGAATTATCTCATTGCCTTGTAGGGTAGAAATTGCAAACAGCCTCCAGGACCCAGGACAGCTAATGGAATTAGTGGAGCTGCTGGGTGGGGCTGTAGCAAAATGGAAAGCTCATACCCTGTCTAAAAGAAGCTGACAACTCAGCTCTATCCAGTTGTAGAAATGCAGACTCAGTGGTCCCAGATTGTATGATTTTTCAACATAAAATGGAAAGATAGATTTTTGTGTTAAATTCCTCCAAATTTTTTAAAAAGATTTTATCTATTTGAGAGAGAGAATGAGAGCACGAGAGGGAAGAGGGTCAGAGGGAGAAGCAGACTCCCCGCTGAGCAGGGAGCCCAATGCCGGACTCGATCCCGGGACTCCAGGATCATGACCTGAGCCGAAGGCAGTCGCTTAACCAACTGAGCCACCCAGGCGCCCAAATTCCTCCAAATTTTTTAACTAGTGGCTACTAACTCAAAAGATAAAAACTGTTGATGAAAAAAAGTCAACATTGTGAGCAAAATTTGATTCTGGGGCCACCAGTTTGAGACCTCTGCGTATTCATTCACTCATCCATTCAACAAATATTGATTGAGGGCATACTGAAAGCCAGGCAGTATTCTAGGTGTTTGGGATACACCAGTAAACAAAACAAAGGTCCCTGCTTAATGGAACTTAGCTTCTAACAGCGAGAAGACAGGGGCAGCCTGGGTGACTCAGTCAGTTAGGTGCTCTGACTCTTGATTTCGGCTCAGGTCCTGTAGTGTGGGGCTCCTCGATCACCAAGAAGTCTGTCTCCCTCTCCCTCTCCCCCTGCTTGCACTCTCTCTCTAATAAAAAAAATCTTAAACAGTAAGAAGACAAACATAAACTATAAACATAATAAAATTTAGTATGTTAGGTAACTGCTATGGAGAAAAGAGGATAAAGGAAGATCAGGAGTGTGAAGGGGGTGGGGCAGGCTGGAGAAATAAATAGGGTAAAAAAAATAGGGTGATCCACATAGGCTTCAATGAAAAGGTGACATTTAATCAAAGATTTAAAGGTGGGGAAGTTAGCCAAGCTAACATCTGGGGGTGAGAGCATTCCATGCCTAAGCTACAGCCAGTGCAAACGCCCTGAGGAGAAAGTGCCTGGTGTTTTCGAGAAACGGAGGGCATGGTGATGAAGTCAGAGCGCTAATGGGCCAGATTAGGGAGGCCCTGTAGACGATTGTATGGCCCTTTCCTTTTGTTCTGAGTAAAGGGGGAAGTCACTGCAAAGTTTTGGGTAGGGGGATGACATAATCTGATGTGTGGTTTTTTGTTTTGTTTTAAAGATTTTGAGAGAGAGAGCACGAGAAGGGGGAGGGTCAGAGGGAGAAGCAGGCTCCTCGCTGAGCCCAATGTGGGACTTGATCCTGGGACTTGATCATGACCTGAGCTGAAGGCAGTCGCTTAATCAACTGAGCCACCCAGGCGCCCTGATGTATGTTTTTTAAGAGATCCTGACTGTTGTGTTGTAAATACACTGCAGAACACTAAGGCAGATTTGCTAAGAAACTACTGCAGTGATCCAGGAGAAAGATAGCATCTTATTCCAGGCTGAAGCACTGGAGGTGGTGGGAAGAGGTTGGATTCTGGAAATAGTTTAAAGATAGAACCCCCAGGATTTCCCGGAGTCTGAGAGAAAGAAGTTGAGTCCAAGAACCGAAAGAATAGTTTCCATCAACTGAGATGAGGAAGGCTGCAGGTGAGGCAGTTTGAGGCAGGGTAGAGACGGGTTTAGTTTGAAGCATGTTAACTTTGACTTGTCCGTTAGATATATAAGGAAAAGACAAATAGGCGCCGGGCTATTCAAGTCTGGAGTTTAGGAGAAGTCGAGGATAGAGAAAGAACTTTGGAAATCACTGAGACTGAATGAGGTCAAAGCGGTGTGTATATTGAAAAGTCAAGATCGGGAGACTGTCCTAGGGGCACTCTATAGTTCGGAGAAAAGGAGAAATCATCAAAGCAAACTGTGAAGAAAACTGGCAAAGCAGGAAGAAAACAGAAACAAAATTGGTGTCCTGGAAGCTAAGTGAGGCAAGTGTAATTACTGGAGGAGTGAGGACGTTTACGGGTCAACTAACAGGATGCGTAGAGCGCCTTTACACAATCTCCGCTGCCAAACAGACCCTACTCATTCCATCTATGTGGTCTTCTCTCCAGTACCGAGATCCTGCACAGAACAGTCTGGACCGGGCTGCTGAGGGAGCAGAAGGCAAGCTGGGGACAAAGCACAAGGTGGGGTGAGGGCTGTGGGGTGTCAGCTTGCCTTCTGCTCTCTCACCACTGCCATACTTTCCTTTTTCTGTGGCTCATCTCCTTTGTGATTTAGAATTCTTTTAAATGCTAGCTTGAGTACCACAGTTGTAAAGATTAAGGGTAGGCCTCCTGGAGTTGCCATCGTTTTCCAGAGGATCCCATCCCTCCGCCACTTTTAGGAAGATCTCAAGTAAGGAAAAGTGAGAGCTGCATCCCTCTTTCCTCAGCATCCAGTTATCACAGAATGCCAGAGCTGCAAGTGACCTCAGAGCTGCGAGAGATAAACCAAAGCCCCCATTTTTAGAGATAACGTGAAGCCAAGAGGGAGACGGTGTCTTTTCCGGTTCATGTCACAATCTGTCGATAACTATGGGCGTCCCTGGCCGGAGAAGAAACAGGGAGGAGGGAATGAGGAAAACGCTGAATCACGGATCGTTGCTTTCAGCTCTTTGAAGTCCCGGCGGCAGCCAGGCGGCGAGGCCAGCGTCCAACCCGGGCCGGGTCCGCCCCTCGGCTTCGCCAGCCAGAGCAGCGGCGGCTCAGGCGCGCCGCGGGCAGCCGCAGGGGCCTTTCCTGCGCCGGCGCTGGGGGCCTCCTCCACGCTCCCTCAGCGCTGGTAACATGGCGGCGGCCGCGGGGAGGGCCCTGCTGCGAGGAACGGTGCGGGGGCTGCTACTCCCGCGACTCGCAGGGGGCACTCCGGGCCCGGAGCGCGACTTCAGCCTCTCTCACAATCGGGTGAGGGCCAGCTCTGAGCTCTGGGAGTCCTCGCCTCTGGTGGGGCTCCTTACGCCCGAATACTGTTCTGGGGGGGCCGCGCCGTGGCTGTGGCGGGCTGTCCATGTGCCGGCGGCTGAGGGCGGCAGGGGGTTCTCCGGGAGACTCGCTCACCCTCGCTCCCCGGCTGCCAGGGCACGGTCATCGTGGAGCGCTGGTGGAAGGTGCCGCTGGCCGGAGAGGGCCGGAAGCCGCGCCTACACCGGCGACACCGGGTCTACAAGCTGGTAGAGGACACGAAACACGGGCCCAAAGGCAGCCTGGAGCTCATCCTCACGCAGTCGGTGGAAGGTAAGGCCCGGCAAAGACACTCCCTGTCTTAGGCTGGCTCTGTTTGGCATCAGCTTTTCCCTGCCGTCCCCTCCTTAGCTGTTTCTCGTCCTTTCTCTACTTTGTAGAAATTATGTCTGTATTTGAGAGGAAGAAGCCATAGAAAGGACTATGGTTGCCCTTGCCTTCCTGCATACAAAAAGAAACGTGAATGCAGCAACATCAGTAACAGTGCGTGGAGGGAAAAGGAGGCTTAACAGCAGGTGCTACAATTCCTGAAATCCTGTTAAGGGAGCAACTCTCACTTTGTACAGGGAATATTAAATTTCTAAATCAGGCTCTTAGAAACAAATTAGAAGTCTTTAAGTGTTATTCTTAGTGAACATTTTTTTTAATTTTTTATTGTTATGTTAATCACCATACATTACATCATTAGTTTTTGATATAGTGTTCCATGATTCATTGGTTGTGCATAACACCTAGTGCCCCACGCAGAATGTGCCCTCTTCAATACCCATCACCAGGCTAACCCATCCCCCTACCCTCCTCCCCTCTAGAACCCTCAGTTTGTTTTTCAGAGTCCATC
>NW_027397152.1:1037204-1258063 GCF_003265705.2 Callorhinus ursinus
AACATTTTTTTTGGGAGGAATAAGCTCTATGAAAGAATGATAGGTGCGTCTGTCTTTGATCCTCTCCTCCTCTTTAGGTACTCCTAGGTAGTTTGATCCAGTGTCTGTTCTTACTGGCAGGACTTGGGGTCCGGGGTGACCTGGTCTCAGTGAAGAAATCTTTGGGCCGGAATCAACTACTGCCTCAAGGTCTGGCTGTATATGCATCCCCTGAAAACAAGAAACTGTTTGAGGAGGAGAAATTGGTGAGCGCAAAGGAAGGCAGAGGGACTTGGAGGAATAAAAACCTTAAGAGTCTTTCTAGCAACTTCCTTTCCTTTGCTATCTAACTTAAAAATGAAATAGGGATTAGAAGAACAGGAACCCAGAAACTCAGCCTATATCTAGCATAGGAAGTTCAATATTTATCATGGACTCATTTTTCTTTTCCTTTTTTTCATCTTTAACTTTCTTTTCTAGCTGAGACAAGAAGGAAAATTAGAGAAGATCCAGACCAAGGCAGGTGAGATGGTGAGTAAAAACATAGAAAATTGTTACTTATTTGTCACCGAAGGAGTCACCAATTTCTTCCTGAGAGGCTCCTTGATTTCCTTGAAATCTCCTGATTTCAGAGACAAGTGTAGGAGAAAGAGGAAATGTTTGGCTGCCATAACTGGTATTGAGACCTCCTGGGAGATCCTAGCTTGTTGGGTGAACTGCCCTAGCTTATCGAGAAAGGCTGCGGCCTGATTACCAGGGGACCCATGGAAAAGTGTGAGATGAGGGCTCTGCCTCCGTTGATATTTACAGACAAGTTGCAGAGAACATAGACACATGAGAATGTGATCAGTAAGCTCAACGCAGTAGATTATAAGAATGACATAGAGCAAAAAGGTGATTGGAGAGGACTTTTCTTCAGACGGGATTGAATTGGGCCTTGTGGGTTTAGTAGGCTTTGGAAAGACCAGGAGGGTGGGGAAGGTATTAAGGGGAAAAAAAAGTATAGGTGGTTCCGGCATGTTTTTAACATGAAAAGTAGACCAGTCTAGCAAAAGCAGAGTACTTATTATGTAGGGTAATATTACAAAACATGTGGCTGGAAAGAAAGTTGAGGTGAGACTTGTAAAGCATTTTGAATCCTCAGCTAATGAATTTATACTTCATTCTGTAAGCAGGGAGAAATTGTTAATGGGGTAGGGGTAGGATTGAAGGGCCAGAAGTATTGGATTAATATGGTCTCTGAAAGTCATTCTAGGGGACGCCTAGGTGGCTCAGTCGTTAAGCGTCGGCCTTCACCTCAGGTCATGATCCCAGCATTCTGGGGCCAAGCCCTGTGTCGGGCTCCTGGCTCAGCGGGAAGCCAGCTTCTCCCTCTCCCACTCCCCTTGCTTATGTTCCCTCTCTTGCTGTCTCTCTGTCAAATAAATAAAATCTTTAAAAAAGAAAAAGTCATTCCATCCTGGGGCACCTGGGTGGTTCAGTCGGTTAAGCGTCCGACTCTTGATTTCCTCTTAGGTCATGATCTCAGGGTTGTTATATCGAGCCCCACTTCGGGCTCTTGTGCTCTGCGTGGAACCTGCTTAAGATTCTCTCCTTAAGCCCCTCCCCACTCATGCACGCTCTCTCTCTCAAAACGAAAAGAAAAAGTCCATCTGTCCTGAGATATACCACTGATCCCCATTGATAGGTCTAATTTTGACATGGCCTGTTTCTCCTTGCTTAGGCACAACCAGGTATAGGTGACCTTCTCCTCCAAAGTTTCACTAAAACACCTTCCTACAAAATCAGCCATGAGACAATAAGAATGTTCTCTTTCCCAGTCATCTTCTCACCTGTATGCTTGTGAAGCAGAAATTGTGCCCTTTTCCTGAACTCATGCCTCTTGCTAACATGTTTCTTCTCCTTTGATTGTAACTCTTACCTGTCTCCTGTTTATAATTTCTATCAGACAGTGAAATTTCTGAGAAGCTGTCACCTGGAAGTGGGGATGAAGAACAACGTCAAATGGGAACTAAACCCTGAAATAGTCGCCCGCCATTTCTTCAAAAATGTGAGTGTTTCCACATACCACTGTGCCTCTGAGGGTAGAAGCTTCCCCTGGGAAGAAGGCCCAGAATTGATCCCTTTGTTAGGAAAGAATGTGATCGTACAGCTGAAGTTAGGGACAGTGTTGTTGGTTGGTTGCAGGAGTTGTGGGAGAGAAATGGCTAAGGACTAAGGGATGTCAGAATTTGAAGACTGATAGGAAAAGATGGTGTTATCATTTATTTCCTCTCTAGCCAGGGAAAACCTAGAAAATGTGACTCACTGGGGAGTTTGTACTTTTGTGGGTACAGTGATTTCAGTCTCAAGACCTGTTTCTCTTTGGCGAATCCTCCTCCCTTTCTGAGAAATTAGACTGAGTTTCTCTGCCACTATCTATGGAGGTCTATGCCCTCTCATGGGATCAGCCAGGGTAAACGCCTCAGTTTTATTCATTCCTGTACAGGAAATTCCAGAACCTTCTTTGAGGTTGCCTACAGTTGCATCAATGTAAACAGAGATCCTTTTGGTTGTGACTTTTCGCAGCTTGGTGTTGTGGCCGCCCCACATGCATTAAAGTTACCAGAAGAGCCCATTACGCGGTGGGGCGAGTACTGGTGTGAGGTGACGGTGAGTGTTTCACATACCGCCGCCTCCTTTTTCTGGCTGGGAGAAAAGGTGGGAATCGGTGGTAGTAGCTCTTATCTGCCCAGCTGACCTCTGAGGATTCCTGTCGTTCTGTGTACAGGTGAACGGACTTGACACTGTGAGGGTACCTATGTCTGTGGTGAACTTTGAGAGGCCCAAGACCAAAAGATACAAGTACTGGCTAGCCCGGCGAGCTGCCAAGGGGGTGGCCCCCACCAGCTCCCAGACGGTCTGAACCTCCTCTCCCTCAGAAGCAGAAGAGCAGAATCAGAGGAGCGGTGAGCGACAGTGGGCTGGCACGCTGACACCACTCCCAGCGTCTGACCAAATAATGGAGTTTTAGAGAGCACATGGGGACATGGGCCTAACCTGCACGGCCACATCGACTCGTCCGTATCTCCCACCTCTGTCTTTGGCTGTTAGCACATCGGCCTTACCTGGGCCGTCCTGCTCAAGGAGTACCAGGCTGTAGATTTGATAGGCTGAATAGTAACATGAAAACATCTAGATGGTGTTGAGCCTGCAATTTGCTGGAACAAATGGAAGAGCAACCCACTCTTTCCAGTACTGGTCCCATTTTCATACATACTGAACATTTACATCACGAGAGGAAATAAAGAGGTTATGCTCTTTTTATTTTTTGGTGTTTTTATGACAGTGATATGGTATGCACTACAGTTACTTTATGCACTTATGACTTAACACCACACCTTTACGTTTCTCTCAGCTACAAATGGTGCTGTGTATGGTCCTTAAGTGTTTGTGTGCATGTTTTGATAAATTTTAACTTCTTTTTAATTTTCAATTTTTTTTGATTGTAGTATACTTGACACACCATGTTATGTTAGTCTCAGGTGTACAGCACAGTGATTGGATAATTCTGTACGTTCTGTGCTTACCGAGGTATGCCAAGGCTGCCATTTGTCACCGTGCAATGCTATTACAGTACCACTGACTACAGAGCTTGTGTTCTTTTTAGATGTTGTTTACCAGCCCTGAGTAGACTGGGGATAGGATCTCCAAGTAGGTTGTCCTCTTGAGCTATGGGTTTGGTGCTAAAAAGGGAGGAACAAGAGGATGCCTTTGCAGGCTACATCCCGTGGGTGCTGTGGGCAAAGGATTTAAGCTGATTGGGTATGTCTTTGGTCTTAAGAGTTATTTTCGTTAGGTATATTGATAAAGTCATGAATATGAATAAGCACAATGGATTCTACTTTTCTAAAAGGGATCTGAATACAGCCTAAGGGTAATTGTTGGAGAAAATGAAGCTGAGATGAAAGAAATTTAAGGAGAACTTCTGTTTTGTTTCTATAACCAGCTCCTGAAATTATAAAACAGATGGTATCTTGGTCTCTAGACCAGGGTTATGATGTAGGGCTAGTCACTGGGTAATTATGGAATAGGCATCTTGATTCGAGACAAGGGAAGTAGATCTGCATAAATTCAAGGTCCATGAGTGGAAAAAAGACCCAAACTGTTGACAGATGGATTATGCTAGTCATTCAAATATAATGTGATGTCACACAATTCAGGAAGGGTATAGAAGGGGGACCTTTGCCTCTGCTGTCCTTACCGGAAGCTCAGAGAGACTTGTTTCTATCATAGTGTTTGAGCTCATCTACCACTCTGAGTTAAGTAACTTTCATTCACATGAGGCCAGCCTCACACTTGCCAGACTCCATAACTGAAGTCTGCCACTGGTGGTGTTTGAAATTGATCTCCATCCCTACTGTTAAGATGAAAAGCTCATTTAACACATCTTTCCACACCACCACCATCAGCATCATAAAGCTCTCTGAAATTGCCTGAGCAACAGGCACGACATTCCACACAGCTAATCCCAAAGTGTTTCCATTTTAATTTGTTATAGTGTGAGTTCCTGGTGAAACAGACTGAATTGGAAATTTGTGTGCAGGAAGTGTATGGTGGGGGAGTCAAGGAAGCAGGACTATGTGGGGGGGAGGTTGAGCTGAGTGGTCTCAACAAAGACCCTGGTCAGTCCCTCACACTCAAGCTAGGATAGCTTTGCAGAAATGTGTAACCTACTGAGGCAAGTGGCCAGACATACCCCCACACGGACCAGGAAAGGGCCATGTGCTCAGGTGACTTGACTTTAGGCAAAAGCAGTTCCCAGGGGGGGACTCAGAGCTGTCAGCGTTCTCAGCAGCTTGGGAAAGGAGTGCTTCAGTCCTGAAGCGGGAAATTGGGGCCCCACACTGTCTCCACTACAGTCCACCTTTTGGGCTCTCCAGATCCATTTAATTCATAAGTTCTAGAATGATCCCTTCAGGATTCTGATGGGCCCCTTTTCCTGAGAAAACTAACAGAGGAAGGTCTGGGACAGCTCACAGCCCCTGCTGCTATAGCTTGTCCTGTTTGCAATGGGTGTTTATCCTCTCCCCGCTCTACTCCCCATTTAGATTTCTAGCTACACCCCCTCAACTTGTACTTCTGGTCCAAAGAGTTTAGCTGATAAGGTACCTGGTCATTGTGCCCTTTGCAGGCCATGACTGCATCTGTCCATTTATGATCAAAATTGATAACGTGTCAGAACACTATTCCCAAGTGTGGAATATGCTGTCTATAGACCCCAGAGAGGTTTACCAGGCAGTGTATTTCCTTCTTAGGAGTGAGATGGGAGATGTAAAATTTCCCCTTTACTTTGGAGGGAAAGTCCTGGCATGGTCCAGACCACTGGACCTCTAAAAACGTCACTGAATATTTGCAGGTTTTTATACCACCAGTTTCTAATGTACTTGCCATTTCTTGCTTGTCCTGTACAACAACCGTGATGTCATCAATGTGGTAATGTGATACTCTGGAATGCCCAGATGGTCCAGGTCATAGGATGACAGGGTGGGGAGGGTTTACACGGTCCAGGTGCAAGACTGTAAATATATATTACTGCTCATCCCACTAGTGAAAGCAAACTTTTCATGATCCTCCTTTCTTACAGAGATGGACAGGAATATATTGCTCAGATTAATGGCTGCGTTAATCTGCTCTAGCAAAGACACCACATTTAGCACAGCAGGTTACTTGTCGAAAATTACTTGTTGGTTGAGATCGCCATAATCCACCGTCAGCCTCCAGGAACTGTCTGGTTTTACCAGGGACCAGCCTAGTGAATTAAATGGCTTTATGATGGGACCACCATCCCTGCATCCTTTAGGTCTTCAAGAGGGCCACCGATGTGATAGTTTTTGTTTTTTGTTTTTATTTATTTATTTGACAGACAGCAAGAGCGGGAACACAAGTAGGGGGAGTGGGAGAGGGAGAAGCAGGCTTCCTGCGGAGCAGGGAGCCCGATGCGGGGCTCAATCCCAGGACTTTGGGACCATGACCTGAGCCGAAGGCAGACGCCTAACGACTGAGCCACCCAGGTGCCCTCCTGATGTGATAGTTTTAATTATCTTGGCCTGAGATGGTGGAGGCAGCATCAAGAGTTTCATGCTGGTCGTCTTCACTAAGATATCTCTTACCCTGTCATGATTAATGTAGTTCTGCCAACTATCAAATACGTCCATCTCAGTTACCCACTAAGGACCAGTGAAGTGACCGCTAGGTGGATTTATGAACCCAGCAGAACTACTGAGAGCCAGACCTGGTCTGGAATACATTTGTCACCCTGTCCCCATACACTGCTGCTCTAACGGGGCCATATGCTTCAGATCTGTGGACATCAATATCAGACAGGGCCCTGTAGCAGACAGTTCTTCAAATGGTCGAATATTCCTCTTTTTCCAGTGTGTATTGTGCAAATGGCCATGAGTCCTTATGGGAGAAGACTGGGGGGATTACGACCTCACACACTGGTCATCTTGTTTCAAGGCCCTTTCTCCTAAGGGCCTAGCCTCTTACATCTGTTCCCGCCGAAAATCTGGCTCAGAAAGACCTCTGCTTCCACCCATGAAGTGATCTCAGCTACAGAAATCGCCTTCCCACTATAAACAACTAAAAACACAGACAAAATTCTACATGTTTGGATATTGAAAAGGGAAATAAATGAGGTGAGCCCTCTGATTGTCTCAGTTTATGGCCTAGAAGTAGTTTCCTGCACTGTAGTGTAAGGAGAAGTGCAGAGGGGGAACCTAAATAAAGCCAGAGATTAGAGCTGGTGGAGGATCATGAAATCCCGCCTTCCCCGCCCATGCCAAAGCAGTTCACAGAAAGTTAAAACAAGTTTAAATTTCGATTCAGTCTCACAATACAAAAATGTCCAGGTTCTGATAAAAAGTCTCATCATGGGTGTGCTTGTCTGGCTCAGTCGGTAGAGCATGTGACTCTTGATCTTGAGGTGGTGAGTTCAAGCCCCACATTGGGCATAGAGATTACTTAAAAAATTAAAAATAAAGTTGTTACATATTAGAAAAAAAAGTCATCATACCAAGAACCAGGAAGATCTCAAACTGAATGAAAAAAGATAGCAGGTGCTGATACTGAGATGAAAACAGAGTCACCAACAGGATCTAAGCAACACAGGACACTCCACCCAACAAACCGCAGAATAGACCTCTCATGCTCCCACAGAACATACACCAAGATAGACCATATCCTGGATCAAAAGACAAATCTCAACCAATTTAAAAATGGAGTGATACAGAATGTGTTCTCTGATCACCATGGACTCAAAATAGAAATCAGCAATAGAAAGATAGGAGGAACATCTTTTTTTTTTAATTTTTTATTGTTATGTTAATCACCATACATTACATCATTAGTTCTTGATGTAGTGTTCCATGATTCATTGGTTGTGCAAAACACCCAATGCTCCACGCAGAACGTGCCCTCTTTAATACCCATCACCAGGCTAACCCATCGCCCCACCTCCTCCCCTCTAGAACCCTCAGTTTGTTTTTCAGAATCCATTGTCTCTCATGGTTCGTCTCCCCCACTGACTTACTCCCCTTCATTCTTCCCCTCCTGCTATCTTCTTTTTTTTTTCTTAACATATGTTGCATTATTTGTTTCAGAAGTACTGATCTGTGATTCAACAGTCTTGCACAATTCACAGCGCTCACCATAGCACATACCCTACCCAATGTCTATCACCCCCCCACCACTCCAGCAACCCTCAGTTTGTTTCCTGAGATTAAGAATTCCTCATATCAGTGAGGTCATATGATACATGTCTTTCTCTGATTGACTTATTTCAGTCAGCATAACACCCTCCAGTTCCATCCACGTCATTGCAAATGGCAAGATCTCATTCCTTTTGATGGCTGCATAATATTCCATTGTGTATATATACCACATCTTCTTTATCCATTCATCTGTCGATGGACATCTTGGCTCTTTCCACAGTTTGGCTATTGTGGACATTGCTGCTATAAACATTGGGGTGCACGTACCCCTTCGGATCCCTACATTTGTATCTTTGGGGCAAATACCCAGTAGTGCAATTGCTGGATTGTATGGTAGTTCTATTTTCAACTGTTTGAGGAACCTCCATACTGTTTTCCAGAGTGGTTGCACCAGCTTGCATTCCCACCAACAGTGTAGGAGGGTTCCCCTTTCGATAGGAGGAAAATCTTACAATGCTTCGAAACTAAACACGTTTCTAAATAATCCATGGGTCAGTGAGGAATTCTGAAGGAAAGACAACTAATACATTGAACTGAATAAAAATGAAAACAACATAGCAAAATCTGTGGTACACAGCTAAAGCAGTGCTAAGGGAAAATTAAAGCACTAAATGCATACATTAGGAAAGAGGAAAAGTCTAAAATCAATCATCTTAAGTCCCACCTCAAGAACCTAGAAAAGGCAGAGCAAAGTAAACCCTAAGCAAGCATAAGCAAGGAAATAAAAATGAAAGGAACCCAGAAAGCAATGAAATTTGCAAAACAGAAATAGAGAAAATCAATGAAACAAAAGAGCTTGTATTCTGAAAAACATCAGTAAAATTGACAAACCAGTAGGAAGACTAAGAAGACAAACTACAAATATTAGGAATGAAACACAACATAGGGACTTTACAGATATCAGAAAGATGATAAGGGAACACTACGAACTCTATATGCATAAATTTGACAAGTTAGACAAAATCCTTGAAAAACATAAACTACCATAATTGACCCAATATGAAATAGATCATTTGAATAGCCCTATAACTATTAAGGAGAATTAATTCATAATTTAAGGCTCCCCTCTTCTCCTCCCCCAAAAAACTCTCAGGCCCAGATGGTTTCTCTGGAGAATTCTACCAAATGTTTAAAGAGGAAGTAACAAGAATTCTATATAATTTCTTCCACAAAATAGGAGGGAATACTTCCCAATTTTTATTACCATGAAAATAAACAAACCCCCAACAGTACCAAAAAAAGTACGGTCCAGTATCTCTCATGAATATAAATGCAAAAATCCTTAACAAAGTATCAGCAAATAGATTTTATCAAATTATGGTAAGATTGATATACCATGCTCAAGTGGGGTTTATTCCAGGATGCAAATCTGATTCAATATTCAAAAATCAATCCATGTAATCTACCATATTAACACCCTAAAGAAGAAAATCACATGATCATATCAATTGATGGAGAAGAATCATTTGACAAAAGTATACCCATTCATGGTTTTTAAAAAAAAATTCTCAGAAAAATAGGAATATAGGGAAACTTATTCAACTTGACAAGAACTACAAAAAGTCTACAGTTAATCTTATACTTTTTTT
Source organism: Callorhinus ursinus (assembly GCF_003265705.2). Taxonomy (NCBI): domain Eukaryota; kingdom Metazoa; phylum Chordata; class Mammalia; order Carnivora; family Otariidae; genus Callorhinus; species Callorhinus ursinus. The sequence goes on from NW_027397152.1 coordinate 1,046,527, forward strand.
TTTAAACACAGTGTTTTGGGGTTTTTTTAAGATTTTTTATTATTTATTTGCCAGAGAGAGAGAGTACAAGCAGGGGGAGCAGCAGGCAGAGGAAGAATAAGGTTCCACGCTGAGCAGGGAGCCCGATGTAGGGCTCAATGCGGGGCTCAATCCCGGGACCCTGGGATCATGACCTGAGCCAAATGCAGACACTTAACCAACTGAGGCAACCAGGCATCCCAGTTAATATCATACTTAATGGTGAAAGGCTGAGTGCTTTTCTCCTAAGATCAGGACAAGGCAAGTATATCTGCTCTCACACCCCTCTTCTTCAACATAATGCTAGCAGTTCTAGACAGTGCAATAAGGCAAGGGAATTAAAAAGCATACAGACAAAAAAAGAGAAAACTATCCCCATTTACTGATGACATGATTTGTCTAGGTAGAAAATCTCAAGGAATCTGTAAAAAACTAAAATTCATACGCGCGCACACACACACCACATGGACATCAAAATTAAAAATACAATACTCTAAAATTGCTCAAAAATATGTAGGTATAAATCGAAGAAAACACAAGATTTATGTGCTAAAAATTACACAATGTTGATGGAAAAAATCAAAGATCTAAATAAATGGAGAGACATACTGTGTTCATGGATCAAAAGATTCAATATAGTAAAGATGTTACTTCTTCCCCAAATAGACATGCAGGTTTAATGTAATTACTATCAGAATCCCAAGATTTTTTATAAACATTTACAAGATTGTCCTAGAATTTATGTGAAAGGCAAAGGAACTAGAATAGCTTAAAGAATTTTAAAAAGAAAAAAGTGTGAGAAATCAGTCCACCCAATTTTTAGATTTATTATACAGCTACAATAATCAATGCTGTGTATAACTGTAGGTGGAGGGATAGACACATAGATCAATGGAACAGAATACAGATCCCAGGAACAGACTCACAAATATGCCCAAACTTTTTTTTTTTTTTGGATGAAGTTACCAAAGCAATTCAATGGAGGAAAGATAGCCTTTTGAACAAATGCTAGAGCAATTGGACAGCCATAGGCACAAAATGAAACTTAACCTACACCTAACGCCTTATACAAAAATTAACTCAGAATGGCCATGGACCTAAAAATAAACTAAAACTATAAGTCTTTTTTAAAAAAATAGAAAAATTTCAGGATCTATGATGAAACAGTTATTTTTTTTCTTTTAAAGATTTTTTTAAACAAGCTCCTCAGTTTTATTTTTGTTTTTTTTTAAGATTTTATTTATTTGAGAGAGCGTGTGCACATGCAAGGGGCTAGTGCAGAGGGAGAGAGAGAAGCAGACTCCCCACTGAACAGGGAGCCCCATGCGGGGCTCAATTCAGGGCTCGATGCGGGGCTCGATTCCAGGACCCTGCGATCATGACCTGAGCTGAAGGCAGACACTTAACCGACTGGGCCACCCAGGTGCCCCTAAAGATTTTTAAGTTATCTCTACATCCAACGTGGGACTCAAACTTACAAGATTAAGAGTCGCATGCTCTACTGAATGAGCCAGCACCCCAAAGAGTTCTTAAATTTGACACCAAATGATCCATAAGAGGGAAAATCAAGAATTTAGACATAATTAAAATTTAAATATTATGCTCCTAGAAAGCCCATGTGGAAAGTACGAAAAGACAAGCTACTGGGAAACAATATTTGCAAACCGGAGATCTAACAAAGGAGCAGTATCTTGAGTGTAAAAAGAACTCTCAAACTCAAAGTGAAAAAAACTACAATCTGATCAGAAAATGTGCAAAAGACCTGAACATATATTTTACTAAAAAGGATATATAGAGGGAAAATAAGCATATGAAAAGATTCAACATAACCATGAGAGAGATGCAAATTAAAACCACAATGAGGTATTACAACACACCTATCAAAATGGCTAAAATTAAAAATTGTGACAACACTAAATGCTGGTGAGGATGTGCAAAAACTGGTCAGATATTGCTGGTAGGAATGCAGGACGGGATAGTCACCTTGGAAAAGAGTTTGGCAATTCCTTACAAAGGAATGCCCTTACCATTTAACTCAGCCATCCTGTTCCCAGGCATTTACTAAAGAGAAATGAAAAGTTACTAATGGGAACACCCGGGTGGTTCAGTCGATTAAGCATCTGCCCTCGGCTCAGGTCATGATCCCAGGGTCCTGGGATCGAGTCCCACATCAGGCTCCTTGCTCAGCAGAGAGCTTGCTTCTCCCTCTGCCTGCCTCTCTCTAACAAATAAATAAAATAAAATCTTAAAAAAAGAAAAGTTACTAATGATGTATTAATGTTCATAGGAACTTGATGACCCCAAATGGAAACAATCCAAATGACCATCAGTGTTACATAAACAGTGGAATACTACTCAGCAAGATAAAGGAACTAATCACACCACACTGATAAATCTAAAAATGTGCTCTGTGAAAGAAGGACATGCCGTATGATTCCATTTATGCGAAACTCTTATGATAAAGCATTAGCAGTGGCCAAGAGCCAGAGCTTTCAATGGGGACAGACTGCAAAGGTACCACACCAGTGATGGGCTTTCATGTTTAACAACCAGCTTTCAGTGGGAGGGAAGCCCTGGTTTGTAGCATTTGCCAGTTTCTATATAGATATATAGATATATTTTCTTTTACTTTTTTTAGAGAGAGAGAGAGAGCACAGGGTGGGGGGGTGCAGAGGGAGAGGGAGAGAGAGAGAATCTTAAGCAGACTCCATGCTCAGTGCAGAGCCCGATGCGGGGCTCAATCTCACAAACCTGAGATCATGACCTGAGCCAAAACCAAGAGTCAGATGCTTACCTGACTGAGCCACCCAGGTGCCCCATATTTGCCAATTTCTATGGTATAAATATCCCTTCCACTGACAATTTCACAAATCCAGCATGACATCACTGGACACTGAGTATGGAAGAGATGCTAGCTAACAACTTGATCTCACTAGATGATGTAAGTTGACTCCAGTACAACACTGGGCACAAGGGAATGTTGTGGGATGACGGAAATGTTACCTATCTTGTGGTGATGGTTAATTTGAAAAACTTATTAAAGTATACATTTTTATTTTTAAAGATTTTATTTATTTATTTGAGAGAAAGCAGGAGAGAGAATGAGCGGGGGTGGGGAGGGGCAGAGGGAGAGGGAGAAGCAGACTCCCCAGTGAGCAGGGAGCCTGACGCGGGGCTTGATCCCAAGACCCCGAGATCATGACCTGAGCTGAAGGCAGACCAACCAGGCGCCCCTAAAGTGTACATTTTAAATTGGTGTTTTAATGTAAGTAAATTATACCTCGATAAAGAATTCTTTTAAAGCTGACTGGCTCAGGGTGTAGAAACAGGAAGGAATTGTAACTTTTTTTTTTAAGGAACTGTAACTTTTTATCAGGGTAGGCGTCGGCGTCCTCAGCCTCCTGATCATCCATCCTTGATTTCTCTTTATTGTACAGATGGAGCAACAATAGCCATGTGGAGTGCCATCCACCTTGTTTCCAGAAAAGCCGTGTTCTGTGAATGACCTCCAGCACTCCGCCAGTCAGACCCAGACCCTGGCTGCCTCTCCAACCTTCCTGCTCAGTGCAGAAACTCAGTCCCTTCCATTCCAGTGGGCAGGCCCCCACCACCTGCCCGTTTCCGTGTCCGGCCATCCCCATGGCTATCAGGGAGCCCAGGTCTGTGACAGCTCACCACTGGCCTGGAGAGCAAGGCCATCCCTGAGCTTCTCAGTGAGACTGATGCTTGTCTCACCAGGGCTCTCTTCAGCCCTTCTGGAGACAGATTGCCTCTCGGGCCCTCTGATGGAGCATAATCATTTGGTGAGTTTTCTGGCTTTAGCACAGCATATTTACTCTAACATGCCCACGTGTTTTAGCCCTTTGATGCCTTCTTCCACCATATACCATGGCTGTTCTGGTGTTTCTGCTTCACTTAGTGTGGGCCGTGGCTTCCTCCAAGTTTCTAAGAGCCATCCCGTCAGAATATTAACAGTATCTCTCGGGGTCCTTGTCAGAGTATTAAGTCCTGTATCATGGGAAGATGCTTCCATATCCATCTACTTGCCCTTATGTCCCACCCTTCTCAGCGCAACACCCTCAGAATCCAGCCTGACACCCATCTCCTGCCAGTACACTGGGGCCTCCAGGCAGTCTTCCATAAGGGGGCACCCGGCTGGTAAGGGAGGAGGTGCGGCCTTTAACAGGAAGAAGTGGGTACTTTTGCAGTCCCAAGGGATGCAGGAGAATGGGGGAATTCAAGATTTTTTTAAAGCATCAACCCAGATGTCCCACCCGATGTCTCAGGGCCTCACTCCTTCCCAACAGACCTGCCAGAGTTAAGAATTCAAACTTCTCCGGAGCTCTCCTACTATTACAAGTAAATCCTGGACCTTCTGAGCTTTTTGAATCCTCAAGATGCAAGAGACAAAAGTCTCTTCTTAAGTTGCCAAGGAGAGCTTCGGGCTTTACAGCTGGCCTTTAGTTGGTGATTAATTACCCTCAGCCTTTCGTTGTCTTTCTCCAATGCACTGAGAGCCTCCAGCCCCAGCCATCCAATTCCCGTATCTTTGTAACTTCTCAGACCTGATATATTTCCCCCACCAATGTGTTCCCTTCCGCCAGGATCCCACCCTAGCTCACAGCCAGTGAGGGTTGTTAACACTGCACTGAGCCAGCGCGCCAGGGCCATGTGTGCTCCACCTACCACCAGTGACGGGGTCCTCTCGGCCAGCTGGCCAACTGGGGATTCAGCTTTAAAATCTCAGCTTGGGGGGTGCCTGGGCGGCTCAGGCGTTGGGCGGCTGCCTTCGGCTCAGGTCATGATCCCAGGGTCCTGGGATCGAACCCTGCATCGGGCTCCCTGCTCCGCGGGAAGCCTTCTCCTCCCTCTCCTCCTCCCCCTGCTTGTGTTCCTGCTCTCGCTCTCTCTCTCTCTCTCTCTCTCTCTGTGTCAAATAAATAAATAAAATCTTAAAAAAATAAATAAAATCCCAGTTTGGTCTTTCTGCCTCCGGTGGCGGTGATAACACTGAGAGCCGCTGCTGCCCCGTCCGCCCACCCGCAGTGGGATCAGCTTCGTGATCAAGAGGAACAAGCAGAGAAACACCACCGAGCCCAGTACCCTGAAGGCTCACAACCCCTCCCGCTACAACAGGCTGATCCACTGCAAGACTGTGGGCGTGGAGCCCGTGGCCAACGGCAAAGGTGTAGCAGTGGTCAGGAAGCGGAGCTCCAGCCAGGGAAACCCGCCACCCCCTGCTTAGGGACCACATCAATAAGAACGCCCAGGGCCACCCTCAGCAGCATCAGACATGATCTGCGGCGAGACAAGTGCCACCCAGATCTGCACATGGCTGCCGGAGCCTGTGGAAGAGGACGCGCCCGCCCCACCAAGAGCGCCTGAGCACATCCCTCCCCCCGACTCCAAAGCAATAAAGATGTCAACCACCTCAAATAAATATATATATAATAAAATGAAATCTCAATTTAGAATCTGCTTTCCTCAGTAGTCTTGCACCAATTCTCGCCAGGTTGAGTTCCGGCATTCTTTGAGATGGAAATCTGAGTGAAGGTTTATGAAGGTGTATGTCAGGACCAACACACCTGTGAGAACAAGAAACCACAGCACCAGACAGAAAACTCTGGTGCTGTGTGACCCTTCGGAGTTGTTCCCCACAGAGGCTAGGGAATCAGACCTCTCTACTTCCACACTGGTCAGTGGTTACTGGCTGTCTCAGGAGAGGGCAGGAACTTTGATGATTTTTCAGTGGAGGGGTCTCAGCTGAGAACTGTTAGCCACCAACATTCCCAGCAGTGTGGGCAGGAGAGAGGGCACAGGGGTGAGCACTTCAGTCCTGAAGAGGGGTATCGGGATGACACACCATGGCATCCACCACAGCACCTTTAAATATGAGGAGTGGGATGCCTAAGACAGCTATAGACAATGTCTCTTGTCTCCTACGTGGTTCGGTGTAGGTGGGCCTCACGGTCTGTTGTTTTACTATTGGAGGGGTCTTCAGCTGAGGGAAAAAAATCAGAAAGGAGCATATTACAAACCCCGCTATGACCTATTGAATACATGTGAGCAAGAATACACTGGGCAGCTTGTCTTCCTCAAGGGAAGGACTACCTTTCCTTACACTCAGTAGATGTTCCCATAGCATCTCGTTCAAGACGACGTACAGAACAGTGAATTCATGAAACTCGTGGAGCTGGAAATGACCTTGAGTGAGATATAGTTAGCATTCACATGTTAGTTGAATGAATGACTCAATTTTGTCCTCACCTGCAGCTAGAAGGCTAGGTTAACTACCTAGAGGTAGAATACTCCCCTGTTCCTGAACTGTTACCTAGCCACATTTTGTTCTCCATGCTAAATAACTCTAGTTTTGTTTTTTTTTTTCTAGCATGAAATACTGGAATCACATTAGACTGGAAATCAGGAGAGTGCCAGCCCCTCGGCCACTCTGTCATCTGTGGGCAAGTTTCTTCACTTATCACGAAGATTGGACTCAGTGATCTAAGGCAATTTCCACTTGGAAAAATTCTACAATTCAATCCTCTTTGGAATTTGGTTTTCTTTAGTCCTAAAGTGTGGAAGTGAAACACAGTAATTGATTTAGGCTCTTCCCATCAGATTTTGTTTTCAGGTCTTGTTAGTTGGACAATGAAGCGACCCTACAGCTACCAGAACACTCCTGGCATTTTGTTCTCCCAGGGCCCAAAGATTCTGTCATCACTGTAATTCTCTGGGAATCTGCGCTGTCACTTCTCCACCCTGATGACCAAAGAATAGGGTACTTGGGGAAGTCCTGCTTCTGAAAGGCCTCAGATTCCAGTCCACCTGGGGCCTGTGACAGATGGGGTCAGAAGTGTGACTATTGGGCACCTGGGTGGCTCAGTCTGTTAGGCGTCTGCCTTCAGCTCAGGTCATGATCCCGGGGTCCTGGGATCGAGCCCCGCATCGGGCTCCCTGCTCGGCGGGAAGCCTGTTTCTCCCTCTCCCACTGCGGATCTGCCTTCTTGTGCTTGCTCTTTCTGTCAAATAAAATCTTTAAAAAAGTGTGTCTACTGAAGCACTTGGGTTGTGCCCTGAAGAAGTTTTCTTGAGAAAGTTCTAAGTCTTCAGTCTCATGCAAAATAGCCCTAAATTCCAACATGTCAACTTGCATTTAATTTTAGTTTACTTCCTCTTCTCACCAGGATGCCCACACCTGTGACCTCTCCTCAGTGACCACTCCTGGCTCTGGGGAAATAATGCACTGAGTTCTGCTACTTCACTGAAATAGTAGCTGCTATCTATGAAGGCCTACCATGGGCCAGACACGGATATGGATGTCTAGGTGTGCAATGCCAAGCCTCACAGCAAAATCCACAAGGGACACGTTATCCCCCTTTAGAGATGAAGAAACTCAGCCACCCAAGGGAACAACAGGGATGGTTTAAGAGCACTGAAAATTTGGTTTTTTTCAACAAGCATTTAGGGAGAGGCAGTCGTATGCAAGGTACATTTGGTTCCTTTGGACTGAAGCTGAATTTTCCCAAGGATGGTCATATGCACATGCCAACCTGCTCCTGGGAAAATGTTTTAACACATCAAATGTTAGCATTCAGAGAGTTCGGTCATGTCAATGATGTTCGAATGTAACATCTAGTAGCACACCCCTCTTTTCATAGATGTGAAAAGCGAGGCCCTAACAAACTGTATTAAACACAGAGATAAAAGTGAGGGAAGATTTCAGGAAGAACTTTCCTTGGAGGAAACGAGAATCGCCCCTCAGAGTTGACAATGGGGAGACATGGTATCAGACAGGGGCCTACAATCCTGGTCCATCTGTTAGCATTCTGCTCCCACACTGGGAGACATTGCCTGGCCACCTCCTTTGCACATCCATCATTCCTTGCATGTTTCTCTTACTTCACCTTTGAAACTGTATTATAATTATCTATGTATCTGTCTTCGGTCGTGGCTGTGAGTTCCTGTGAGGAAAGAGAATCTTATTCCCAAAATTTGCATCCTGGGTACATAATGTACCATAATATTTGTTGAATAAATGAGTGGGCAAGTAAGTGAATGAATGAACAAATGAATAAACAAATAATCAACCTTGCAAGGTTTCTTTTTTCCCTCACTTTTAAGAAGGAAACATCTAGTGAGCTCATGGAGCAGGGCTGCCAGAGACAAGGCCCTGGATGTTGTAACTTCTGAAGATATTTCCTTCTACAAGAATCTGTGAATCTGTGACTCTTCCCGCCTTCCTAAGCCCTCTCTTCTGCTGACGGTTTCACTCGGGCCTAACCAGGCGGCTTCCAGGGGTGTCTTCCCCTCGGCACCATGCCCAGGAGAGGGCAGTAGAGGCCCATCTGGCTAGAAGGAGAGCGCCTCGCTGTCTAAATGCGGCCCTTCTTCCTTGCCACCCTGCGCTATGGGGACGGGGGCGGCCTACCACAGGCCTGGGAGAGCCACTGCCCCAACTGTGGGGAGGAGCGGCTGACACAGGTCACCAGAGGTCACATGGTGGCACAGTTAGGCCTGCCTGTTAGTCCCCATTACCTCCGATATCAGGTCCTATCTATGCAACATTTCCAAGAAGCTCCTACCATTTTTAGCCTGAAAGTAAAACAGATCTCAAGAGATGAAAAATGCCAGATCCCTGCATGCTCAAGCATCTCCTTACAAAAGCCCATCCTTGACCCAGCTTCCTCTTCTGACTACTGCCCTTCCCCTGTCTCCTCTCACCACCATGCTCCCAGAAAGCATGTGCATCCACACCCACATCACCATCTCACAACGGCCAGGAAGACCACTCGGGCCAACTCCCACCCACCCCACCCCAGCGATTCATACTAATTTCACCCACACCCCAATTACAAACCCAGCAGACACCTTTGGGTCTAAATCCATCTCCCTATTTACCCTGCCCCCATCGACTTCCCTTCTGTGTTAATGATCCCATCATGGGTCCCTTTGCCCGTGCAAGAAACCTAAAACTCATTAGAGAATCTATACCCACCCTTATAACTTTAACCCACTCAAACCTCAATACTGCCCACTCTTCTCCTAAATACGAGACTCCATCTCCTGTTCCCATGTCCCTGCACAGATTGGGACCTGGGCGCCACAGCTCAGCCTTCACTCAGCAAGTGCACTCTGGGCAGCTGTGGGTGCCAGGCCCCCCGTGACCAACACGGCTGACCAGGCCAGCTCTCGACACAACTCACATAGTCCAGATCACAGACAGTCCCAGGAAAACAAGCAAACAAAATCACATCAGCCAGCCACAGGTATTGTGAAGAAGACAGAGTGATAGGAGAGAAGATGGCGGGGGTGGGGGGGTGTTTAAATTAAATATTAAAAATGTCTGGATCCCTAGGAAAGGACTCCAAGAAAGTGACAAGAAGCTCTCTAGGGCACTCTTGGCTGGCTAAATACTCAACTTCCCAGCCTCCCTTAAAGGGGGCCATGTACACAGGTCTGGCCAATGAGGTGTTAGTGGGAGTTGACAGAGGTGGAAGGGGTGTACTGGGGAAGACCTACCTGCTTTCCAGAAAATCGCTGGTACAGTCCCTGCCTGCTCGCCCTTCGACCATGAGGGAAAAGGAGGAAAGAAAGACTTGCTCCCTTAGCAGAGGCTTCCTTTCAGACCAGAACATCCCAGCTGGGCCCCCCAGCCCTGTGAAGACCTGGGGAAGAACAATCCAGGCAGAGTTCAAAGGCCTTAACTCCAGAACTCTGGTGGCAGGTCCGAGGGAGGGAGAGAAGACCTGTGTGTCTGGAACACAGGCAGGTGGGAGGCAGGGGGCAGAAGTCTGAGGGATGGAGGGGTTCTTGCAAAGCTCCAAGGCCCCTAGAAAGCCATCTGGATTTAAGTGCCCGGAAGACCATGGATGGGTTTTAGGCAGGAGAGTGACATACTCTAATTTAGGTTTCTTTCTTTTTAAAGATTTATTTACTTGAGAGAGCACAAGGGGGCGTGCAGGGGGGGGGGGGGGGGGGGGCAGAAGGAGAGAATCTTCCATCAGACTCCCTGCCGAGCATGGAGCCCCACAGACACGGCCCATCCCAGGACCCATAAGGTCACGACCTGAGCCGAAACCCAGAGTTGGACACTCAACTGACCGAACCACCCAGGTGCCCCAGGGTTTAGGTTTCTTAAAGGGTCATTCTAGCCAGGACAGGGAGAAGGAACCAGCGAGGGCAGATACTGCTTTGGGGCTGACCCAACAGCAAATCCCACTCTTCTCCGGACACCGTCTTCTCTAGAAGCTCGAGTTAAATTTCCCTTTGCCCGTCTCCGGAGCACTTGGGTGGACCACAGGACCCTGGTCTGGCCTGTGAGACGCGGGTGGAAAGGACATTCAGGGAAACTTTGCTTTCCTGACAAGAAGGGACGGACTCGGCTGGTATGGCTCTGCTGCCTTCTCCCTGCTGGAGAAAAGAAGCAACCCCTTGCAACAGTGGGGCCACAGGCTAAAGCCGGCTGAGTGGAAGGGACGGAAGCCTGGTCTGGGGCCTGTGGACACCACCGAACCTTTGAGTCTTGCCTACAGCTGGACATTCTACTGGGAGGGAAAAATAAGCCTCCATCTGCGCCAGCCGCTGTGAACTGGGTTTTCTGCTGCGTGCGGAGCGGGCTCTCAGAGACAGTGGGCAGGAGTCCCCCAGGCCTGCTGAGCCCTGAGTGAGGAGGGGCTGCCGTGAGAGGCGGTGGGGGCTGGGACGACGGGTCTTTCCACTTCTAGTCAGCTTCCTCTAGTTTGTCTTCCAGTCTGGCACTTTCTAAATGCAAATCTCTTCATGAACTCCTCTTGGCTTAAAATGTTTTGCGGGCTCTCCATTGCCTAGATGATAAAGATCAGCCTCCTGTGCCTCGAGTGCGATGCTCCTCGTGATTGGTCCCAGCTTCCTGTCTGGTCTCTTATCCCTACATCGCGCCCACCTCTAGTCAGACCCCCTTGTGACCACTGCCCACGTGCTAGGCACTGTCCCTTCCTTATTCCTAACCCAGCAGCCCTAAGTGCTGCTAATTACACATCTTGGTTTATAGATGAGAAACCTAACCTCAAGAAAGTTAAGTGGCTTGGCCAAGGCCACACATCTAGTAAGTGGTGGGTCGGGATTAAACTCTGGTGTGCTTTCAAAACGAATTAGAGATGTATTTTTCTCACTTGTCAAGAAGTCTGAAGGCAAGCATTTGCTGGGTTGTTCAAGTGCTCAAAGATGCCCCCAGGACCTCGGTCTTCTGATCTTTGCTCTCCGCCACTTTGGAGGACTGGCTCGGGCACCCTCCTACTTGTCACTTCACGGCTTTACCATGGCTACTCGGCTCTAGACATCACATTCAGGCTCAAAACAGTAAGAAATGTGGGAAAAGGGAAGCCTACACCGACTTAATCTGTCATCCCGCACCCCCCCACATTCTTGTTAAGAAAGCCAAAGCTTTCCTAGAAACCCGCAGCACACTTTTACCCTCGCTGCCCCTCGCTGCAAGGCAGGCTGGGAAACCAGGGACCGTGGTTACTGTGGTTGGCTTACAATAAATACCATCTACCACTTGGGGCTGAGCCCACGGCTGCCCTCAACAAAGCTGGTGTTCGGTCAGCAAGGAAGAAAGGGGTAAGGAGGATGAGCAGGTGACATACAGGGTCTGTTACCACCACCCTGCTCAGCCAAATGGAGGCGCCTACGGTAGCCTGGCTCCCCCAGGCAGCTCTCCACATCTGCCTGGCAAAACTTTCCCACCCATCATCACATGCCAGTTTCCCTGAGGCCTCCCTCACTTCTGCAGGTAGAGCGGGTATTCTTTCTTCCTCCTTCTCTAGATGGCCCTACATCCATCACAGCTGTGTGACGTTATAGTCTTTATCGTGGCTGATATAACATGATCGCTCACTCAATTACATAAGCATTCATTCTCTCCACAGATGCTTACTGAGCACTTACTATATGCCACACACAGGACCAGCAGTCAGGAATGCAACGGTGAACAAGTCCGGTTTTTAGATTTGGCCCCTGCTCTGATGGCGCTTTCAGTCTGTAAGGTGAGCTATCCGGACAGTTCAAGTTTGGGGAGAAAAGCTACACATCTCCTCCCAGACCATTAAGCACCACGTGGCAGGATGACCTCCCTCCCCACCTTACTCTCTGACCCTGGCACTTGATGTCACACAGAACAGATGCACTAGGACCACATGCCAAATGCATTCTTTCCTTGGCTTTGAAATATATATTCTAATTGAAATGCATTTCTTATTTCTACCAGGAAACCCCCCAAGAATGAACCCGTGTCCTCCTGCAGTATCACATCATGCACCCAAGCATCTCAAAAACACTTTGCCCTCTCCCCACCTTGTTGCAGGCCTCTCTTCCCAGGAAAGCTTTCAAGAGAGTCTAATTTAACACTTTACATCAGAGGTCCTTAGTACATGTGAGTTTTCTGCTGAAGGCTTCGTCTGGGTTTTCTAAGCAGGGGTACCTCACTGTCAGGGCCGTGGCCGCTGAAGTGTGATTCTGAAAGCACTTGAAAGAACTCTTCGGGTTCCTGCTGCAGAGCTTCTTATGCATCGCTTTACTAGTGCTCTCCACGCCCAGCTTTGTTGCCCTTCTGCCATGGAGGGGCTGGTAGCCGGGAACCAGACAGACAGAGACAAGGGAAAGAGAGAAAACGCAGCCCCTGCTTTGGGCTAGGCCTCTGTTGCCATGGTGGTGTGGACCCAAGACACCCAGGTGAGAGGCCCTTCATACAGTGGGTTGTGGGTTGTGGAGGCCAGAGAGGTGGGGTATAAACATGGAAGACATCCATGCCTTCCGGGCCTGGAAAGGATGTCAAAAGGCCAACTGACCCCCTCCCCTGCCTGTTAGCTGAAAACCAAATGGATGGGCGGCTTACCGCTAAAAACCCTCAAGAACAAAGTCCACCACCTCTGAGTCACCTGTTAGATTCTTATTTCACAAGACGCAGGACCCTGAATGGGTTTTCCTTGTCCAATCTCATTTTCTCACTGTCCTTCCAGCCCCGTTATTATTGCTGGTAGAGAAAAGTTAAAGCACCACTGGTACACGCCATATGGTAACCCGGGAGGGAAGACTGGGCGGGGGCGGGGAGGAGGGGAGCCGTGCTAAAGCGCGGACTTGGCTTGAGGGCCACCTCGATCAGCTGTGGTTCTCACAGGGTCCGCACCCCTGTTCTTTTGTCCAGCCTTGGCTCTGGGAGCAAGCGGCCTGAAGGGGCAGGGAGGACACAGTGTGAGGCACATGTGGGAGCAGCCCGCCAACCCAGCTGAGGCCCAAGGGCTGCCACAGAGAGACAGCCCTGCTGCCTAGCAGGTCAAAGGCGGGGTCGGGGGCGGGGGGCGGGGGGTGGCAATAGCCCTCCCTGCAGGGTGGCTTCCTCCTTTGGAGTGAAACACTGCAGAGAGAGTGGAAAGGTCTGCTTTTAATGAATAGCTTTAAAAGCCTTTGCAACAGCGGACATGGCCCAAGGCAGCTCGGAACCCCACCCTGACGGCAACAGGGCTCCCTTGCTTCCAGGTGACCCTGCAAAATACAAACGGTGCTGTGACATCAGGTACGTGGCTTTTTCCCACCTCACATGAAAAAAATCCCAACCTGCAAAATCCTTTCAGAAATCATCCTGCCTGAAAAATGGGAGACGGCCCTCATGGCAGAGCCTGGTTTGAAGAGGACGGGGAGCAGGAAAGTCCCTCGTCCAAGATGCCACGAGGGAAACTGTTCCCGCCCCTTCCAGAAGCAACGGGAACCCCCTCTGCTCCCAGCACGGAGGACAGAAGGAAAAGGCCATCTGCAGGAGCACTCGATATTTTGCAGTCTGACAGCGGGGTCTGGATACTAGCGGGTCCCACCCCCCCGTCTCCCCGCCACTCTTCACTCCCACACGATTCCGCTTCCTCTCCGACTCCGTTTCACTAGGCTCAGGAGACAGATGTCTCTTCCTGCCACGGACATGCCAGACAAACCCGGGGCCGCTCTTCACAGCCTCTAATTCCCCAAAATAGTGTCAAAGAAAACGAAACACTTTTGCATGAAACTTCTCTGCAGCTTCTCCCTTTGGTTTCTTTCACACCCTGGGCCGAGAAGCCGGTGCTTATTTTGACAAGAGTAAAGAAGCCTCTGTCAGTAAGTGAGGTTAACACCCACCCTGAGGCTGGATTCTTTCTGGTCTCCCTCTCAACAGCTGAGCATCATGATTCTGCTAATTAAGCCGCTTTCTTCTCCTTAATTAGCTGCATGTGAATCTTGTTGGGAAGTCTTGGATCCGTGAAATAGTCTGGGATAAGAATCGAAAAGAAGAAATTATCTAAACCCAAGGGGAAGAGGCGGGGAGGGAGGCCCCTTACTCCGCTCAAAAGCGAGGATGGCTCGGCCTCAGCAGGGCTGTTCCTGGCGGTCCTGCCTTCCGACGTCATAGAAGCCACAGCAGATCCCGTGGTCACCGTCCCCGCCCGGAGTGCTGAGCCTGCCAGCTCCCGTGCCCCCAGGAGGGGCTGACACAGGATGGCTCCTGACCCTTCCACACTGCCCTGCGGGTCATCAGCTTGCTGATGCACGGGGAGCCATCAGAGGGCTGAGGGATCTCTGGGTTTTCTGCTCCCAGCCCATCCCGAGGCCCAAATAAATGCCAAGTGTTATTCTTGTCTCAGCTCAGCTTGCCAGCTCGTCTCTGAGATATCACGCCCTCTCTTCTCTGAGAATATCCTCTAAGAGGAGAGCCAGGCTCTCACACGATGACGACAGAGGAGGGTTTTTATACACCCAGCATAATGTGAATCAGAGGCAGCATCTGCTGCGGCGGCAAAGACGCACTAGATTCAGTTAGAAACCGTGTGAGGCCATCACCAACTCCCTGGGCTAACAGGCTCCCAGGAAGCCTTCCCCACCCCGAGCCCTTCCCTCTAAATACCGCTGACCTCAAGCCAGCTGGGGCAGTGGAGCCCATTAGGATCACCAGGGGACCTGTATAACCGTGAGGCGGGGCCCCACCCTGGGCTAATTAAATACCAACTTCTGGGGGTGGGCCCGGGCTTCAGCATTTCTTAAAAGCTCCCCAGGTGATTCTAATGTGCAGCCAGGGTAGAGGACCCCCGCTTTAGGATTCCCAGGGGAAGAGCTGCCAGTATGTTCCTTTGGGAGACTCAAAATTCTTAATCTTCACCACAAGGAAGATCTGCCTCATTTCTTATCTGTCCTCATTTTGAGGAAATGACAATGGATGAAAAAGCCTTCTGAAAAAAGCTCCCCGGGGGACATCAAGTGAAGAAGTACCCCAGACTCTGCAGGGCTTGTCCGAGTCTAAATTTGCAATAATACTCCTCGGGCTGGTTTCCCAAAGACCCAAAACAGACATTGCCTTACTCACCTGCGGCAAATTCTTGGATGTTGTCTGGTCGTTTCAGAAACATTTCTCTGGAAAACATGAAGGGATAAGGGCAGGAGTAAAGCAGGCTTGAAGGCAGCCTCCGCTCAGCCTCCGCTGCAGGTCCCACCTTTCAGGGAGCAGAGTGACCCGAGACACCCCCGTCTGGGAGTCAATAAGCCAGAGGACTCCTGACAAAGACCCTTCCATTCATGATTTTCCTCTGGGTCAGGCTCCGAGGCAAGGGGCAAAACATTCTAAATGGCACCAAGCTCACCTCACAAGACAGCTGTGCCCTAGCCAGGCAAAGCTTGTCATTCATTCAACAAACATTTTCACAGAACCAGAGCCCAAGCCAGGGAAAGGTGGTGAAGACGAAAGACACGCTGCCTAGTCCTTGAGGGGCTCACATGTGGTGGGACATATATGCAACCCCACAGCCTGGTGACTATGTCTAACTGGGAGTACCCACAGGGGTCAGGGGACGATGCAACCCACAGAGCGGAGAGGCCGGACTGAGGGTCTCACGGTGGGTCTCGCGGCGGACACTGACAAGGCCTGCAGAGCCAGGGCTGCTGGGGCGGGGAACGTGCCTTATCTAGCCTAGAGTTTTATGGTTCATAAAGAATGTTCACAGATATTATCTCACTTTACAACAACCCTGTGAAATAGCAATGACCGTGCCCCATTTTACATATGAAGAAATCAAACCTTCAAAAGGTTACTCATTTGCCCAAGTTCACCAAGCGAGTAAACAAAGGGCAGAGAGCCCAGGTCTTGTGGTTCCAAGGCCAGTGCTCTCTACACCACATCCTACTGGCCATGGCTGCCCGGCCCACCAGCCTGGAAGAAGGCCTCATCTGCCCAGAAAGCCCCTGCCTCCCAAGATTTTAAGAATTTGGCTTCCCTTCTCCTTGAATTCCATTTGACAATTATTGAGCACAAATTCTATGTAAGTAACTGTATGAGATATGAGGGGTTGCTTTTAAAAAAAAAAAAAAGAAAATACAGCACCACCTCAAAGAAATTAGTCAAGCAAAAGAGAGCGGGTAAGTTCCCAAATGTCCAAAAGGCCAAGCACCCTGCAGGAAGTGCTATAAGAGGGTGTTAATAGTATGCTGTGTCCAGGCACCTGGGGGGCTCAGTTGGTTAAACGTCTGCCTTCGGCTCAGGTCATGATCTCAGGGTCCTGAGATCGAGCCCCATGTTGGGCTCCCTGCTCAGCGGGGAGTCTGCTTCTCCCTTTCCCTCTGCCCCTCTCCCCCAACTCATTCTCTCTCTCTCTTTCAAATAAATAAATAAATGTTTTAAAACAAAACAAAACAAAAAAAGCCTTAAAAAAAAGTGTGCTGGGGACAGCGAGAAAGGTTACTGAGAGCGGGGCCCCAGAAATCCTCACAGAGCAGCTGGTATTTCCACAGACAGGACAAGAGCATCCCAGACCTAGGGAAGCAGCAAGAGTAATACCCCAGAAACAAAAGGAAAGAGTCCATGTCCTCCTCAAGAGTAGGAACTGGAGTATCCACCTCTGTAGACCCAGGGTCCAGAAGAGTCGGCCCCCCTGGGAGTGTCAGGCCCCCCCGACGACGTCAGTGGGGAGGTCAGTGGATGATCAGGGATGGGGTGGCGGGGATGGCGGGCAGGCGCAGAGAGCAGTCAGGAGCAAAGGGGCCCTATTCTGCAGAGCCTGGAAGGCCAGGGAGAGACATTTATATTCAATTCAAAAGACAAGGGGAGGGGCGCCTGGGTGGCTCAGTCGGCTGGGCATCTGCCTTCGGCTCAGATCATGAGCCCAGCGTCCTGGGATCGAGTCCCACGTCGGGCTCCCTGCTCAGCAGAGAGCCTGCTTCTCCCTCTCCCTCTGCCTGCCTCTCTGCCTACTTGTGCTCTCTGCCTGTCAAATAAATAAAAATAAAATCTTAAAAAAAAAGATAAGGGGAATGGGTGCATAAAGCTCAGACAGCAGAACATACCCAGCAGTGAGAATGATCTATGAGAAACAGCTGAGCAACAGAAGTCAGGCACAATAGAGCACATACTGTAGAATCCCACATATATAAAGTACAAAAAGGCAAAACGATCTGTGCTATGAGAAGTCGGGATACTGGCTACCTTCCGGGGGGAAGGGCTTGGAAGGGTCTCAGCAGGTCTGAGATGCCAGTCAGATTCTATTTCCTGATCTGGCCCCTAGTACCATGTATACTCTTATCTTGTGAAAGTTCACCCCGTTTAGGATATGCCACTTTTCATTATATTTCAACAGAATGTTAAAAAGCTGGGGGGGGTGGCAATGTTGTGGAGCCATTGTAGATTCTTCCGACCAAGGAATGACATAATCAGTTCTAAATTTTGGGAATATTCATCTGCCTGGCTACTTACAAAAATATCTAATAAAGCCTTTCTACAGTTTCACACTTTGCTATCATATCTCCAGCCTAAAACCCTAGATCTCCGGGGCCTAAAATAAGTTAGATCCCTATTCTTTCTATTCTTCGGGTCCAAAAGTCACGGTATGAAGAGTCCCACACACTGTATATATAAGTGCACCCTGGAGAGCTATGATCGAAGCACTGTAAGTCATCACGGCCCAGAAAACCCAAGTGGGGGCTCGTTGCCCAACAGAAACACTTTGGAGCTTCTCATGGGTTGGAGTGAGTCCAGAGCAGAGACCTGCCAAAGATGGGAGGACAGGTATGCCGCCCAGGATTCTGTTCCCTCTTCTCCCTTCCTCTTTTCCCAAGGGGAAAATCATCTGAAGTATCCAGTACAGATGAGGGGCTGATTCTGGTTCATCCCGGTATCTTCCAAAGGAAGTAACAGTAACACCAAAAACAACAAAAGCAAACCCTCAAACTTTAAACACTTCTCCCCCTCCCACCCCCACCTCAGAAAGAGAAAGGCTTAAAAGGGGCCAGGAGCATTTCCTGTAGGTAGCTTCAGGGACAGCAAAGGGAAGAGCCTAGGGGCCTACCTGGCCCAGGAGGTGGGGATGATAAGGAAGTGAAGGGGCTGTTCTCCCGGCAGCCAGGCACAGATACCCAGTCCCTCCTGGAAACTTCCTGGACAGAGAAGCTGGGCCACCCCTGATATGTGACTAAAAACATCACCCTCTTCATTCACCACCACCCATTCCTTGTGTTTGTGAACAAGGCAAATGGTGATTTAATTCAGGCTTTTAACATCTACCCCGAACATCCCTGCTGGAATCATTCCTAACTTGGACTGCAAGCTCCCCAGGATAGGAATGAAGTCAACCTTTATTTCCCTTTAGAAGAAGAAGTGCAAGGGGCGCCTGGGTGGCTCAGTCGGTTAGGCGTCCGCCTTCGGCTCAGGTCATGATTCCAGGGTCCTGGGACCAAGTCCTGCATCGGGCTCCCTGCTCAGCGGGGAGCCTGCTTCTCCCTCTGCTTCTGCCTCTCCCCCACCCCCGCTTATGCTCTCTCTCTCTCTGACAAATAAATAAATAAAATCTTTAAAAAAAAAAAAAAAAAAGAAGAAGAAGAAGTGCAAAAAATGTTGGCCTGATCCCCAGGACTGACATTGACAGAAGACCCCTAAACTATCTTTTGCCCAAGCCTTACCCCTGGGCCAAATAAAACCAACCTTCACAGGGAAGTTTCTATTTTCCCTTTCTCCGTCCCCTGTCTGCTCTGTGAGAATCTGCTGCCACTGGATAAATGACTAGGATATGAAGACGAGTGAGACCCAGGAAAGACGAAAGAGCCTGGAAAAAAAGACACTGCTCCAGGTCTACTTTTGAGAAGACAAAAAAGAGCCCCACCTCTGGCTCACCAGCTCCTGTGAGCTTTCAACCCAGCACAGTGGAAATACCAGGGGCTTGGATCCTGCTTCCGCATCTTTGGGAAGGAACCTCACCTCCCCAGCTGTAAAATGGAAGTGATGATAAGCTATGTTTTGCAGTTGCTGGGAGGGTCAGCACAAGTACCAAGATGTCATATAGTGTGCAGGCACCGGAGACACAAATATGGCTGCACCAGCTTGGGGTTTTGGTCCAGGGACAGAAAAAGTACAAATTCCAATTAAATGTGATAAAGGCTGACCTGGGAAACCAACACAGTGCCTGGAAATGGAAGCCATTAGTATTATTTAAACCTTGCCTATTTGTCTGTAGCCAAACAATATTTGACATAGCTCTATTGTTTTCATCAGTTGTTGCCCCGAGATTTTTTTTTTTTTTTGACAGTTCTTTGCCTTTCATCCCATTAGAATTTTCCATTCAAACAACAAATGCCACGCTGAAGGGCAATGTAGGGGAAAGAAAAACAGTGTTCCAGGATATGGTGGAAAATAGTCTCTTCCCCAGGACTTACAGGGGAATTGCTTCCAACCACTGGAGTCTTTTCACAATAAGGCTCTCAGGGAGAGAAGGGCCAGACATCTGAATTTTTTAAGTTCTAGTGATCTTGTTAAGCTCCTCTGATGGAGAAATGGTGTTCTTTTTTTTTTTTTTTAAGATTTTATTAATTTATTTGACAGAGAGAGAGACACAGGAGGAGGGAACACAAGCAGGGGGAGGGAGAGAGGGAGAAGCAGGCTTCCCGCAGAGCAAGGAGCCCAATGCGGGGCTCGATCCCAGGACCCCGGGATCATGACCTGAGCGGAAGGCAGCCACTTGACGACTGAGCCACCCAGGCACCCAGGAGAAATAATGTTCTACACCCAATGGCTGCCTGTTGAGTTTCTCAATGCCAAATTACCTCTTCCAAGTGTCAGAAGATATATATTTATCCTTACAGCTAAAATGACTGAATATTAATATTTTTGAGAATTCAGAGATAAGAAAACCTCTAGAGATAACTCAAGAACACCCTGGGTACCACAAATCCCAGAGTTAGAAAAAACTCAATCTTAAAATATTGTCTACCTAAAAAAATATATGTATATATATGTAATTTTTATTTAGTTTAACATATATGTACGTATATGTATTATTTTATTTTTTTCCTACCTCTCTGACCCTAAAGGCAGCAGCCAACTCATCTCTGCCAACCAAGATTTGGTAATATTTCCCACTAGCTGTCAAGGCCGGTTGGGAAAACCACCTACCTGAAGAAACCACTTATGAGCAACTCCACTTCTTTGTGGGTCCTCAGGTATTTTTCGTTAGCAATCCGAGTCTGAATCTAGGAGGGTAAGAGCAAAAGGTCACGCTCCATGAAGAGGCAGATTTCAGGGTTCAAGCCCTGGGGGTGTGAAGGCCTTGGGGAAACTAGGTGTGCATTTGACCTGGGTCTTTTCCCAGGATGTTTGAAATTTTAAGCCACCTGTTTTATTATAGACCAACACCTCCTGCGCTGTCAGGCTCAGGGGCCATAGCTAAGGTCGGGTCTCCACCGTCCGGAAGTTCTTGTCTGTATCTAAGTTACTGTCTCCGGCAGTAATTTCGGTCCCTTTCCCTGGCCAGATCCCTGCGGTCGTTCTTCCTGCACTTCCAGGCGCCTGTCGGTTTCCGTCCAGGGCCCCAGAAGCCCAGATTTCCGCCTGGGGTCTCCCCCAGCCTTCCGCCAGTTCATCTGAGAATAGGCTCCCGCGCCCCTCCTCCCGGACCTCCTCCGGCTCTGCAGCCCCCCTGCAGCCCTAGGGGAGCTGCACTTCGATGGAGGCGGGAGTCCGGGGCGCACCCACCTTGAAGTTGCGCAGCTGCTCCTGCTGCGCGGGGCTCAGCGCCCCGGGGTCCGGCCCCAGAAGCCCGCCCTGCAGCGTCGCCATCTTGTCCAGGTCGTCAAGGCGACGGACCACGCGGGCGGAGAGGCCCCGCCCCGCCCCCCAAGTCCGGCCCTCATCAGCACGCGGGGAGGGGCTGGGGGAAGGAATATGGGGGCCACTCTGAAGCCGAGTGGGAGGGTCTTCCCCTCTAATTTCCCGGCTTGGTTGTATATGGAATGAGCCCCTCTTCTTGACTCCACCCAACCTCAAATAGTTTTTTTTTTCCTTGGCTCTAGAGCAAAACTGGAAAAGGGATTCCTAAGTCAGAGTCTCCCAGAATCTGGTTCCTGACCCTCTCCCTTGTTTGGCAGCTGTTGAAACCTAGTAGTAGAGAGAGAATTCAAGCTTCTTCGTCTTCAGCCGGCTCCAAAGCCAAACCCCTCCATCAGTCCTGTAGACACACTTAACATTCAACAACATGAAAGCGTTCCATAGGATGGAGTGAATGGAGTGCTGCAAAGGAAGGGACATTCTCACACTAAAGATACTGGAAAGAACCTGGGGGACATCCTGCCAGAGGTTTCCCCTCTTGGACTGACTTTCTTGCGTAGATTAAGTTGCTCCTCATAAATTCTAAATCATCTCTACCACTCCCAGTTGAACAGAGGAGGGGAAAGGCAGTTGGCCTTCAAGGTGTATTCTTTTAGTATCTAATTAAGAAAGGAAAGTGAAACATAAAGCCAAAGAGCTGAAAATAGACCTGGAAAGGGCAGGAGCCTGTCTGTCGATACACACCATACACATGGTGCTGAGTTTCTACACCCCCAGAGATCATGCCCAGCAGAGGCCTCCTGGGAAACAGAGAAAAGACCTCAGAAGGAAACAGAGAAAAGACCTCAGAAAAAACCTCACCCCTGGTCTTTCAGATTGGTGAACAACTGCCCAAGGAGAAATAAGCCCAGCATTTAGACCACGGCCTTGGAGGGGGTCTCTCAGTGGTCCACCTCTATCCTTCTTAGCAAAGACTGAGGAGAAGAGGTGAAAATGTTGGCAGTTCCCAAGCCAGGAAAAAACCATGGAAGATAGATGAGGTAGTGAGCTACAGGCCTCTTCCCAGGAATCTCATACAGGTTAGTAATCATTGCATTTGTTTATCTGGTTTTTAGGAGAAAGGGTTAGTAGAGAGGTAGATAAGCTGCCATCTGTCACAAGTGGTTTTTTCAGGCAGGAGCAGAGGTTAATCAGAGGTGATAGTTCCTGTTGGCCAAGACCTGTTTCTTCCCACCCCGCCACCCCCAGAGAAGCTAGCGGGGGAACCTCTTAAGCTGCAGTATCCAATATGGTCACCACGAGCCACCTGTGGCTATTTGAGCACTCGAATGTTGCTGTGTCAGATGTGCTATTAAGTACAAAATACACACTGGATTTTGAACATGTAGTGTAAGAAAATAAAGTATCTTATTACTAATCTTTATATAGATGACATGTTGAATATTTTGGATATATCATATAAACACATTGAATAATATTTGGGATATATCAGTTAAATAAAATCTATTATTAAAAGTAATTTCACTTGTTTAACTTTTTTAATGTGGCCGCTAGAAATTTAAATTATGTAGATGGCTTGCCTTATATTAAACAGTGCTGGACTGGACCGGCAAATCTACACACACGCACACACGCATGCGTAAGTATGTAAAATTTTCTCCATCTTCCCACCCTGTGCATAAAATAATTAATGTCCTCCTTCTGCTAGTCTGTGGTCTTCTTGTACTTTGAGACTCAATCAGGCCTTTCTTGACTGAGCACTTCCCATGGCCCAAATACCACTATGTAGAAATAAGAGAGGCTACTTCTACTTACTTTGGTTTTCTTACAGCACTTCGGTCCTCACTATTGCACATGGTGTTGGCCTGTCTTACCGCTCCACTTGAGGTAGAAGCCACTTTAGGGAAAGAAGATCATATAAGAGATTCTTTGTACGTCATGGTTTCTGCTGCACATGGCTTCACTCTGCTTTCAGTTGGTGATGCCAGCAATTATTTGGTGACTAGCCACTCTGCCCACATATACCACCACTACATTTTGCCCTTTCTGAAATATATCCCAATTATTCATTTTCTAAGAATCTAAAATCAGGAGTAGAGCTCTCCCTTTATAAAGTCAATAATCTTTTTATGTAGGGCAGCTAAGCATTGAGTGCAGAAGAATAAGAAAGAGGGAGAGCTTCGGGATGGTGGAAAGAGAAAAGACCTTGGAAGAAGTAAGGTTTGGAAGCTTCATTTCCTCCTGGAGAGCAACTCCCCAGAATGGGCCTCCAAAGTCGTAGGGTTAACCCCCCAGAGTTACCTCACAGGACAGAGATGTGCCCACAGTCACCCAGCAAGGATGGCTCAACGCAAGCTCCCACCTCTTCTCCCCTTAACCCTGCCTCTCCTTTCAGATGGAAACCTTCCATCTGGGGACCACAAACTAAGCAAATGGTTGGAGGCATTTTGCTGCCTGCAGCTGTCTCCCCAATTGCTGACTGGGAGGAGGAGTAAGGGGAGTTCATTATAATTCATTTTTGTGAATGTTCAATATTTCAATTAATGTGATTAGCCCCAAGCCTGAATGAGCAGCAGGGCAGCAGATCTGCTGACAAGACACAGAGTAACAAGATCAACAGGGCCGTGGGGTCTTCCTAGGCTCCATCCTTAGAAGATGTGATCTGTTTAGCATCTCCATAAATACTAAGATCTGATTAGGAGGCAAGGCAGGGAG
The DNA here is from genome assembly GCF_003265705.2 of Callorhinus ursinus. Taxonomy (NCBI): domain Eukaryota; kingdom Metazoa; phylum Chordata; class Mammalia; order Carnivora; family Otariidae; genus Callorhinus; species Callorhinus ursinus. Next base: position 1,070,333 of record NW_027397152.1, read on the forward strand.
CAGTGAGGGTGGAGTCGGGAGTGGAAAGTCACTTTCCAGATGTGCTTGCACTCTTGGTTCCCTGGCACTGCCATCCCATGTTCTGACCACCCTGTACTGGGTCCTCTACCATCTCCCCCTGTGCCCATCTTAGGGGCCCAACTGGGGGGACCTGGGCATCCATATGATGAAGTGTAATCATATTTACACACACACACACACAAACCCAGGCTAAGGAAGGAGGGAAGGTGGTCAACAGAGAATCAAGCAGTAGAAAGAAGATCATCTCTCACACAGGGCTCAAATGAAGACACAGGAAAAAAGCCAGGCTTAACAACTCTTCCCATTCCCATGGGGAGCATTTGATGTAGGGGTTAAACTCAGGACTCAGGAGCCAGACTGCCTGGGCTCCACCCTCACTAAGGCCTCTTTCTAGCTCTGTAACATTAGGCAAGCCATTTTATCTCTTGGTGCCCTGGTTCCCTCATCTTTATTTGGAGGTAATGGTAGAACCTACATCATAGGCTGGTGCTGAGGGTTAAACAAATTAGTAAATATAAAGCACTTGGAAAAATGTCTGGGACACTGTAAGTGTCTTCTAAGCACCCTTACTATTACTTCCCTTCCTGAAGAGAAGTTTGCCTGCCGTGATAGCTGAGGAATGGGGGTGGCTGGGATTCAGTTGGGACGTATTTCGTATTTCAGAGACACCAGTGCCACTGTGGAGACATCAGCCCCACTCTGGAATGGAGAAGGAAATGACAGTAGAGAGGGCATTCCACAAGGGCTGCAGGCAAGGACTGTCCTGTCCAGGAGAGTTGATGTCAGCAGGTACTCCCTGCACTGAAGGGTGCTGTGAGTGGGCCTAGCACATGGAAGAATTCAGCTCCCTTGAGATTATGGGGGAAACAGATCATCCGTAGAAGAAGAGTTGTTTAGGAGAGTAATGACCCCCAAATGCACTCCCCCCATCCCTTTTTGTTATCTGATTCACTTTAAGGGTCCTACTCGAGGAACCTAACTGGGAGAGGAGGGCAAAGGGAGGAGAAATTGGGTTTCTTCTGCCCTGAACCAGAGCTTGCCTGCTGTGGTTCTCCCCCACTAAAGGAATCAGGGATCTGCTCTTGTCAGAGGTTCTTTTGCATCAACTGTTTATTCAAAAAATAATTGTTAAGCAACTACGCATGAGCAAGACACTGTGCTAGACCCCAAACAGTAAAATGCTGAATTAAACGGTGCTCTGGTCTTCAAGGAGCTTACAGTGATAACTCTCCCAGTCCTCACCACCGCCACCTCCCTGCCCACGCACTTACACACACAAACCACCCAGAGGGAGAGAAGGGGGCGTTGGCAAATGCCAGCAAGACAGTTTTTCTTGGATCCTTTTCTGGAAAATACACAGTTCTCTCTCTCTGCGCTCATTTCACCCCCGCTCTCTCCTTCCCCGCCCCCCTTTTCATCTTTCCTCTCTGGGTCCCCTTCTGCCCTTTCCCCCGGGCTCTGAGACTTACTTCCCACCCCATCCACACCTCCCTCCTCCCCCCACTCCCAACCTGCCCAACTGTTCCTATACCATTTTCTTTTCCCCGGATTCTTTCCTATACTCCCCACACTCAGTCTCCCCAGATGCCGGCTCCCCTCTCCTCCTCCCCCCTGCTCCCCTCTCCTGGGTCTTCGCTTCCAGCACCGGGGACAGCTCCAGCCCCCGGAACAATGGACCCCACCTTAGGGCTCCTCTATAAATTCTCCATCTTAGTGTCTTGCCCAACTCGTGATTGGGGAGTAAGATGGGGGAAGGGTTATTATCAACAGGACCAGCCGCTCTTCTGGGGGCGGGAAGGGAGTCAGGAAGGAAGGAGATAGAAAGAGGGCGTGGCTCTTGTCTGGATTGTGCGTCCCTCTCCAGGGTAGAGAATTTGTATTCCACCCCTGAGACTGACATCACTGATGTCAGGGGAAAGGAGGTGGGAGTGGGGAGGGGGGTGTGGAGGGGGGAGGTTTTTGTTGAGGAGAGCGCGGCCGGAGAGCAGAGCTCCGGGACCCAGGTGACCGGGAAAGCAGGCAGCCCCAGCAACGGGAGCAGCCAGCAGCAGCCCAGGCCCGGGGACCAGGGTGGGGGTGGGAGGGGGGCTGAGGGGAGGACCTGAAGGGGGGCGGCAGGGCAGAAGGGACCCCCGGAGCCCTGCCGCCATCAGAGATCAAGCATCTGGCATCAGGGATCTTCGGACCCAGCAGAAGGATCAGCCACAGGGGAGGTGTCCTCCCGGGAAAGCCAACGAGAGCTCCACCTGCCCCACATCAGGAGTGCCCCCCCCCACCCGACGCTGCTGGCAACCTACCAAGCCCCTAACCCCTAAGCCTCCTTCTCCATCACCCTCCTCAGGCCCTTTCCCCGACTCCAGCTCTTAACCCCCAGTTCCCAGCACCCCTGATACCACCCTAATCCTCCAGATCTTGAGCACACTGACCCCCTTCCTGGGATATTTGCCAAATCTCTGGGAGGGAGATCATTTGTTTGGGCTATGCCCCCTGGTGGCATGACAGTGTCTGCCTAGACCCCTGACCCCTAGTCCTCAACTCCCTGGGCCTCCTTTGTGTGAAGAGCTGCCCCTCTCCTCAGCACTGTGGTTGGGGGCCAAAGGGAAAGCCAGCCCCGGCTGGGCCCCGGCCCCCACCACTTGCCTCCTTGCTGGGCAGCTCCCCTTGGCCTTTGGGCTTCTCCCTGCTCCCCTCGGCCCCTCCTCCTGGGCCGCCCCAATGAAGGAGCCGGATGCCATCAAGCTGTTTGTGGGGCAGATCCCGAGGCATCTGGAGGAAAAGGACCTGAAGCCCATCTTCGAACAGTTTGGTCGGATCTTCGAGCTGACTGTCATCAAGGACAAGTACACCGGGCTGCACAAGGGTGAGGGGTCAGGCCAGGCTGGAGAGGTGTCAGGGGTGGGAGGGGAGGCTGGGAGGAGAGGAAGCCAGCCTGGAGGGCTGGAGTGGCTGGAAAGGGCTGATGTGGAAGGAAAGATTTCAGGGGCTAAGGAGTGGATGGAGGACCTGGAAGAGAACAGCCAGGGTGAGCTGTGCAGGCCTAAAGACAGCCTCTTTGGGGGAAGAGTTGTCGAGGGTATGCAGAGATGTGGATCCTAGAGATGAGAGGGTAGTGTCGTGGATGAACTCAAAGGAGGATGGAGGACCAAGAGATCTGGTTTGGGAGATAAGGAGCCGGGCAGGGATGTGTGTGTGTGTGTGTGTGTGTGTGTGTGTGTGTGTGTGTGTGCGCATGCGCGCGCGCCTGAGAATCTTAGTAGTCTCAGACACTATTGGGGTGGGGGTCAACCTGGCAAGAGTGGACATGGACTGGGCAGGGCAGCTCCAGGACCCAAGAGAGGGACCTGAGAAGCAGGGTGTGGAGGACAGAGACTGGTATAGATCTGGGAAGTGTGGGGGCAGGAAGTTAAGAAAGCCTGGACAAGGGGCACTCCTTGGGCCTGTCCAGGGCTCTGCGCTCTTGCTAAGCAGGGTCAGGCCCCGGTCAGGACTTGGAGAGCTCCAGGCACTGGGGATGGGGCTCGGGGTGGGGGGGGCCCACTGCTTCCCCCTGCACTGGCCTAGGGACTTGCGGTGAACTGCTCTCCCCTTTCCTTCTCCTCTATCCCACTCTCCACCCTCCACCTGCCTCCTGTGGAGTTGGAGAGAGATGAGGAAATAGGGAACATGGGAGAGGAGAGGGGTGATGGGGACCAAGATGGAGGGAGGTAGAGGCAAAGGAGAAGGGGAAAAGAGGCCAGCGAAGGAAGAGACCACACCGCACACACTTGTCTGACAACCACATGCCCCTTCTCCCCCCACACAAAGCCCCCTCTCCCAACAGTCCCCTCTCCCAATGCCACCACCACAGAAACCTCCCGGGCTCTGAGTCTCTGCCCTGAGTTCAGCAGCCCAGAGACTGTCTAGCCCCTCGCAGATACCTTCCCACTTCAGCAGCCAGAAAGTGGCAAGAAGAGAGACAAGCCTCCCAGTCCTCAGTCTTATGGTTGGGGGAAGCCTTTTAGGGAGGGGAGATCAGGGACTCACCCCCACCCGGTCTCTCTGCCCCTGCCCCTCCTCAGGATGTGCCTTCCTGACATACTGTGCCCGCGATTCAGCCCTGAAGGCCCAGAGCGCCCTGCACGAACAGAAGACGCTTCCAGGGGTGAGTCCCATATTTGTAGGGCCAGAGGGCTGAGAAGGGCCCTAGAAGGGGCAGGGGGCTCACCACCTTCCTGAGACATGGAGCTCATTTTCTACCTCCTCTCATCACCAGGAAGCCCCCCTCTCCTTCTAACACCCCTCTTTCTTGCTAGAGATGCATTCATTTCTTCTACCTGGAGAGAAGGAAGAGAGCGATTAGCAGAGCAAATGTGACCTTTGTAAGGAGCAGATGCCGCCCCTTCCCCACTTCCCAACCTGCTCGTGGGGCAACATGTAGAGAGAGAACTTAGCTGGTGGGGAGGTGTGGGGACAGACTCTGGACACCAAGTGTGTGGCAAAGTAAGCAGGAGGCACCCAGGCACTCTTGTGGCTCTGAGGGTGGGATGTCTGGCTGTGACATGGACAGCTGGTGCCTGCTGGACTAGCATCTCTGTGCGGGCTTCTGAGCTCTGACAGACTCACCTCGTGTCTTCTAGGAAGAGCTTTGGGCATCAGGGTAGAGCAGGGCCTGGGTGGGCCTGGGCTGGGGGGCAAGCAAGGGCAGGGGCAGACATCATTGCGGAAGATCAGGCCTGACCCCCAAAGTGTGCCCAGGTCGGCAGGGGTGCCCTCTGACATGGCCTTTCTCCTGAAAACATGAGCTCTTTTTCTCTTCTTCTGAGACAGCCTTGCAGATTGCCCCAGGCCCGGGCTGGCAGGGATAGAGAATCTCAGGATGCCTCCAGCCAGGCAGCCTTGGGGGGGAGAGGATGTGCCATTCTATTCCACTGTCTCTGTACTTCTGTTGTCTCCCACCCCCTGAGCCCCAGGACTGAGAGCTCACCCCGTCCATCCCTTCAGCAAACATTTGCTGAGCACAGCCTGGGTGCTGGAGGCACACGTTTCACAGCCTCTAGCCCTCTCCCCATGTGGGAAATGGAGAAAAAGGCTGATTCTCCATCCCTTCCTGGGAGGGAAATAGACAAAACAGATGGGCAAAGAGGCTGGGGGCATCCAGGAACATCAGAACCACTTCACCCACTCCCAGCTTCCAACCTTCAGAGGTCTAGGACCCACTCCCTCTGTGGCCCTCAACCCTTGAAGATGGCCCGGAGAGCAAATCCCGCTGCCCGCCTGGCTCTCACCCCTCCGTCTTGTCCTAGTTGGTGGCAAGCCAGCCAGAACAGCCCTGGCCCATGGAATTAAGGATCTGTGCATGCGTGTGTGTGTGTGTGAGCAGGCTCGGGATCCAGGGAGCCTGTGTGTGCGCGTGCGTGTGCACATGTGTGCGCGTGCGCCCGCCAGCCTGGCTGTGTGGGTGTGGGCACACGCATCCCTGGGAAGCCTGGTTTCCATCACGTCACGTCGCAACTTTCCTTTCTTCCCTTTTCTCTGTGGAGACCCCTGACAAATCAGTAGTTTTCATCTCCGTCGCCACGTCTCGTCTTTTTCTGTCTCGCTAGCCGGGCACCTGCCCTGGGTCGGCCCCCTCCAGCTGCCTGCATGCTCAGGCAGGGCTCCAACTGTCCGGGTGTGGAAAGGCTCTGCCTCCCCTTCCTGGAAACAAACAGGCCCAGGGTGGGAGGTGAGGGAGAAGGGCACCTGGTTAATGAGTGTCTAGCCCTGCCCCTGAGCCAGCTCCCAGGTGACGCTGAGGCCTCCACTTTGGCCTTTGCCTCAGGGGACAGGGTCCAGATTGGCCTGACAGAGCCTCTAGCATAGGAAATGGGGGGAGGGTCCCATCCTCCAAGGGGACCCAGGTGCTAGGGGCTTGAGGGAGCAAATCAGGGCAGTGTAGGGGAGCAGATGTCTGTGGCCAGGCTCTGCCTGACCCTTTTTATCCCCCAGGTCTTTTCTCTGCCACCTGCCTTCCTGGCAGTGTTGTTTCCTCAAACAGTCTTGGCTTTTTAGTGTGCCAGCTCTCTGGGAAGTTCTTCCTGCTGTCTAATCTCCCTCCACACCCTCCTAATACAGGCTTTTTTTTTTTAATATTTTATTTTTAAGTAATCTCTACACCCAACGTGGGGCTCGAACTCACAACCCCGAGATCAAGAGTCACATGCTCCACCCACTGAGCCAGCCAGGTGCCCCAGTACAGGCTCTTTTTTTGTGGGGGCGTTTAGCTCTCTCTCCTTTCTCCCCATCTCTGTCACCCTGGAATCTGCAAGGTGCCACCACATTAGGGTGATGCTTGGGCTGCAGACAGGAAGAATGGAGGCTGGGCCCGTGGCTGTCAAGCCCCATTTCCTTTTCTCTCCCCTGATCATTCCCAGGAGGGGCTCAGCCACAGGCCCCTGGATTCTCCCTGCCCAGAGAATGGTGGTGGTGGTGGTGGTGGGAGGGACTGGAGGTGGTGGTGGGAGGGACTTCTTCTGCCTAGCCTGCCCTAGCCCCTCTCCTTGGGCCAAAATCCCACTCTAGGGATGTGGGCCCTCCCTGTCGGCTTGCTGTTGGGCCAGTGAATTCTGGCCCCGTGGAAAGGACCCGTGTGTGGTCTGGGACACTGGGTGGAAGGGAGTCCGGAGCCAGGGGTGAGAGAGCAGCAGGCCTCTATCCTCAGGAGAATTAGATTTTCTAGAAATATAAGCTCTTCCTGGCAGTGGGGTCTTTGCTATTGGTGAGAAGGATGAGGGCCTTATGCGTGACCAAGTTGGTGGGGAGCAGTCTGAGTGCTACTTGGAGTATAAATAGCCTCTTCTTCTTTGGGAGGCCCTAGGGAGGGCTTATCACCTGGCTGGTGGTGGCTAGGGAAGAGAGGCGCCCGACTCCGGGTTGCCAGGTAAACAGGGCCCAGCTGGACTCAAGGGAGGGGGCAGGTGTGCCCAAGCTGAGCTAACAAAGACCGAGCTTCCCACAGGAAGTGCCAGGCCAAGAAGGAGAGCCTGGGCCTGGGTCACTGAGGGCCACTGAGGGAGGCTGTCTATCTGTAGGGGAGTGAGGGGAGCCTTCTGTCAACGTGGTCTGCACTGCAGCCTGTGCGCTTGCGTGTGTCTTTGTGTGAATCCCTATCAGCTGTGGATATTTACTGAGGTGCTATTTTTGTGTCTGGAAGCCCATGCAGCAAGGGAATGGCATCCTTTCTCTCTGGGTCTCAGGTTCCCCACCCTCAACTAGAACCGCAAATCCCTAGGGGCATTTTGGGAAGGGGTTAGTGTCAACTAAAGAACTCCCTGATGCTATGGAAAGACCCTGATTCGGATTCTACCTCTTCCGTAGGGGGTGTGGCTGGTGCTGAGATGCCCGTGGGGCACCTCCTGATAGCTTTACAGAGAGGAGGAGGGTGCAAGACTGAGAGCCCTGGGCATCTAACCCCCACCCTGTGCACACACACCTCTCTCTCTCTCTCTCTCTCTCTCTCTCTCTCTCTCTCTCTCTCGCACCCACACATGCACACAAGCTCCTGAGGAGATTGAACCTCCATGGGATAATCCCAGATTGGTGGAGGATAAAGCTGGGAGCAGATTGGCTGGAGGATTTGGGTGACTGTTACCCACCTCCCCCTAACCAGCTGCTCTCAGATCCATAAATGGGGGTGGGGCAGGACAGGAGTGTCAGCTGAGGTGGGGCTTAGGTTTGATCCAGGGCTGGGGATACCTCACCAGCAGAGTCCTGTCAGACTGACTGGAATGGCCTGATACCAGGGAGGAGGGTCTGGTGTGAGAAGGGGCAAGGGGCAACAATCAATCCTGCACTTCTCTGTGTATGAAGTGATGACACAAGATCCCCAAAGGCTGGAACACTAGAGCTGAGGGGAACCTGACTCACCACCACCTGATCTGCCCCACTGTTTTACAGATGAGAACATTGAGGCCCTGAGGAGAGAAGTGACTTGTCCAAGGTCACCCAGCTAGTGAGTGGTAGGGCCAGTCCCTGAACCTGGGTCTCCTGACCCCCAGTCCAGTGCCTTGCCTGAGGATACCCGTAGCCCCCCTCAGAATGTCGATAAATGGTTTCTTTTGTTTAATATCTATTTTTGGTCACTGGAGCTAGGATGGCCCCTCAATAGCAAAATATCTTCAGACACGAAAGCCTGAGTCCTTCCACTCCCTCCAGTTCCGAAGATGCTCCCCGCTAGTTAAGGAAATCAACCTGCAGAAGTCACTGCTAAGTCCCCTCACCAGACAAGAACGTGGAGAGTGGAACTGGGGGGTGTCTGCATTTCCACTGGAGGCTGAACAAAGGGAAATGCTGCAGGAGTGAAGAGAAGGGAGAGCTCTGGAGGACTTCGGGGTACAGGGAGAATGTCAAAAGAGCACGGGATAACAGTTCCTCCTTCGGAGCCCTCCCAGCTGTGAGACACCAAGGATTTGATTTGGAGGAGGAAGGCAGAGGAAGGGACAGTGTGGCCCCGGCAGGGCCTGCTCAGTGCGAATCAGGAAGCTTGTCCTGGGCCCCTCCCCCACCTCCCAGCCCCCACCAAATCCTCCACCCCCAACATACCCTGTTCTCACCCCCCCACACTCCTTCACCGGGTGTGTGGAGCAGCAGAAGTGATGACGTCACCACGGTCGCCAGGGCGACGGGAGGGATAAATCAGGCTGAGTGGGCGGTTGCCATGGCGCGCATTCTCCCGTTGCCACGGAGACTGGGCATCTGCTCCCTTTGTGCTGCCCGAGTGCCTTCCCCCTGGGGTCAAGGGTTTTGGGGGGAAGATAGAGAAGCAGACACACCTCTAGGGGTCAGAAGGAAGGCGGGGCATCTGTGGGGTGTCCCTGGGTCGACAGTCCTCCTTGGGGCTGCTTATTGGAGTGGCCTCTGTTGCGCCTACTTTGCAAAATTGAGGCAGCTCTTGCTGAATAGCCCCTTGGCTGGGCTCTGTCTCAGGACCCAGGTCCTACGGGAAGTTCCATTCTCCCCCTAAAGCCAGCATCACTTATCCCTGGCCAAGTCACCTGGGGCCTCACCGGAGCCTGGAGCTGGCCCCAGGAGCATCCTCTACATCCTCACCTTCCGCTGCCTCTAATCCCCTTGGGTCCTAATCCTAAACAAGATTAGGCCCATCCCTTCCTTCCCATCAGCAGTTTAGGGCCTGGGGTTTACTCCCTCTGGCCTCTCTGCAGGTCCCGTCCTGGGGAGGGCTCCTGGGAGGTTCAGAGGAGGTCCCCAGCAGTTGCCTTCTCTTCTCTCCTTTTAGATGAACAGGCCCATCCAGGTCAAGCCGGCCGACAGCGAGAGCCGAGGAGGTAGGTTCTGTACCTTTGGACTTTGGACTCAGGCCCAGGGCTTGGAGTAACTGAGGGTCAGCCTCTCTGAGGAAGAAAATCTGAGAATTCCAAAGGGTTCCTGGTCAAGGTGGGGACTGAAGTCAGTGTGGTCAGAGGGGATGTCATCCAGCCCATTGTAGAGATGGTAAAACTGAAGCACAGAGTAAAGTGCAAGACCTTCAGGAACTGGACCGAGCACTCTATGTAACTGTGCCCCATTTCCCCAAACATCACCGGTGTCATATGTTAGAAGCCTTAGTCGCAGGGTGAGGGGAGTGCCTGGACCTCCAGGGAGTTGCTGAAGGTGAAGGGCAGGATTTCTGCCTGTCCCAAGCGGGAATAGGGTTGGTAAAGCAGCCAGGGGGCCCTGAACATGCCCTTCCTCCTGTGCCTTACCCCCCAGAAGACCGGAAGCTCTTTGTGGGGATGCTAGGGAAGCAGCAGACAGATGAGGACGTCAGGAAGATGTTTGAGCCTTTTGGGACCATAGACGAGTGCACTGTGCTCCGGGGGCCAGATGGCACCAGCAAAGGTACCCAGTCGCTACCCCTTCCCCAACCGGGCCTTCTGGCCTTCCTGCTCCTCTCCTACTGGCTTCCCGGCAACGGGGACAGTGGGGGCCCTCGAGGGTGAGCACTCACCCTTTCCTCCTTGCTCTTGGATGCTGTAGGCTGCGCCTTTGTGAAGTTCCAGACCCACGCCGAGGCCCAGGCGGCCATCAACACCCTTCACAGCAGCCGGACCCTGCCGGTGAGCCCCCCTCACATTCACATTTCAGATGACATCTCCCCACCTCGGGCCCCTGTCCCTGTCCCTCACATCTAGTCGGCATGCCTTGCCCTCCTCCCCGGCCTCCTCCACCCCTCAGGCTCTCCATCTCCTGTCTCCTGTACCCCCCAGCCTCACTGGCTGGGTGTCAGAACACTTGCTTAGAGGCCGCACGTGCCCTCTGCACATTAGCAGTGGGTCAACTGACTGTACTCGTGGAGGGCTCTCCAGCAGGGCAGAGTTCTCAGATGGAACTAGCTGATTCTGAAGCTCCCTCAGCAGAGGCTGGGCAAGCATTTAGCAGGAACTTGGTCAAGAGGATGCGACAGTGAATAGAGAACTGCGTTCTAGATTCCAGGATTCTACAACACTCTGCAAATGTTCTTGGGTTTGGTTTTTATTTAGTGCAAAGTGGTATGAAAACTTGAGGCTTCATCCTCTGAGCACACGGTGCGGGGGCTGGGGTGGCTAGCCGACACCACCAGCCTGGGATTAAATATTCTCTGTGGCCCTTCCAACCTGGGGATAATTTCTGGCTCAGAATCCTCACAGAGAAGCCAGGGATGCCCTTTGGATTCCAGTAGGTCTTTCCCTTTTCAAGCACATGTCTTTGAGTTCCTCAACTTTTTCTAGTCTCTTGCACATCCTGGCACAGGGGGAGGCGGGGATTAAAATCTTCCTGTTTGACAGAGGCACTATGATGGCTGCCCTCCCAAAGAGGCCAAGTCTGGAGGGGTGGAACTGAGGCCAGGCCCTGAGGGCTCTGGGGATGAGAAATCCCGACTCTGTCCCTCTAACCACATGCGTGGCCCCTGCCCAGGGTGCCTCATCCAGCCTGGTGGTGAAGTTTGCTGACACGGAGAAGGAGCGAGGTCTCCGCCGAATGCAGCAGGTGGCTACCCAGCTGGGCATGTTCAGCCCCATCGCCCTGCAGTTTGGAGCCTACAGCGCCTACACCCAGGCCGTGAGCACTGACCCCTGGGTGCTGGGCCTGGCCAATCCCCGCCTCCTCCTGGCCTCCAGGACCTGTCCCCACCCTTCCAGTGCCAAGGCCCAGGGCTGGGAGGGGAACCAGGCTAGGCACAGGTGACCTGGCCCCACTCTCCTCTCTCCCCCTTCCCCCAGCTGATGCAGCAGCAGGCGGCCCTGGTAGCGGCTCACAGTGCCTACCTCAGCCCCATGGCCACCATGGCTGCCGTGCAGATGCAGCACATGGCCGCCATCAATGCCAATGGCCTCATCGCCACTCCCATCACCCCATCCTCAGGTAAGGCCCAGGCAAGGCGGGCTGGGCTGGGTGTGAATGGGACAGGTCAGAGGAGCTGCCGCCCGGGGTGTAGGAGGGTGGGGGGGTGGGACACAGGGCACTGCTCAGGGAAGCCAGAGGGTCTGGAAGGGACTCAGGGGTGAGAGAGTGGCCTGCTTCCTCCCTTCTGCCTGCAGACTTGCTGACTAGTGTGTGTGTGTGTGTGTGTGTGTGTGTGTGTGTGTCTACTTCTCCGCTCTGTCTCTGTCGCTTTCTCCTCCCTAGGAACCAGCACCCCTCCTGCCATCGCTGCCACGCCCGTCTCGGCAATCCCTGCTGCCCTGGGCGTCAACGGCTACAGCCCGGTGCCCACCCAGCCCACCGGGCAGCCTGCCCCTGATGCTCTCTATCCCAACGGGGTTCACCCCTACCCAGGTGGGGGTCTCTGCCTGCCCCCCTCTCTCCCCAGCAACTATCAAAGCCGCTGCTCCCATTGCCCACAGAAAGCCATGGCGCCCCCTCCCTCTCCAGGCCTCGGGGTGATAAGCTGCTCTCTCCTGCTCTGTCATCCTTGGGCAGGGATGCTCTGCCCGTTCTCAGCCAGGGAAGCTGAGGCTTAGAGAAGCCCAGGGTTTGCACAGCCAGTCACAGACTCCACGCTCTGCCCTCTCCCCGTGGCTCTGGGCCTTTGCACGCTCTCCCGTCACACCCTGTGCCCTGTGAGGCTATCCTCCCCACCTGCCTGGCCTTTGCTCTGCGTCCTGCCCCACCCTCACAGTCGGTGCTGCTCTCCCCAGCCCAGAGCCCCGCGGCCCCCGTGGACCCCCTGCAGCAGGCCTACGCAGGGATGCAGCACTACACAGGTGAGGAGCCCAGCATCCCCCCCACCCCGGATGGGAGGGACGGCGTGGGACCGAGGCTAGGCTGCCAGGTGCCCCGCCCTGCCAGCCACCCCCTTGGGCTTCCTGACATTAGGGGCAGTGCACCCAGAGTTCAAGGTGGCTCCTTCTCTGACCCCTCTCAGCCCTGTCCACCCCTGTCTACCCTGGGCTGCTGGCCAGAGGGCCCCGGGGGCCAGGCGAGTCTTGGGACCCCCACTAGCTCTCTGCTCTCCCACCGCAGCAGCCTACCCAGCAGCCTACAGCCTGGTGGCGCCCGCGTTCCCGCAGCCTCCCGCCCTGGTTGCCCAGCAGCCCCCACCTCCTCCCCAGCAGCAGCCACAGCCGCCGCAACCGCAGCCGCAGCAACGGGAAGGTGCGGCCTGGGCGCCCTCCTGCTGGCCCAGACCCTTCTGGGACAGGAGCGCCCTTGCCCTGGGCTGGGGACTCCCTGTCGCCTGCTCGCAGCCTGCCTCTGGCCTCATGTGCGGGGAGAAAGCGAGTGGGGATGAGGTGTCTGGTGCCCTGGCCTGCACAATGGGGGCTGGGATGGGAGGGTCTGCCCCGGGCCTGCTTTCCGTGAGACGCTTGCCCCCGAGTGCTTCCCAATCACTGGGCTCTTCCTCTGTCTCTGCTACCACCCAGGCCCTGACGGCTGCAACATCTTCATCTACCACCTGCCCCAGGAGTTCACGGACTCAGAGATCCTCCAGATGTTTGTCCCCTTTGGCCACGTCATCTCGGCCAAAGTCTTTGTTGACCGGGCCACCAATCAGAGCAAGTGTTTTGGTAAGAATGTAATGATCCAAAAGATAAAATACGGCACATTTTTGCCAAACTCCAAATGTGGACAAGGTTTGAGACATTTGAAGGCATTTATGGTCACAGTGGGCCCAAACTTTGAAATCCAGATTGTCCAAGAGTTGGAAAGAGCCTTTCTTACACCCTCAGCATCCCATACCAGCTGCTGTCCAGGCCCAGCTCTTCCTCCAAAAACTACAGCTTTACCTTTTCTCCTTGAGCACTGGTCAAATTCATACTCCATGAGGTCTGGAAGAGGCTCAGGAACGGGATGTTTGGTTTTCAAAAGGAAGGCTTAGGGAGTGGAGTCTTTTGGCTTTGTGTCTTTGAAAAGTTGCTTCAAGGGCCTTGTCCTCCCTGCGTGAGAAGTCATGAAGGGCCAGAAGTGTCATTTTCAGAGTTATCCAGGCTGAGGAAGGGGCTGCCCTTTAAAGAGCGCTGGAAAGAATGTCCTAGTGCATGTGAGTGGCTGGACTGCATTCATTAACTCAACCTATCGATCAGCAGCTACCCATCGAATGCCTACTGTGTGTCAGGTATTCAGGATCCCGGGAGGAAGTAGGGTGGTGCCGGGGAACCAAAGAGCAGGTTCTGGCCCTCAGCACAGGCAAGTGAGGTGGGGTTGGGCTGGGCCTTATGACCCTCTCACCTCAGGCTTTGTGAGTTTCGACAATCCGGCCAGTGCACAGGCTGCCATCCAGGCCATGAACGGTTTCCAGATTGGCATGAAGCGCCTCAAAGTCCAGCTAAAGCGGCCTAAGGATGCCAACCGGCCCTACTGAGGGCCCCCAGGTGGGTCCTGCTCCCATCCTGTGACCTCTTCAGCTCCCTCACACTGAAGCCAGGGCCCTCACTTGGACTGCCCCCCCACCCCCTGTTCCCCCAGCCTCAGGGATGCCCACCCCACCCCCACCTCTGACTCTGGGCACTTGAAGCAGGGATCTGGTATAGCTCCTTCCTTCTGCTGTGTTTCAATCACCTGAGTCATTCTCCCTCTCTCTCTTTCTCTCTCACACACATACATACACATACGCGCAAGCGTGCACGCACGCGTGTGCGCGCGCACACACAAACACACACACAAACTGTGACCCCAGAGAGAGCCAAGTCTGTCTAGATCTGTGTCCACTCCCCAGGTCTTCCTCAGTATCTGGTCTCGTTTGTCTGGTCAGTGTCCTTGTGTTTGTGTGTCTCTCTCTTTTTGGTTTTCCTTTGGGTCAGAGTTGAATTAGGGGAGTAGAGTTGGGAAAGGAAGGGGGCTGGTATAGGATACTGGAGGGTTCTAGAATCATGACTCCTGGAATATCTATCCTCCTGAGAGGTGGGGATATCAGACCCTCAGTGCCCTGGATTCCAGGTAGTATAGACCCTGGACTCCGATGTAGTATAGGCCCATGGGACAGTGGAGAGTGCACAGAACAGACTGGGGGGGAATTCCAAGCTTCAGGCCCCCCAGGAGAAGCTTCGATTTAGGTGGAGAAGGCCAAAATGCTGGACTGCCTGAATTTCACTAAATGGGTCCCCTCCGCCCCATTGTTGCCACCACCCTAGCCTCATGGCCACAGAGCTGTGAGCTTTAGTGACTTTTGTGTTTGTTTAATCTCCTTTGGACCAAACCCCTGAAAAAACACAACCCAAGAACAATACCCACATTTTCTGTTTCTCCCCCTTTCCCCCCCAATCCTGGCTGCTTAACTCCCCCCACCCTGGGGGCCCCCCCAGCCCAGGGCCCGTGTTCATTGTCGGCCGAAGCCCCCATCCCCGGACCCCTGCTCCGGGCCCCTGTAAGTTGCATGGAACGAGCGTGTTGTCTTTGGAGCCGATTGTTTGTTATTTGGGGAGGGGGCCGCGGAGGGAAGCGCCCCTCAGCCCAGGGTCAGGGCCGGGGGCAGCTCGCGGGATGTGCTTGGTCAACAGTGGTTGGTGACTGTGGTCTGTGTTCTGTGCCTTTCTCTCTTGCTTTCTTTGTTCCTTTCTGAAAAGGAATGAGAGCACTCTCTAGGGGCTGGGGGTCTCAGCCCTCAAGTCTGCAGCCCTAAGCCCAGCCCCAGGTCCTAGCCTGGCCACCCTGCTCTTCCTCCAGGTGTCTTGTCTGTCTGCTGCCCCTTCTTCTCCTTCCTCTTAGCTATCTCTGCCTGCCTGCCTGTTGTCTCACTCCTTTGCTTTGTCCCCTCCAGTCCCTGTCACCATATCTTCCAGCCTTTGTTTCTCTCACGGGCTGTGTGAATATCTCCTTCTGCATATCCTTTGGTTTCTTATATCATGGGCCCTCTCCGTCCCGTCTCCTCCATCATTGCCCCTTGTCAACAGCTGGGGGGCTCCGTCTGGACTGAGGCCTTTCCGATGACCTGTCTTCCCCAGGCGGCCCCATCCTATCCTGCGTCAGCCAGCCCAGCTACCTCCTCCCTGGCAGGGCCTATGACCTGCACTGGCTGTGTCTTCCCCACAGCTTCACCCGTGTCTCCTTCCTTCACAGGTCTGGAGACACCAGAGGAAGGGGCACCACACCCCTCTCCCCACGTCTGGTCCCAGCCCTCTCTGCACACCTGCCCGGGCCTCGATGGGGCTCTGGGGCAAAAGCTGCTTCACAGCCCTGGGGGAACAGGACACTGGCCCACTCCCACCACCCCGCCCCTCCTGAAGGGCCTGTTTCCTCCCAGGTGCCCTTTTGGCCTTTGTGAGGGAGCAAGGGACAGGCTCAAAGGCTCCAGGGTATCTGCCTTCTGCTGGGGCTCCTGTGGTGACCTTCTGTGCCCAGCTTTCGCACTTGCCTCCCCCACCAGCGGGCCTGTGGCCCCCGGGAGGGCAGAGGGGCCTCCCACAAGCTCCCCACCTCACCCTCACCCCAGCCTCTTCCCCACATTAGGGGTTTCTCAGAAGCTGGTTCTCACACCCCCTGCCACCCTCAGCTAGAGGTAGGATATCCCTGAACCCTGGGCTCCCAGCCCTAAAACTCACTGCCTCCCCCATGGGCCCCCTCTTAAGGAGGGTGTGGGGGAGCCCTGAGGGCTGCCTCTCCACCAGTCAGCCACAGAGACCCTCCTCCTTTCATGAGGAAAAGACCTCCCCCGAACCCCTAAAAATGTTTACAGTCTCTGCTGGTCCCCTCCGTGTAAATACCACTACCACCCGTGCGTTATCCAGCCCGGCCCGGCCCGGACGCTGCCATCTCTCTTTCTGGGAGTTTAGACAATGTTCCCCTTGGATTTTTTCTCTCTCTTGATTTCTCCCTTTGCTTTGGGGGTAATTGGGTATTTGGGAGGAGGGGTGTGGGGAGGGTTACAGGGGTTTATTACCTGATCATTTTCTTTAGGAAGAGGTTTTAGGGGAAAGAAACGGGTGGGGGTGGGAGTGGTAAGGGGAGACTGGGGAGTCCGTTTCAGACACTTCTCTATGCTTAACTTATTTATTTATTGCATTTTACTTTTAAAGAGTTGGTCTTTTCTGTCTAAATAAAGAAAAAAGTTTAAAAGCATCAAATAAGAGTCTTGGAAAGTTGACGGGAGGGGATTTTGCGCACTGGGGAGGGGATGAAAGGAGGGAGGTTTGGGAGAGAGACCTGTTGGGAGGGTCCAAGATCTTTGAGGGGTCCAGGCCTGGACCATGGCTTCATGATCCCATTCTTCCGCCCTTCCTTGAGGCTTAATCCTGGAATGCTCTGCAGCACTAGGCACAGAGGGAAGAAAGCAGGTCAGTGGGCCTCTCTTGTATCCAGCCCTGTCCCTCTGAAGGCTGGGGGTGAGTTGTCCCTGCACCTCCCAGTGGGGATACAGGGAGCTAAGCTTTTGCTCTGTGATTCTGTTACAGGCCTTTAGGGTACCTTTCCTCACTTAACCTCCCAACAACTCTGTGAGGCGGGATATAATTTTACAGACAGGTTAAAAAGGGCTTGGGAGGGTAACTGACTTATCCAGAATCACAAAGCTACCAAGGGATGGCTGCAGGAAGAAAGCCCTATATGTCAGACTCCAAAGCCCATGATTCTCTCATCTAACAGACTCAACTACCTGGTCTTTGACCCGAGGTAATGATCCCAACAAGTACCAAGCAGGCTGTCACAGCGAGTCCCATCACGCAGAAGGTGGACTGCATAAGCCCTGAGGTCCCTTCGATTCGGTTCTTAGATTCTTCTCAGTGAACTACTTTAGGGCTGGGTTCAGGGGGCTCACACAGGGGTAGTGTGTGACTTCACAGCACCTGGGCCACTTGCTTT
Source organism: Callorhinus ursinus (assembly GCF_003265705.2). Classification (NCBI taxonomy): domain Eukaryota; kingdom Metazoa; phylum Chordata; class Mammalia; order Carnivora; family Otariidae; genus Callorhinus; species Callorhinus ursinus. Next base: position 1,087,583 of record NW_027397152.1, read on the forward strand.
TAGCAGCAACCTGCTACCCCACCCTCATTATGCCCCCCACTTTAAACTTGCTCACCTTCCAGCCCAGCCAGCCTTAGGCCAGAGCTGTTCCACCAGCGCACAAGGATGTGCGACTCCTCACCACCCACTCCCACCTCAGCCCCGTACTTTGGCCTTCTCTTAAACCACCCCAAACTGAGAGGAGTACAAAGAGAAGCAACATGTGAAGTACAATAGAAATATACCTGTGGATATTGTTTCAGGGAAAAAAAGTCTCTTAGATTGGCAGAGATCAGGGATGGGGCCTTACTCAGAAGGAAGAGAATCCTGGCAGGAGCATCTGAAATCTCGAATATATAGGGTGTGTGTGTGTGTGGTATATTGTGTGTGTGTCTGTGTGTTATACTGTGTGTGTGGTATATTGTGTGTGTGTGTGTGGTATACTGTGTGTGTGGTATATTGTGTGTGTGTGTGTGTCTGTGTGTTATACTGTGTGTGTGTGGTATATTGTGTGTGTGTTATACTGTGTGTGTGTGGTATATTGTGTGTGTGGTATACTGTGTGTGTGTGGTATATTGTGTGTGTGTGGTATATTGTGTGTGTGTGGTATATTGTGTGTGTGTGTGGTATACTGTATGTGTGTGTGTGTGTGGTCACAGACAGGCAAAAGTGTAAGAACAGCAGGAGTTGGTATCAACACCAGGAATTTTCCCTTGTACTGTCTCGCTGTGGCCTCACCACAGTTTCTGGGTCAGGACAGGAAGATGGAAGGTGTATTTGAGACCGAAGAGCATCTCCCAGAGTGACATACTGACTGGTGGGTTCTCCTGGGATGCGGGAGTTGGAAGGCAAAAGGACTCGGAAGTCTCCTCCTCCTGGTATCCTCCCTGATCTCAGGCAGCCCCTCACCAAACCGAAGAATCCTTATTGTCACTGCTCACGGCTTGCCCTTCCCTGCAAGGAGAAGGAGCTCCAAAGGAGCCAGATTTTCTCCAGAGAAGCAGTAGATACAAGTAAAGTTGAATGATGAAGAGGGAGACACAGAGGGGTCTTTTGGGGGGAAACAAAACATTTCGGGGACAGGGATTCTCCAGGTCCTTTTTAAAAATTATTTTAATCCCAGTATAGTTAGCAGTGTTATATTAGTTTCTGGTGTACAATATAGTGATTCAGTAATTCCATACAGCACCCAGTGCTCATCATCTCTAGGGACTTTGATGGCAAAACGTAGGACCCTCGGAGCCAGAAAAGGAAGCTCTGAACTTGCATCTTGCATAAACAGATTTCTCAGGCATCATATTAGCTTCAAATATAGTAGGTAGGGTATAAAGGAGGGTAGTTCTGTTAGCTCCCGAAGTTCACTACCACCTCTTCTGAGCAGGGGGGATCTGAGCAGTAATAAAATGGGAGAGCAGAAGAAATAAGAAATCAGGACAGTAGGATCCCCTAATTCAGACCAAGCAGGATGAAACTCAGCTGCTTCTTCTAAAATGATCAAGTTACTGTTCCAACGTTAATGGCAGCATAAAAAGAAGGGAAAAGGAAAAGAACTTCTTAAGGCAGAAGACTGGAGCTGACAGATTAATAGCAGGGATTGGGAGAAGCCTTCCATTTATAGAAATGAAAACAGACATTTAGGAAAATATCCTCCATTAGGGGGGCTCCAGGGATGAGAGTGTGGCCGGGAAAAGCCCTGGATAATTCTTCCTCCAATGCATCCCCATGCCCTGGCCGCATTTTGAGAGCTTAGAAATGCACAAACATCAGGCAAAGCGTTTCCGTCCCCTTAGCAGAGACCCTGCACAGCCCGTCCGACTTGCAGGGTTTCCTTCGTCTTTTCACTCTCCTGCTAAAGTGTCAAAGCCTTCGCGGCCTTGGCTTCTAGTATTTGTGACTGCAGGCATTTCCACTTGCGGCCAAGACTCACTCACTTCTCCAAGTCTGACAACCTGAGTCGCTCTGAGCCAAGCATCTGGTCCTTCGAAGACTCCCATTCTGTGGGCCTTCTCTGGGTCTACTTCCCTGAGTAATCAGGCAGCTTCCTCTTGCCCCCCACAAATGGGGTCTCCCTCCAATATACTGCATCCTCTCATCCACTCGATGAGAATGACTCCCAGTTGTGTGTTTCTAATTGAACTTTTGTCCTGAACTCAGTCTGGGAGCGCCTTCCTCCCTCAGTCTTCCTCAAAAGTATCTAGCACCACTATTCACCATCTCACGCCTCCTATTCAATCCAACTGCAAAGCCCTACTTGTCCTCTCAAATATATTGTTGACCTGCACACATCTGTCTTTCCATCTCCATGGCCACAAAGTCCAAAGTCACCCTCATACCACCAGAGCCCTCCTACAACCTGTTCTCCATAGAAGCCTTCTACAAATCCATTCACGGACAGATGCCGAGTCCGTTCTTCACCTTGTTTACTGCTGTATCCCCATCACCCTCAACAGTGCCCAGAACATCAGAAGGTGCTCCACAAATAATTAAGAAGTAACTGCTGGATGTCTATATATCTAGATTTCTCACCCATGCCTAAATCATAATAGGTCCAAAGCCAACACATTTTCTCCCTGTTTCAACTCTTAAATATTTCCATTTTCTAGCCACCTAGAGATGAAACCTCGGGAGTCTTTGACTCCTGACACATGCATTCAATGTTATTAAATCACAAAAGATTTTACTTCCACAATTTTTTTCTCACATCCGTATCCCTTTTAATTATCACTGCCTCCACTTACCAACCAACCATAACAGTGTCCTAACTGAGCCTTCTGTGTGTATTCTACAGCACCAGTTTCTAAACTGCACCTGATTAAAAAAAACCTTTTTTTTAAATGTAGAACACCTTACCCTGGCATTCAAGGCTCTTCAAACCTCATCTTCCATCTAAGTTCTAATCAAATAGGACTATTCATTGTTCATCTGGACAAGTTTGAGCCTTCCCCTCCCCCCATGGCTCTTCATTCCCAATTATAAGTGTCAGGCACATAACAGCTCAATAAACTTTGTGAAAAACCTTCTTGTTGAATTCCTGTTCATCTTAAATGGTTCATCTTAAACGCCACTTTCTTCATGAAGATTTCCTTAGCTGCTTCATCCAGAGGTCTTTCTCCCCCCCTCTTCTTCCTAGTCCTTATGGCACTTCAACCTTCCATTGCCATGTATCATGTCATTCGTAAATCTCTCAGTTCTCTGCTGGGCTGAAAGCGGGAACAATGGCTCTTCCTTTGCCTTTGTATCTGCTGTTGTATGGAACAGGATGCCCTGCGCGTGGCAGATAGCCAATCAATGTTTGTCGACTTAAACTTCTGTAATTCGACTCTGGGATTCCACTTTCTCCTTCTCTACAGATTCTTTCCTTGTTAAAGAAAAAAGAATTATTTCCCCATTATCATATTTATCAGATCCCAATTATTTTTTTTTATTTATTTATTCATGAGAGACAGAGAGAGAGAGAGAGAGGCAGAGGGAGAAGCAGGCTCCCAAGGAGCAGGGAGCCCGATGCGGGACTCGATCCCAGGACCCTGGGATCATGACCTGAGCCGAAGGCAGACGCTCAACCATCTGAGCCACCCAGGCGCCCAGATCCCAATTATTTAATGCTGATGGCTGAGTGAATGAGATCCAGAACAAATGTCTCTCCCCAAACTGCCAAAAGAAATGTCAAACTAGTTCTTGCTTTTATAGCCTTCAATCAAGGAGCAAAAACATATGGTCGGGGGTTATAAAAGTAAGAAAGGTTTACAAAAATAACAAAATATCTGACCTAACGCAAATGCTGAGCTTTGACAGAGAGGAGCAGGTACTCTTTGGAGTAAGTCATTAGGCCACAGTACCTGAGACCCCTGTGTAAAAACAAAGTACATCCAGAACCACCTTTATTCTCAGGGGTGTGGGCAGAGGAAGGAATACAACCACCCAGAGTGCCTACTATTATGCATTATTATTGTTGTTGTTATATTAGGTTCAGATTCAGGAGATCAGTCTCCTGAGGTATTTGTAAAATGAAACAGCAGATCATGTTACTGGGGTAGGGGGACAGTGCTAAGATGTGTCCCAAGGGCTTTGCTAGGCTCTATCTGAGTAAGGCTGAGGGAGAAGAGTCCTGTGAGTTTTACCATGGATTTGGCGGGGGGGGGGGGGGACGACTGGCGCAATCAACTCTGACATCTGAGGGAGCAGGAGGCATTTCCAAAGGAGCCACTGGAAACAGAACTTTAGGCAAGGGGCCTCCCAGCTTCTCTATCTCCTGCCCTCAAAAGACTGCCCCACTCGCTACCCGGGAGAACCAGCTAGGTGTTCCTTCCCATTTTCAGACTGACCTTTCTAACACCAATCTCAAAGGTCCCTCTTCACTTCTTCCCATGCAACCCAAAGGATGTGTAGTCTAGGAAGGCACAGACTACTTTCATCAATAAATCAATTTATTTAAAAGAATATGTTACAATTAATTACACTAAGTGACATTACCAAACAATTTTAGAGTGGTTAGCTCTAGAACAAGGAATGAAAGAAACACTGTTAGCCATTATGTGTCTGTGTATTTTCTCTTCACATTTCTTAAATCACAAATAAAAAATACAAGATACTGCAGTGAAAATACAATTAGAGTTTCTCAAATAAATTAAAAGTATGCATGGCCTGGGGAAAACTGAAGCCCAGCTCACTGGCTTAAAAGGCGGGCATGATATAAAACTGGTGTCCAATTTAGCAATTGGCCAAGTGCCTTCAGCCCACAGCACTCCCCTCTTTGCTCCTACCCTTCCCCAGAACCCTAAGCATTCCCCACACTTGAGATTATTGCTGAGGAGTGAGCTGCTGTCCTGGTATGAGTGAGGCCTGGCATGACATGCCCAGGGCTAGTGGGAAGGGCAGGCAGGAGGTGGAACTGGAAGACAGGAGTTGAAGAAGCAAACCCACTGCCTCTCTTCTTTTCTGAGTATCAACAGTGTTGTCCTCCCTTCAAAAGGAAGCTAATGGGACACAATCGATCTGGTGAGGGAACCTAGCAATATGCTGGGCTCCAACAGCCAAATGGTCTCTATGCTGAACTGATCCAGCCAGAGAGCACAATAGTCCCTCCAGGTCAGGAGACATCAGGTCAACCAGGATGCAGTCTCCTCAAGGAAATCTGCCTCTTAGGAGCCAGGCTGTAAGCTGGCAAATTCTGAGAGGAGAGAGAGGTGTCCCCTCCTGTCAATGCCCTGTACTGCTGCTCCAAGCACTAGCTTTGGAGCTACAAGAGGGGATAACCAAAGCTACCGGCCTGGGTGATGACAGGATGAAACTAGACAGGCCAGGCCTAGGAGCTGCCCTGAGCACACACCTGGGCTGAGCTTAGGCCAAGGGCAAGGGGAGGGCAGGAAAATGGAAAAGTAGAATAAAAATATAAAGAGCAGAGAGCCCAAAGCATGGCCCAAGGAAACCTTTCTGCAGGGACAGGTTTCTCAGGGCCTGCATTTTCTCCTGATCTATACAAAACTCTGAGCTTTTACCAAAGAGGATAGAAACTGAGTAAAAGAGGGAAGGACAACAGGAGATCAGGAAGATCCTGCTGGCTCTGCTGGAGCAAAGCAGAGGGGAGGGGGAGCCCCTCCATTTCCCAGAGACAAACTGCAAAAGAAGACTGGGCAGAAGGCTCCCTGGGCACAACCCAGGACTAAGAAAGACAGCAGGGATTGAGGAGAGGAAGTATAGAGCCAGGGGGGAAAGGAGTGTCACACTAACACTGCTTCATGCAAAAAAGAGCTTGATCCTATGGAGCCACAGTGACCTCTGCCCTGGTCCAGGAGGCCTGCTGTGGGTGGAAGAGGGGAAGGTGCCGTCCTCCAGGGGCTCCCTCCTTCCCCCTCCTTGCTATAAATGGGTGCTTTGTTAGTGGTACAGCCACAAGTAGGGGCTATTCCTAAATAGACTCTGCCCACAGGCCAATACCCACAGGGCCCTCGCCCAGTCTCCAAAGCACCAAGTGAATGAATGCTCTGCCACAAAGGGACCAGAGCAACATCCACCCACTCCAAGGGGCCTCCATCCTACGGGCAGCCCCCACGTCTCACATCTCACAATGGGAGGTCAATATTTGGGATAGTGCACAGACTCCAGATTTGTTCATTCCTCTCCCACTCTGAGGGAATACACACAAACTGCTGCTATGTTTACAGTTTGAACAAAGCTGGCACCAAAAGCCTCTTTAGCATCTTGGAGCGGGGTATCAGCATATCTTCTTTCTAGGGTCCTTTGGCTCATTATTAAATTCATTTAAGCCAAAAGAAGATAATCCTGCATCAAAGCTTTCAAACCAGGGATCACTCTCTGTAACATTAAACATTCAGCATCCCTACATTCTGTATTCTATGATTCCACCTAGATTTGAAGAAGGGGAGGGAAGACAGGTGTCCTGTATGATCCCACACTGTCCTGGGGCAAGCAGCTGCCAGGATAACAGGGTGAGAGAGGAAGAAAAATGGCCTCACGACGATCTGCAAAAACAAGTTACCAAAAAAGAAACTTCAAACCACCCCACCACTGCTCAGTAGAGTGACTAAACCAAGTATGGCTGCCTCCCAGTTAGACAAAGCAAAAGATGCCACCCAATGGAGGTTTTTGTTTAGAAGGTAGAGAAGGGAAAAAGAAAAGAAGGCTCACAGACATGTTTCAGTTGCACCGGAGCCCAACCTCGAGCTCCCAATGCAGTATCTCTAGAGCCTGGGGCTGAGAGTATTGCCCCACCTGGTCAGCCCGGCCCCCGGAGTCCTGGGATACAGCTCTCAGGATTCAAAAGCTCAAACTGCAAGGTGAGATGAGGAGCTCTTTGGGGGACAAAAAGGTTTTTCTTTAGTCTCCTTTTCATTAAAAGTTGAGATCCAACTCAAATCAACCATATTGCTACTGGTCCTTCCTGGGTCCTCAGCTGGCTTAGAGATGGGAACTGGTTTGGTTGGCACAGACCACTGACTCATTCCAAGTTTCCCTAAGGCCTTGCGGATACTATACTGTCAGGTCCCTCCCCAACAAGGCTCTTTAAGGAAGTCATGGAGAATGTAATTGGTTATGGGTGGTTATTGGTCAGGAATGGATAGGGAAAAGCTTAGGTACTTAGGGCATTTCTTCCTTCTTTTCCCCTAAGTCCAATCTTTGTGCCTAAAGGTATTGGCTTTAACTCTGGTCCCTAGTACTCTGCCTGCTTCAGAAACGGCAGGGAAATGGGAAATTACAACCACGAAGTGTTTCAGGTTCCTGTGGCATCAACCTCCTGAGCTGACCCTCCCCTCCATTCTAGGCAGTGGAGGGAGAGCATTCAAGGGGCCCTCGGGAAGTGAGGAGATGTGGATGGAATGTGGCTAGAAAGCCATGAGTGGGAGAGAGAGATGGACCAGGAAAGTTGTCTTGGAATCAAAGACCACACCAAGTCTTTAGACTCTCCCTGCAGATCTGCAATCCTTGCTACCCTTGAGAAACACATCTCTTTCTCCTCCCCAGCAGCCTCGTGGAAGATAAAGAAACTATGCTCCTTGCTCCTCAGACTCTACGGCAACCCATGAGTCAGAATCTTCACCCAATACAAAAAAGGGGGGAAAAAACCCAAGCAGGTTGTAAACTTTTCGAGTCCTTCATGAGGAGAGGTATTTTCCTGGTAAATTATTTTTTTTTCCTTTTTAAAGTTTGTTTCAAAATAAAGAGAGCAAGAGAGAAGTCATGAATTCTAGTGAAAGGTGTGTAAAAACACAAGCTAAAAAAGGTACTGCCATCAATATGAAATTTAAAAAGAAATATATATATGTATATACGTGCAGCTAATTTGTGTATATATAATTTTTACATACATACATATATATGTCTGAACAGTGCAAATGGATGGAGTTCATAGTTCCAGTTTTAAAAATATAGTACAAGGAGAGTCTGTTGGTATGAGGCCCAGGTGAAAGGACAAAGATACCTTTGGCGCATTGTTGGGCTTATTTTCCTGTCTTAACTCAGCTGACTCCTAGTGCTGACCAATCTGTCATTCTCTACCAGCTCAATTCCAGAGACATGAAATTCAGAGGGATTATTAATAGGATTTAGTTTAGGGCTTTTGAACATAATGACTTTTTTCCTTTTTCTCTTCTTTTGTGTTAATGGTTACTCTGTCTGACACAGGAGACGAAAGGGGTGGGAGGATGAGGGGGAGGAGGAGGGGTGAGGAAAGGCTAGGTGGCCACATCCCTCTGCTGTGACCGTGCCATCTGGAAAATGTTCTGAAAGGAAAACAGAGAACAGTCATTGGGAAGCCTGAGGTGTCTGCATCTCCTCCCACCTGGTGGCCACCCTCAGACAGAAACAGAAAAATATATGGCTAGATGACTCCATCTGATTGGCCTCCACCTCTGCTATAACTTCCCACCTAGAAGCACAGCCTTTTAGACCCAGAAAGGAGCTTAGATATTAGTTATCTGGTTCAGCGTTCCCATTTTATAGATGAGGAAAGACAAGAAACCTGAGATCTAGGGAGGCTCATTTGCCCAATGTTGCAGAGAGGAAAAAAGCTGGGAGAAAATCCTGATCTGATTCTCAGAGCCTAATGTTCTTTCTACTGTACCAAGATTATAAATTTTTATAATCCCGACTTTCCTTCTGAACTTCAGAAACATTGTCTTTGAGAATCAGTAGCAACTTATTCAGAACCTTCCAAATTCTGCTCCAGCACTGGCAAATATGGACAGCAGTAAAACAGGGGCAGAACCTTTCCCACACATATGCATTCTTGGTTCGCCCAGACAGGTTCTGTCATGACTTGTCTAGTCAGAACAGCTAAAACTGAGGACAGCTGCCCTTTTGGGTCAGGAACAACATAGGCAGTGATTTTATTAAAAAACAAAAACAAAACCACAGCAGAGGAGGGGCCATGAAGTCATGGGAGATGGAATAGCCTACAGCCAATGGCTACCCACCGACAAAAGCAGGGCTTCTTTTGCACAGTCTATTCAGCCTCCAAAGGCTGGAAGAATAACCTCTCTAGAAGAATAAACAGTCTCTAACTAATATTCCTATAAAGACTGAGATGGAGGTGAAGGTCCCAGGTATTTGGCCACAGGCCTATCACTTCAAACAAACAAACAGATAAAAAAGTCAATTCAAGATTTAGAATTACCTCTTTTCTCCACTTGAGCTCACAGAACACCCTTTCGAAGCATTCATGCATATAATTAAACTGAAAAACAAAAACAAAATAGCAACACTGACTTCTCAAGATCAGGCACCACAGGGCCATGCCTTTGAACTCCTGCCCTCTGTTACCCCACCTCCCAAACTTGCTCAACCTAGAGAAAAACCCTGACAAGCACCACAAAACAAAACAAAACAAACAAACAAACCAAAACCCAGGTCTGGTTCATCTACTATTCTCTGGCTCCTTCTAGTGGTAGTTGTGAGTCAAACGGGATGTGAAACTGCCAATCCTAGTCAGTCCTCCAGGAAAGACAGGAAGATACCTGGGGCTCTAGGGTTCAAAAAACAACTGCTACCTCTATAGCTCTCCCCATTTATGCATTCAGCTTGAGAACTTCAAACCCAATCTACTTTCCCCAAGACAGTTTCCCTGTCTACCACTCACGTATGGTGTGAAGATTTTAACCCATCGAGGCTTCTTCTCTCCTCGGGCATATTCAAAGCAGAAGGCCATTCCTTCTTCATCTGTATCCCATCGCTGCATCTCGTCCCATTCAAACGCTATTACCTGGTTCTAAACATCCGAGAACAAGAGCGTAAGTCCGAGAATGCTGGGGAGCTTAGCTAGGATGGTTCTGAAGCAGACAGCAGAAGTGAAATGAGTGAGATGTCTGCATCATTTTAAAGAAAAGACTTTGACAGAAGAGTAAGAGTCAGCGTGAGGAGCCAGGAAGGTAAGGATTAGTGTGGATCCAGTGCCAATTTACCTACCCCATCAAAAGAGCTTTGATTTCATCTCCCCTCCCAACAGGAACTAAACCCCAGCAAGTGACTGAGCAACTGTGTCCCTAGTACTTCCAGCCCCAGCCCCATGGCGAACTGTCACCTCCAACTGTCCTTCTTCAGTGCAGGCATGCAGTTTAAAGTGCATGATGCTAATGGCTGTGATGACGTGTCCCTTCCTCCTGGAGTCACAGGCACAGTGGGGGAAGATTATTTCATTGTAGCCCTCGCAAGTCCTTAGCATGTTGAGGTACTAAAAAAAAAAAAAAAAAAAAAAAGGAAGGCAAAAACAGTGTTACTGTAGTATTAAACCACCATGAAGAGAACACTCTCACCCAGCAACCTGAAGACCATGCTCTGGTCTCACACCCAGCCCTAAGAAGAGCCAGGACTCCGAGCAGATCCTTTGCTCCACTTCCAGCTTCTACCTTCATACTTCCAACCCCACCTCCTTTCTCTACCCCATAAGTACACAACGGAGCCAGAAGAGATGCTCTGTGTAGAGGGGGACTCACAATGCCATTAAGTCTGCCTCTCCTTTCACTTGCCTCTGGGATGGGAATCAAAGCGATCTGCATGATTAAGGAAAGGGAGCTCATGTCTCCTCCCAAATCAAAAGTTATAAGGATCTCTGTGAGGAGGAGTAAGCTATCCCACATCTCATACTCATAACATGTTTAAGCTGAAAGAGACTGCTAAAGATAGGCCCAGAGTCTCCCCCAGGAGACTTGCTTAAGGTCACAGGTGGAGCAGTCAAGATTAGAAGCGAGGTTTAATTTCTTGGCCACTGGTCCTTTCTCTATTGCCGCTAGTCCCCAGATCAGTGCCACCATCCCCCGGTCTCCAGTACCTATGCCTCCTTAAAAAGCATGTGGACCAAACTGAGTGGCATATACAACCCTCAGAGGTACAGTGCTACAGGACTGATTCAGAAAGGACTCCAACTCAGCTCTTTGTCCTTTCCCCTCTACAATGAAGACTGGCCTCTCTTTCACTCAACTCCCTATTTTAAGTTAAGAGTAAAAGATGAGTGGGAAGGAAAACAGAACAGAAATAGGGAAAAGATGATTTAAAAAAAAAAAAAAGATGCATGTACTCTGACCCAGTTTCCTCTCAGGGACTGACTAGGAAATAAGCAAAGAGCCTTGAGTCCCCACACAGAGAACAGAGCACACTGGGGACATGCAGGGAGTGCTGGAAGGAAGACAAAGGCACGGCACACTAGCTGATCTACACTAGATGGGCAGGGAGACTGGAACACACTGCAGAGTCGCCTTCTGCCTAAGAGAGAAGAGACAAAGGGACCTAAGCACAAAAAGGACCCTGGGCAACCTGTAGCTCTGGTACCAATGAATGGAACCAAGACCATTGCTACTGCCCTGGGAAGACTTAAAGGTCCACAGGAAAAAAAAAAAAAAAAAATCACACCACATGCTCCCTTCCCTACTTTGTATTTACTTCTGTTTAGGTATAATGGCAACTTCGAAGGGGAAAATTATAAAATGACAGCAAGAACACAGTGACAGGAAGTACCACAATACCTGATTTGTGTCATTTTTCTTTTCTTTCTCCTTCCTTTTATCACCCTACTCCATCCCCTTATCTCATCATCCTTGCTGTACTAGGGATAAAAGTAGATACTGCTTGGCCCTGCCATTAGCACTATGGGCAAAAAGATATCTCTGGCCACTAAACTTTGGTAGATAGGACAGGCAGTGCCATGGAATAAAACTCTTCTGGGGTTATAAGCAGAAACAAAGGTTGGGACAGGAAGCGTGTACAAAGAGTGGTCAAGAGCCTGGGCCCAGACTACCCTCGGCTTGAATCCTGGCTCCGTCACTTCCTAACTATGTCACTTTGGGCAAGGTACTTGCACTCTAGCAAATTACTAAATCCCAGGAGCCTTAGTTTCCTCTCCTGTGAAAAGGAAAATAGTAATAGCACCTACATCACACAGTTACTTGTGACCATTCAAGTATTTAGCTTAAAAAAATAATTTTAAAGGCCCCATTATCCTTAGCCAGAGGGCTAAACTATTTTCTCTCTCAGGAATGCCCTGTGAAATGATGTATATGAATATTTTTCTTAAAAATTCCAGGGGAGGGGCACCTGGGTGGCTCAGTTGGTTAAGCTACTGCCTTCAGCTCAGGTCATGATCAGCGGGGAACCTGCTTCTCCCTCTCCCTCTGCCTGCCACTCCCCCTGCTTGTGCTCTCCTGCTCTCTGTCAAGTAAATAAATAAAGTCTTTAAAAAAAAACAAAACTCCGGGGGAAAAAAGCATGTGCATGAGACAGATGAAACATGAACAGCAGAAAAGTGGAAGGTTGCTGAAACTGGGTAATGAGTACATGGGGGCTTAAATGTACTATTCTTCCAACTTCTTTACATATTTGAAATATTCTACAATAAAATATTAAAGGGAAAAAGAAGAGTGCCCTGCAAGCAGGCCTGCAAGCGCTCAATCCACGGCACCCTCCTAACACAGTCATGGGAAAGTCTGCATACTCAGTAAGCAGCAAATTCTGCTCAAAGGTGTTTAGGACCTTTGCAAATGCTGGAAGGTGTCACATAGCCTTGGGACTGGTTCTGCTCGCATTCTTTACCAAAAGAGCCTTACATATAACACATTTGCTGAGATTTCTCGTCTTTGAGAGGCACCACTATTGTTTTAAAAATATTTCTGCCATATTCCTAATAGGGAGCTTTATTTTATTTCTTAAAAAGAGAAACATGTAGACAAAGGGAGGGATTAGGAAAAGCCATCAGATGAGGCATGGAGCTATGCATACCCTGACCTCTCTCTGTGACCTTGTATAAGTTACTCTGCCTGAGGGCTTCCCCTCTGCCATCTGGGAATAAAGGCTGCTGCGGCCAGTTTCTGTCCCTGCTACAGGGAAAAAAACATGCTCTGAAGTCAGACAGAAATAGGTTCAAATTCTAGTTCCACTTCTGACAAGCTAAGTGATAATAAGTCAGAATCTTCATCTCTCAGACTCTACTTCTCCACACACCTGCACAGTTGGTATAAGGAGGAAATGAGAATGTACATATTGTGCCTAGAACAGTACCAGGCACACTCTATGTGCCCCTCTCTCACCTTTCAATCAAAATGCTGATTTATCCCTCCATATTCAAGAATGTAGTCCTTGAAAGCAAAGGACCTTTAGGGGACTTTCTAATGGCATTAAGTTCTAAAAGTAGCCTGAGTGGAAACTAAGGGCACCTGTGGCCTTGGTATGACGACAGAGGTAAAATCTCATATGGGAAATAAGATTTTCAGATTCTCAGGTCAGGTAGTATTTCTCAGCTTTAGGCAAATCTCTATACTCCTAGATTTGCACAAAGTATAAAGAGCTGTCTTCTGTATTTGGAAAACAAGGGAACTTACAGATGTTTAAGAATTTTGGAGTATTTTGTCAAGAGTCTACGTGATAGCTGGCAATCCAAATATTCCCATTTTATAGAAAAGAAACTAAAACTGAAGTTTGTTGAAAGTCTCACAGTGATTTGGCAACTAATAGTAGTGATTTGGCCTAATCTTGGGCCTATCAACCATATTAAGTTGCTATCAAGACGCATGGGATCAGAAGGGCCCATCTGAGTTGGAAATTTCAATGAACTGAACCTGACCACTGGGTAGACTAATGTCTTTGAACACTAATACTTGAATACATGAAATTACACTTGAATAAAATTCATGCGTTTCAACCTTTGGTGGGATTTTACTTAAAATCTAATTGCAATATTATAGGGCTAGTACTTACTTGTGGCACTAGGTTTTCAAGACAACAGAATTCCATAAACGTTTAAGCATATCTTATACTCAATTCCAATGATCCAATGATCAATTCCAATGATCCAAGGGGGGAAAATCAACTGTACTTGAGGTTTGTTGTTGTTGTTGTTTAAGATTCATTTACTTATTTGAGAGAGAGAGTGTGTGCACAGGTGAGCTGGAGGGGGAGGGGCAGAAGGGGAGGGAGTGAGAGTCCTAAGCAGAGGCACCCACGCAGGGCTCAATCTCATGACCCTGAGATCATGACCTGAGCCAAAATCAAGAATTAGATGATTAACCGACTGCACCACCCAATCACCCCTGTATTAGAGTTCTTAACTGAGTGATTACAAGATACAAATTTGAGTCTAAAAGTAATTTTGTAATAGATTACCAAGTTTGTTAAATTCAGATCTTTTATATTTTGCCATAGGACAACCCAAACCTATTTATATATTTTTAGCACCTTCTACTGTGCCTGGCACACACTTGGTAATCAACAAATATTTGTTGTTGAATGCACAAATGGAAGATAGTGTGTCTGGAGTACTACATGTGCAAAGAAACAATATGTATTCCATACTGGAATTATCAGAAGCCCTTATGAAAGTACCTTGATTTGTTGCCTTTGGCAAAGGCAAAGAAATATTTCAGAGGCTGATGGTCCTTTAGTAGTTGGTCCTTTTCACCAAAAAGATGCAGATGTGTTGGCCAGAATCACACATTAATATAAAGAAGAGGTGGAAATTGAGTTGGTTTTTTTTTTTTAAGATTTTATTTGAGAGAGAGAGCAGGGGGAGGGTCAGAGGGAGAGGGAGAAGCAGACTCCCCACTGAGCAAGGAGGCCGACAACACGGTGGGGGGGCTCGACCCCAGGACCCCAAGACCAGGACCTGAGCGGAAATCAGATGCTCAACCAACTGAGCCACCCAGGTGCCCCAAAATCGAGTTTTAAAATCCTGTCTCTCACACAGTAAAATTCCCTTTACCAAAATTCTGCCAAGAATTAATTCTGTTTAAAAGATTTTTGTGTTGTCTATTTTAGCCTGTTGGTATGCAGAACATTGGTAAATGGTTCCCTGATCTCTGGCAGTTTTCTAAGACAAACAGATTTACTACTTTTTGTCATATAAGCGATAAAATGACTATCCCAGCTAGATATAAGATTATGGGCTGAGTTCAATGGCTGACTTGTTTGTATTCTTATTCCAACCCAATTAGTTTAGAAAGAGAATATCCCCTCATAAAAAAGTGCACACACAGAGGGTACAAAAGAAATTCAGTGATCTATCAGCATCATCACCAATGCAATAACTGTCTTGTGTGAAATCATGAAAAACTGTAATTGGAAAACTTTCAACTATATGTGAATTTGCCAAGAAAGAAAATTTTTTTTTAAGATTTTTATGTATTTATTTGAGAGAGAGAGAATGAGAGATAGAGAGCATGAAAGGGGAGAGGGTCAGAGGTAGAAGCAGACTCCCTGCTGAGCAGGGAGCCCGATGTGGGACTCGATCCTGGGACTCCAGGATCATGACCTGAGCCAAAGGCAGTCGCTTAACCAACTGAGCCACCCAGGTGCCCGCCAAGAAAGAAATTTTAAAATGCTATGAGTGAAATTTTATGTAAGCATTCTTTACAAATTTTACTTTTGACAATTTCCATCCCTGTGTTTATGGCAGGTACAAATTGAAAATTCATTTTAAAACATTTAAGGAATATTGTAGGCAGCCCCTCTCCAACAGAACTTTCTGTGATGATGAAAATGTTCTGTATCTGAGCTGTCCAACATGGTACGGTATTAGCCATATGTGGCCACTCAACACTTGAAATGAGGCTAGTGCACCTGAGGAATTGAATTTTAAATTTTATTTAATTTAAATGAGTTTAATATTAAATTTAAATAGCTACATGACACAAGCAGCTATTGAATCAAACAGCACAGCTCTAAGATAGCACACTAACCAAAGGCACCACTGAGCATATATGTTTTAAGGAACTGCAAAGAAGGAAGTTATAAAAACAAATAATTTTGCAATTGCTAAATCACAAATAAAATAATTTTTTTCCAAACATCTGAGAGAGAGAGAGAGCAGGAGTGTGTGGGGCAGGGGGAATGGGCAGAGGGAGAGGAAGAGAGACAATCTCAAGCAGACTCCCTGCTGAGTGCAGAGCCCTACACAGGGCTTGATCTCACGACCCTGAGATCACGACCTGAGCCAAAATAAAATAATTTCTAATGTTAAAAATCTAAATATCAACTCTTCGAGAACTGATATTTACATATTAAATGTTCTGCACATCTTTTGTTTTAGAACTTTTTATCAAAAAAGAATACTGTTTGGTTATTGTCAATAATAAAGTTAAATACCCACATGTTGCAAAATACCCTCTAATATGCTAAATGGAGGAACATAATGGGCATTACATGAAGGCCTATATCCCCCTCCTTTTTTTTAAAAAAATTAATTAAGCCACTGACCAGTTGTAACATCTTTCAAAAATGACTGGAACAACATGTTTAAGAGATAAGAAGAGGTGTTTTATAAAGAGATTATGGGGACATAAACCTACCATGACCATTTTCCTTTGTTCATACAGCTTCTGTAATTGGTAGGACTTTTCCTCTGCTTTGATATAACCTTTTTTCACATCATCAACAGCCTGTCACCAAAACAAGGGCAGAGAAGAAAGGAACATCAAAGTCATTATCAAACATATTATTGATAAAAATAAAGAGATACAGATTCCTTTTCAGAACAACTCTTATCCATTTGGACCGTCATCATCATCACCAGTGAACTCTGCCACAAGGATATATTTATTGGAATAAGTAGCGTTTAAAGAGTGCCCAGTATGCGCTCAAGAATTGTTCTAGGCACATGAAGGATCTTGTTTCTCCTGTTAAGAGATTTAAATTCCAGTTAATTTATACAGGTTGAAACAATTAGAGAATACTGAAAGATAACATATAATTGTTAAAGATAACAATGAGGTAGCAAAGATGTATGGTATAGATAGTAAGTGATACACAGTAAAAACAGCAGAGTTTTTTGCTAATTATAGTTATCAGGGAAGACTTGGTTGGACCCCAAAGGTTAAGCTGAACAGAAAAAACTACAAATGGAAGTCAGGGAACAGGAATGCATCTGAGCTTAAATACATTCGGGAGACAGATCTGCCTGATTTAAAGAAAGGGTACATGTCAGGGGACAACAAAATATAATGCTGGATGGGTTAAGTTAACAGATTATGAAGGATCCCAGAAAACAGGCACAGAAATTTAGACTTAAGGACAGCACTAAGGACTACTGGAGCTAAAATAAGCAATAAAAATTTGTGTTACTTTTAAAAGAGAGACTGATTTATATGAGTGCCAAATGAACCAAGCTACAGAGAGAAAAGGAGACTGATGATGTTATGGTGCTTTAAGCATGACGTGAAACAAGATTGTAAAACTAGGATGGTAACAACTGGAAGACAGGAAGTGATAAATCTGAGATCGTACATGGACAAAAATCCCCAAAAGGACTTGATACAGGCATAAAGGTACCTAGGTATAATATGCTTATTCTCAACTACTCCTGGTTCAGCTATATGAAACATGCGTCCCCTTCCCAATCTCACTCTATCCCAAGAAAAACTTTAAAAATCTAATAGAAGGGAAAATTCATCTTTGGGAGAGAAAAACAAGAGGAAGGGAAAGAACAAACAGAATCACTTGTCCAGGGTATTCAGAATCCAATCTCAGTGATTTGCTACAAGAACGACTTTTGTAGGCACCAGGCTGGGGCCACTTGAACCTTTACCAGAAGACTGCTGATTTCTTTAAGGTAAAAATCATTCCCCATACCCTTTTAAGAGAAAATATTTACATAACATAATGAGTTCAGAGTTGAAGTCAAGAAACCATTTCAACTTCTAGCTCTGTCACCTAGCAAAGTACACTTGAGTATGGGTATGGTTATGGCACATAGTGGGAATGCAGGAGGAAATGGAGCTAGAGTCTCATCTTCTATAGTGGGAAATTAAGAGATACTGCTTGAATCTGAAAATTCAAGTAGGAGCAATATAACCAAGTCATAACAGAGACATGAAAGCAAATATAAAACAAAAGCTAAAGGGGGTGAAAATGGTTGTCTAGGGGGAGCAGAGATAAAGATAAGTGGAGTAATTAATATTTTTCATAATAACCTCTATAGAACTATTTGACGCTTTAAACTCTATGTATGTGTAATTTTGAAGAAAAGTTTTTTAATAAGTACATAGCCATATGCTCATTTCCTGTTGTTTAAAAAAAACAGTAATAAATTTATTCTTGGGGCACCTGAGTGGCTCAGTTGTTAAGCATCTTCCTAGGGCTCAGGTCATGATTCCAAGGTCCTGGGATCGAGCCCCACATCAGGCTCCCTGCTCAACAGGGAGCCTGCTTCTCCCTCTTCCACTCCCCCTGCTTGTGTTCCCTCTCTCACTGTGTCCCTCTCTGTCAAATAAATAAATAAAATCTTTAAAAATAAATAAATAAATAAATTTATTCTTAACTCCAGGACATCTTTACTTCTTAAACTTATTTATCTTCTGTTAAATGGGATAGAATATTTTATTTTTTTTAAAGATTTTAAGTAATTTCTACATCCAACATGGGGCTCGACCTCACAACACGAATATCAAGAGTTGCATCTTCTACTGACTAAGCCAACCAGTTGCCCCATGATAGAACATTTTAAAAATGTAACTTAACTAAGATCCAGGAGGCAAAGCAATTTATCCAAGGATTCACACTGGATTGGCAAATTACATACTACATATAAGCAGAAAAAGAAATCAGGCCTTTCCAGGAAGATCAATTCACCTACCTGATGAAAAAAGTAGGTAACAGCAAGGTCATTGTCATTTAAGAGGATTTCTTCTTCGGTGGTAAAAAGCCACTTTCGAATGGTTAGGCAGGTGCCTGGCACAGCTGATGTGTAATTCTGGACGTAGAGTTTATGAGGAAATTCATTAGGTGCCAGCTTACGTACTGAAGAGAAGGCAAAAAAGAAAGAAAGAAAGAAAGAAAGCTAAAGTGAAAAGATATGTAGGGAATTTCCTCAGCACAAACTGTGTAAGATATTAAGAATGGCAGGCTTTCCTTAACCAGAACATTGGCTTAGAACCATCAAGTAGCTCTGCTATGGGACCACAAAATAACCATTTCTCTAGCCAAAGCTATCCCTTCTAACTATGACTATGGCCAATCGAGCCTCAAACTGATGGAAATCTATCACTTGTAATGACGCGCCCTTGAACTAACATTTGACTGTGCAGACAGCATCTATTCCAAAGTCAATTAAAATATCTTATCCGTTATCTGGTAAATTACAGCAATGTCCACTGAACATCCTTAAAGCAAGCCTCTCCTCTTACCCACCCAGCCATGGTGCATTCAGTCTCTCATGTGGCAATTCTCAATGAACTGCTTCTATTGTTAAGAGCTGAAAGACTCTCCCCACTCCCCACCCCCAACTCTAAGACATTCATCAAAGTGAAAAGTATCTTCTCAGTAATGTTTCTTCCTCTTCCTAACAAGGCACAGCAGGATAAAACACTATTGTGTTTAATTTCTATGTTACTTTTCTTTGGAAAGGCTCAGAGTTTTCTTCTCTTGATGTTTACTTGACTTTGTAACACTGCAAAATGACAGATTTAATATTTCCCACTTTATTTGTTAACTAAAGCTTAGAAAAAAGGGGTAAGATTAGAATCCAAGTGCTGTGGTTCCCTAGCAATCCTCTGTAACATTTATATCTGCTAGTTAGACCATAGGGAGTTGGGAAGATGAAGAGTAATAAGGAGATGGCTGCTTCAGGGGGAATCAACTTTGTTACACCTTGACCAGGGATGGCAAGGTGACCCAAACCTACGAAACTCTCCCCTCCTTTCTGGATGAGGAAGGTGGGATCAATCAATATCTGTCATTTCTGGCCTTAGCCCCATATATATATGATGTAGAAAAGACCCATAAACTATAGGAAATCTGTCATTAACAGCAAGCACTCAGACTTCCTCCCCTTTGTGAACTCAATGCAACCAATGTGACCAGCATCCTGAGCTTTTATAAAATAACATATGAGAAACTTCCTGTCACCATGCAATAAAATTTCCTAGAAAGAGAATATGGAAAATTAAATACATGCATTAAAGCAAAGGTTTTTAAGCAATGTATCTCTTTTCTAACTCCTGAAAATAAAAAGCTATTCTTAATTATCTACAAAAAGCATAAAAGTACACTAAAACAAGTTGTGGCTAAATGGAATATCCTTCTTTTTGGCTATTTCATTGGAATATATTAATTTTGAAACTCTGATTTTAAAAAACATCATGAAGTATCAGTGCTAGGTATAAGTAAGTTATACTTACAAAAGAGGAAAAAGGATCGACAGTGATCAGACACCCTTTTGACTTGGGCTTAATAGAATCTGCCTAGTCTGCTTGTGGGACACAGTCCTAGTGAGTGGGATTTCCCCTTCTTCAAGCTCTTATTCTCCAGGCAAACAGTTTCAGTATGACAGCTTCTGGGAGCTTCAGTCTGATAGTATTAGAATAAAATACCCTCAAACAAAACTTAAATTAGCTGACTGGCACTTACCAAAGGAATGATTGATCACTTCAAATAAGGCAAAGTAATTCACCGTCGTACTGTCCATGCCAACCTTTGCTGCAATAGCCTATAGTATAAACAGGATAGATTCATTTTAGGGTAACTAAATCAAACAATACTTTGGGAAAAGACAGGTGTGTGCATGTGCAAGGGGGGAAAGGGAGGCGTTTCACTATCTTGGTTTCACATAAACTAAATTCATCATCTAAAGCTATTCTTCTTTATATGTATGTGTACATGCACTCATGCACACATATGTATGAAATAAAAGGGGAAAAATATACCTGTATTTGACCCAAACAGTTATGATCTCTAAAATGATTTCCCCCGCCAATTCAAGCTGGTAATAATCTCTCCTTAAATATCATCTTTTCTCTCTGAAATATGACTTCATCCCACGAAGGTCTTTTTTAACACCACTTATAAGTCATGTGCTTGATAAGAACAGATCTTAAGAAGAAAATAAATTCTTAAATATCCACTCTCACACATTTAACCTGCATTTAACACAAGCTGTTAACATACAAAATCTGTATCTTTGGTTCTTGAGCTTAAAATAGTTGTCAATTTTGTTCATGCTTCAAAATTATTCTTATTTATTTTTTGGACAATCCATGCCTCAGCCTGGAGACCTCCATTTCCTAAGAATTATCACCATGAGTATCTATATGAAAACAGTAAAATGTTGGGACAACAGAGGAATATTAAACAAGTATTAGGGGACGCCTGGGTGGCTCAGTGAGTTAGGCGTCTGCCTTTAGCTCAGGTCATGATCCCAGGGTCATGGGATTGAGTCCCACATCAGGCTCCTTGCTCAGCAGGGAGCCTGCTTCTCCCTCTACCTGCCGCTCCCCCTGCCTGGGCTCTCTCTCCTCTGACAAATAAAATCTTTAAAAAACAAAACAAAAACAAGTATTAGTCCTTCTTTCTAGGAGCTCATATGACAACAAACAACTGAAAGACTCCACGTGCAAATAAACGAAAACTGAAATTACAAACAGAAGACAACAAAACTCAAAAAACACAAAATAGTACAATTCTTTTTCCAGATCAGTCCCAATATAAATAAGGTATTAATTGAACAAGATAAAATTGTTAAATACTAGTGTCTCAGTAAACCAAATATAATTATATCCTTCTTCCCAGATCTATTCACATATCAAACAAACCTAAGTTCATCCCTGATGTGAGATAGAAATTGGAGATTATAAAAGTTCTAAGTCACCATTCTACACTGTACTGAACAGAAACTGAAATGCTTTCAAGGTTTGGAAAATGGCTGGGGCGCCTGCGTGGCTCAGTCATTAAGCGTCTGCCTGCGGCTCAGGTCATGATTCCAGGGTCCTGGGATCGAGCCCTGCATCGGGCTCCCTGCTCAGCGGGAGGCCTGCTTCTCTCTCTCCCACTCCCCCTGCTTGTGTTCCCTCTCTCACTGTCTCTCTCTCTGTCAAATAAATAAATAAAATCTTTAATTAAAAAAAAAAAAGTTTGGAAAATGGCTTATAGCTACAAGTCTCAGGATGAGGAGAAAAGTGCCAAAAAAATAAATAAGTAATTGGCCTCGCTAGAGAAATACTCAGGGAAAAAAAATACAAAACAAAACATCGGCAACTTGTAAAATTAACATTTTCCTTGCAATCACTGCACCATTTTGTAATTTCAGCAGTACCTCAAATTCTGCACATACCCTTTGCCATGGTATATAGTACATGAGTAAATGTATGGGGAACAGATTTGTTTCTTTGCTACAAAGGAAAAATAAATATTAATATCCAGAAACCTGTCTTCCTGAAAGTCTTGATCAAAGCAGGATTAAAGATAAACAAAAAGGCCTAGGGTGCCTGGTGGCTCAGTCGTTAAGCATCTGCCTTCAGCTCAGGTCATGATCCCAGGGTCCTGGGATCCAGGAGGAAACCTGCTTCTCCCTCTCCCATTCCTCCTGCTTGTGTTCCCTCTCTCTCTGTGTCTCTCTCTGTCAAATAAATAAATAAAATCTTAAAAAAAAACCAACCAAAATGAACTATTGGGACCTCATCAAGATAGAAAGTTTTTGCATAGCAAAGGAAACAGATGACAAACCCAGAAGACAACCTAAAGAATGGGAGAAGACATTTGCAAATATCAGATAAAGGACTAGTATCCAAAATCTATAAAGAACTTATCAAGCTCAAGCCAAAAAAACAAATAATCCAGTCAAGAAATGGGCAGAAGACATGAACAGACATTTCTCCAAGGAAGACACAGACATAGACAAAGAAGACCAACAGACACATGAAAAAAACGCCCAACATCACAAGGCATCAGGGAAATACAAATTGAAACCACAATGAGATACCACCTCACACCAGTCAGAATGGCTAAAATTAACAAGTCAGGAAACAACAGATGTTGGCAAGGATGTGGAGAAAGGGAAACCCTCCAACACTGTTGGTGGGAATGCAAGCTGGTGCAGCCACTCTGGAAAACAGTATGGAGGTTCCTCAAAAAGTTAAAAATAGAGCACTACTAGGTATTTACCCAAAAGATACAAATGTAGTGATCCGAAGGGGCACATGCACCCCAATGTTTATAGCAGCAATGTCCACAATAGCCAAACTATGGAAAGAGACCAGATGTCCATCAACAGATAAATGGATAAAAAAGATGTGGTATATATATACAATGGAATAATACTCAGCCATCAAACAGAATGAAATCTTACCATTTGCAACGATGTGGATGGAATTATTATGCTAAGCAAAATAAGTCAGTCAGAGAAAGACAATTATCCTATGATTTCACTTATATGTGGAATTTAAGAAATAAAACAGAGGATGGGGAAGGGAGGGAAAAGTAAAATAAGATGAAATCAGAGAGGGAGACAAACCATAAGAGACTCTTAACTAAGGAAATAAACTGAGGGTTGCTGGAAGGGAGGTTGGTGGGCTGATGTGGTAACTGGGTGATGGGAATTAAGGAGGGCACGTGATGTAATGAACACTGGGTATTATATACACTGGGTGTTATATACACTGAACACTACCTCTGAAACTAATAATACACTACATATTAATTAACTGAATTTAAATTAAATTAAAAAATATATATATATAATTTCTTACTGAAAGGAACCAGGACTCCTGAGGAAAGTGGCTGATTCTAGATCTAGGATGAGAAATATACAAAATGAGGCCAGAACACCCTGTTGTACCAGAAAGCAAGAATGCTATTCCAAACAAATAAGTTGCATCAAAAGAATACAGAAGCAGACATGAAGGAGCTTCCACTGGCCAAAAATGGAACAATCTGAACATCAAAGATAATATATGATTAAATCATATTAAATACCTAAAAACCCACGATACTAAAATAAAATAAAATAATTATCTCATTGGACATCACTGGGATCAACTAGGACACCAATTCTTTTTTTTGGGACACCAATTCTTTACTCTGACAATTGGCAATTAAAAAATTCAGTATTTATCCTCCCTTTCCTACAAAGTGTATTTTAGGGTAACTACATAACCCTAGTTAATAAGGCAAAGTTCTTTACAGAAGAATTCTACCTAACAAATACAAAGAAATGACAGATTAGAAAACCAGTACTTTGCAACTCTTAATGAAATCACTGGTTAAGGCAGCAATCATCGATAATACACTTATCTGATTACAGACCAATGGGAAATTTTACAATAGAGAGCCCAGGTTATCACCACCTAAACCCACTGATTAATCTTAGTATCACTAAAAGTGGGATAATCAGATATTGTGTAACTCTGTTGAAAAGCAATAGATATATATATATATATATATCGATATATATATATATATCACCAATTATGAAGTATTCTTATTAAAAAAAGCTGAACCTGAACCTAATCGAGCCTCTCGAACAAACTTCAACTTACTCAAAATGTAAGGAGAAGATAGACATATTAAATGACACAGATAAAAGAAACAAACAGATAAATTCAGAATGTGGGACACTGGACAACACAGACCCAATTTCTACGACAAACCAATACATGGAAATAAAAAGTTGGGGAAGGGAAGGGAGACTGCTTTATATTAAAATAAACATAAAAACCAAACCTTGTTTAGATCCAGATTTTACCAAACCAACTATAAAAAATCATTTTCAGACAGCTGGGAAAATTTGACTATGGATTTGTTATTAGTTAATGCCAAGGAAATACTGTTAATTTTTTAGGTCTGATAATGGCTTTGTATTTATATAAGAAGAATGTCCTTATTTTTTTAGAGATTTATACTGAAATATACACAGGTCCAATAAAATGGAATTTGCTTTAAAATATTTAAACGAAGGGGCGCTTGGGTGGTTCAGTCGGTAAAGCGACTGCCTTCAGCTCAGGTCATGATCCCAGGGTCCTGGAATCGAGCCCTGCATGAGGCTCCCTGCTCAGTGGGGAGTCTGCTTCTTGCCCTTCCTCTCTGTCTGCCCCTCTCCCCCTGCTCGTGTTCTCTCTCTCTGTCCCAAATAAATAAAATCTTTAAAAAAAAAATTTAAACAAAGGAAAAGGAAAAAAGGATATATAATACAAATGTGGCAAAATCTTGATGATTATTAAATATGGGTGATGGAAAAATGGAGGTTCACTGTACTGTTCTGTTTTCATGTATGTTAAGTTTTTTACAATTAAAAAGGAGGGGGGCTAATCATACCTACTATGACCCAGGATATATACTGTACCTTTCTTTCAAGGAGGGCAAAGTACTTTCACATTAATAATAACATCAACAAGAGTAGCTAACATTTAATAAAGTTATTATATGCCAGATAAGTCCAAGCACTTTATATGTATTAACTCATTTAATCCATCTTTCCTTAGCTTTATACCAACCAATGTTGAGTCTACCTGTTCCAAGTTTAATTTACCTGATATACTTGGTCTGTAGTACTGTTCTTTTTAACCCTGACCGTAACTGTTGTTCCATCTGGTAGTGCTACTCTGAGCTCTACGTCGGAGACACCATTGTAGTTCTGGGGGAAAAGATACAGAGACAGAATTTATCACCCAGCATATCCTTACTCTCCTTGTAACATGCTAGCTAAACAACAACCTAAACATGTGACAGAAAGCAAATTCCAATGAAAAGGGGTAAAAAGAAACCTTAAAGTCAATATATTTTACAAGTCAGAAAGCTGACTTCAGGCTGCAGCAGTTAACCTTTAAGATGAACAGGGAGAAAAGAAACAGGTTAAAGCCAATGTGTTCACATTTCAAAACAGAACACGTGTGAAGCAGTTTAGGTCAAACACAGATGAGATTTTTGGCTTACTTCTAAACATTCAGAACTCACAAATGAGAAAAGAAAACAACTGAAAGCAATAGTTTTGACAAACATTCTCTGGGTTTAAATTGTGAGGCACACTAGATTGGCTCAAGTAGTATCCTAAGTTCCTTTCTAAAGCCTGAAGTAATCATTTACCTTTGACAGGAAAAAAGGATGAAATGCAGGAATCTTAGTATAATATTCAATTTTCTTCTAGAGAAGAGTAAACAATTCTTATCCCTTAATTCAAAAGATCCTTCTTTCTTATTGGTTTTGAGGATTAATACATTCCTCTAACAGATTTTTTTTTTTAAGTAGGCCCCATCCCCAGTGTGGAGCCCAACTCAGGGCTTGAACTCATGACCCTGAGATCAAGACTTGAGCTGGGATCAAGAGTTGGATGCTTAACCAACTGCCCATGTGCCCCTCCTCTAACAGATTTTTGACTCTCTAAGTTTTATTAGAGAGAAACAACTATTTAAGAGCAAGTCGATTTTCATTTACCACTTAAAAAATATTCATCATCTAAAACCATCCTAAGCATTACTTCATTATAAGCCCTTGTCTGCAAGAAACTTATAATCTAGTCGGGAAAATAAGACATATACATATAAAATAGTTAGTAGATAACACACTATTTAATATAGCAGCATTATGTATTCATTCTTCTACTCCATTAATATTTATTATGCACCTACAATATGCTGGACATTATGGTAAGGCACTGGGAATACATAAAGATGACCAAGTTCTTGTTCTTGAGTTCTAATGTATAACAGCATGGTGACCAGAGTTAACAATACTATATTGTATATTGGAATTTTGCTAGGAGGGTAGATCTTAAGTGTTCTCACCACACACACACACACACACACACACACACACACACACACACATAAAGGAAAGAAAGAAAGAAGAAAGAAAACGGTAACTATGAGGTAATGGATATGTTCGCTAGCTTGACTGTGGTGATATTTCACAATGTATACATATATCAAAACATAAAGTAGTACACTTCAAATACAGATGATTCTTATTTGTCAATTCTACCTCAATAAGACTGAAAAAAAAAAAAGACTTAGCTCTTACCTACAGGTAGTTCACAGTCTAGTGAACTAAAAATATAAAGTGATAATTTGATTATATGTATAAAAAAATTAGAGAATGAGAGAGCAACAAGGTGATGATCGGGTGGTCCTGACTGCAAAAGTTCTTGGTGGAATGAAAAACCAATGACGTGAGTATCAGGGAAAGCGTCAAAGAGAAGATGAACCTAGTACTAGGTCTTGAAAGATAAGCAGGGTACAGAAGAAACAGAGGTTGAAAAAATAGTCATTTGGGGAATTTATGGCAATTTAATCTATAATCAATATCTTTATTTTCCCCCACAAGGAGCCAAGGGGTAAACAGTCACTGAAGGGAGTATTCACCTACCTCATCTGATTCTGATAGGAATTCCTGCATGATGTCACTCTCACCAATGACTCGTATTGAGCATACTGTAGAAAACAAAAATAGAATCTGGCATGAGGCCCTAAAATCAAGACTTTAAAGTCAAGAACATATCAAAGTTTAAGTGTAAATCATCAGTAGCAGGCAATGCAGAGGTGGGATGCCATTCCTGACATATGACATGTTAAGGCACAATAAACATTCATATAAATATGAACTAGAGGGGCGCCTGGGTGGCTCAGTTGTTAAGCATCTGCCAGGGTCCTGGGATCGAGCCCCGCGTCAGGCTCCTTGTTCCGCAGTAAGCCTGCTTCTCCCTCTCCCACTCCCCCTGCTTGTGTTCCCTCTCTTGCTGTATCTCTCTCTGTGTCAAATAAATAAATAAATCTTAAAAAAAAAATGAACAAGAACAGAGGAATAATAGGATGCTCAAAGATGTAGCCTGCTAAAAATATTAAACATAGCCAAAGGAAGTCACCCAAAAAAAGAGAAAGTTCAGTAAATTTAACTTTGCAATCTCATGTGAACTTCTAAGAACAAGTCAGAAAACCCAGCAAGGATAAAGTCAATTAGGAATAAAGCAAATACAAAACTGAAATACAAAAGGAAAAATGTCTACTTGGCTTAGGAACCAGGCCAGTCAGAGAAGCATAAGTAGTTAAAACCATTTTGGAAAAAATGGGTAGGTAATTAAGTAGTAAGCTCAGCACATCTTCTCACCTCCCTAACTTTAGCTTCAAAACAACCAAAAAAAAAAGGAAAAGAAAAAAAGGAAGGAAGGAAGGAAAGCAGGTAAGAAGCTAATTGTCTAAATATAACAAAGTTAATTTCCTGACACTCTCATGAGGATGTTAAGTTATACTGACAATTTTACTTCATTTTATTAAAAAAAATTTATACCCTTTTTCATTTCCCAAGGGCTGTGTTTAGAGGCCATTCCATGTTAGGAAAAAAAGCTAAAAACAGATGAGGAAATCTCACTAACTTCTACAGGGGAAATAGTTTTTTCTTCAGGGATAAGGCTCTCTACTACAGTTCAAAAAAAATTCAACTAGGTCAATTAGTTCTTATACAAGGACACAAGGACACAGAATTAATAAATATCACATAAGACCATTATTCTATTAAATTAGTATTTTAAAAAAGGCCTGTTGCACAGCTGGCAAATTATATAACTCCATAATGTAAAATGAAGCAAGATCTCTTCTCTGAGCCACAAAATGAACTATCTTATTCCAGAGATCTGGGTCATTTTTTCTTGCCTTTCCAGATAAGCAAAAGTTTTAGCATCCACATCCCACTTCTGATATACTATCTGGAAGTCCTGAGATAACAAGTAGATTTCAATACTTCAA
The DNA here is from genome assembly GCF_003265705.2 of Callorhinus ursinus. Classification (NCBI taxonomy): domain Eukaryota; kingdom Metazoa; phylum Chordata; class Mammalia; order Carnivora; family Otariidae; genus Callorhinus; species Callorhinus ursinus. The sequence continues at coordinate 1,115,992 of NW_027397152.1, forward strand.
CCTATAACCTGCTTAGATCAAAAGGACCTAGAATACCTACAACTTGGCACCTGTAAGAGGAAAAAGGAGTTTTCAAGTAGGATATGCCAGTGAACTGAGAATCATTTTAATAAAAATGTTTTAAGTACTGCCCACTTAGTTCCTAAGTCAACTCAGCATGTTGATGAGTCTGTTTGTGTTTGCTGGCAAATAATATAACCCTACAAATAAAGGTCCCTAATGCACCAAAAACTAATTACGTATTTTTCTATTGTTGTTAAGTGCTCAGCAAGTCAATGAAATAGACAAATAATCCTTGAACTGGACATTTCAGCCTCGGCTTCAAAGCTCAGATCATTCAACACCAATGGTCAGAGAAATATGATTTACTTTCACTAGTTTCAGGAAACTTAGCTATGGAGTTTAAGAGTTGCAACACATATCTAGACTCCATGTCTACGTAAGATAGAGTTTAATAGGCCAGCTTACCTTTTTCTAGATATTCTTCCAACCCCCGACGTCGGGCATCTAATTGCTGTTCTGATAAAGAGAATGGCCACTTCCCAGGAAGTCGGGGAAATGTAAAGTTGGCAAACTCTCTCTTCAGGTTCTGGTGTAGGATGGCAAACTCCCGGTACCGCTTAGAACACAGCTGCCTCCCTGCCATATAAACATTGTAGACCTGGTGAGGGGAAAGAACAAAAAAAAAAAAAAAAAAAAAAAAAGCCTACTTACTACAAATTAAATCACAGAATCATCTAAAGTCAAGCTCAGACAGATGCTGTGAGGTATATTCTGCTATGTACTTAACAGAGAATGTGTTCACAGTCACTGTAAAATAAGGCTTACTTTTAATAAACACACCAGAAATGATACGTACAACAGAGTGCTACTCAAGTGGCCCCATGATCTTATTTTTGCTATTAAAATTACCTCCAACACATTGTTTTAAATATCTTCAAAGGCAATTATCAGCTTTTAAGAGTGGATTTTATTTTCAGAAAGTTAAGTCATTCAAAACCAATGTGGTAAATCTAGTGAATGAACAAGCAAGAAAATTTGGAGATGTATAAAGTGAGGGTTGACTAGAAAGCAATGTGACTGATATTTGCATGTGGCCCAAACTTCAAAGGAAGTTTTAAAATTGATGTAATAGCATTTTGTTAGCAAAATGTTTTTGTTGCAAAAACTCCTCTCCTGAAGTCAGATATCTTTAGTTTTGTTCTTCCTTCCATCATTAAAACAGGGTTAACAAAAAGTTGAAGAATAAATGTATCCTAAGGACCACTTTGTAATTACAGAGAGTTAATAATCCTCATAAAGAAATGGTTAGAGATTTTTGTCTATCAATCACAGATACATGCCAAGCTTCTAGAACAGGGTGTGGAACATAGCAGGCACTCAGTAAATATTTGATGAAGAAATAAATGAATACATGTGAAATTCCTGAATATGTACCCTCATAAAGGAAAGTAATAGAACATGCAATCCAAAAACATCTAATAATCCAAGTTACTTTGTATTCTCAGAACATAACAAATGAGGCAGAGATGGAAAAACTGGCCCCAAATCACATTTACTGGTTTTGCAAAAATCATTCCAAATTTTAAATGTGTACAACACAGATCATATACTCATGGAATCAAGAGTTAATCACTGAGAATGTAAAAGCCAAAGCCTTTCCTTCAAAGCTCAAGAAGTATCTATCCCATGCTTCTGTGATTTAGGAAGTATGAATTAAATACAAAAATAATTTATTCATTCAAGACTCCTCTCCCATAACTCTCCGCCTATGATTCCTCCCCCAATTAAAAGCAAGGCCTCTAATCACTATGAAACAGTCTCCAAGGATGTGTATGATCCTGATCAATGAGCTTTCTTCCTGTGATTATCACTCAAAGTTGTAATGAATCACATATATTATCAAGTATTCCCATCACTGCCTCTTAAAGTACAAATGCCTAAAACAGAGAACAACATTCCCCTTAGACAAGACCACAGTTCTCTTGAGGGCAGGCAGTCTTAAGAAAGTCTTATTCACTCAATCTGGTCTTGTATACTTCCTTTTCAAACTAAACTATCCAAACTTCTCAATAACATCACCATTCCTTTGCTTAAAAAAAAGCAAGTCCATAACACTATGGGTGATATATGTCAGCCTGAGTTCCTCATACTAGGAAGGAAGGGAGGGAGGTAAAACTAGTTAGTGACACTGCTGGTTCAAATATATTCCCCAATATCTTTTTCCAAGGAAGAGTAGAGTAGGTCTGTGGTAATGCACTTGAAGACTATGACTGCATTTCTTCACTTGAGTAATCTCAAGTCCAGTAAAACATTTCCTAAGGTAAAAAGAATGCTACAGCCTGAGAGGCCTTTGTGATAATTTCAACAAGAAAACTGAAAAGTTGATTCAACTTTCAGTTTCTTTATAAAGTGAGAAGAGTAACATCAAAGCCTCTCATCTAACTCCTCACCACTCCCAATTTAAATGTGGCATCAAGGCAACAGAAATATAAATAATCCAGATGCCTGACAGTTCTGTAATACTTTAATGCAAGTAGGAATGGCTTCCCCAAGAGCCAAACCATTTTTAAATGAACTGTGCTTAGCAAATGAGAAACATACAAAAAGATCACCAACAGATTGTTTTATTCTTCAATGGTCCTTAAAATTAACCAGTATCTATTAGTATTCATATTTCCCTGGTTTGGACACACTCATTTGCCTAAAAAAAAGACTGATTCACTTAGTGCATGCTGAGGTCTTCTGCCTAAAACTCAAGAATGTCGATGGTCCATGAGAAATTCCCATAGTCTCAGGATGCCTGGGTGGCTCAGTTGGTTAAGCGTCTGCCTTCAGCTCAGGTCATGATCCCAGGGTCCTGGGATGGAGTCCCGCATCGGGCTCCTTGCTCAGCAGGGAGCCTGCTTCTCCCTCTGCCTGCCACTTACCCTACTTGTGCGCTCTCTCTCTAATAAATAAATAAATTTTAAAAATCTTAAAAAAAAAAAAAAAGAAATGCCCATAGTCTCATTACAAATGAGAATGTCTATCAAAAAATATATTCTCTGGTCTTAAAGAGGAACATAATCAATAGGAACTAAAGATATACGCAGGCGGGCAGTGCTTCTGCGTTCTACCTTAATTTAAACCCTAAGACTGGCTGGCTCATAAATGGAATTAGATGAAGTTAGTCTAGCTTGCAATAGTACAGTGAATTTAACGATCACTGGTCACTTTCTTCTCCAACTGACCATATCCTACAAGACTTCAAGTTGGAATGTTCAGACTGCAAAGCCAGTTGTCTGAGATAACAAGTTCTTTCTTTTTCTCCTTCTTCTTTCCTTTCTTTTCCTTCCTTCCTTCCTTCCATTTCATACTAGCTTATTTAGGGGTTCCATTTTCACTCCTCAATAGATTTTATGTATTTCTCATATGCTTCTTCACTCATTAATTCATCCAATTCTGAAGGATTACTGAGTATTATCTTGATCAGCCAACCATCTTCATAAAAGGATTTGTACACAAGTCCTGGATTTTCTGCAAGAGTTTCATTAATTTCAGTTACTTCTCCTAATAGAGAACAGAGTTCACTAGCAGCTTCCACACTTTCCAAAGCACCAAACTCATCTTGTTTGTTCAATTTTGTCCCACCTTCAGGCACACTACATTAAACAACATCTCCCAAAGCTTCCTGTGCAAAACTGCTGAATCCCAGTGTTCCAATACCATTTTCTGTTGTTACCCATTCAAGAGCAGAGCCCATGCAGAGTCAGACGGCACGTGCCCTCAGGCCCCAGGGCTGGAGCAGGCATGGCGCAGTGGATTTAGAGGCGGCATGTGGCTCTGCACCGCTCCTAGCACCATTGAGGGTAACAAGTTTCAGTCCTCTTGAGTTCCTCTTTGCTTAGTAAGAACCCAGTAAGAAAAAAACACGGGTGAGGAAAGTGTAAAACTTATCCGTCAGTGATCTACTTTTGTTTCTCTGGATTCTGCAGCTCAAAGTTTCAAAATTCAGCTTCAAAATAATTTCTAATATGTAAATGCTGAAAATCCATGCTGTGCCATTTCTCTCTCTAGCCTCATGACTTAATCCTATGTAATGAATGCCAGAAGATGGTAACTGATAAATTCTTTTCTTTCTCTTTTTCTTTTATAGGCTCCATGCCCAATGTGGGGCTTGAACTCACAACCCTGAGATTAAGTCTCATGCTCTACTAACTGAGCCAGCCAGGCATCCTGTAACAGATAAAAATCTTACAATGAGCACAGCCTACTGCAGGGAAAGCAATTCTATTAACACCCGGGCTCTGTATTCGGTAGCAAAACTGAAATCCCAGATATCAGAGATCTCCATTTTGTTGGTTCCTTAGATCCCCACTTAGAGATTTCTTAAGGCTTTGAAATGGTAACATCTCATCCTATGTAGCATCTGAATATTAAAAAGTTCTCATTTTCTCAAATCTCTAGTAAGTAACAGGAATTGTGCTACTGAACACACAGAAGAGAATCTCCTTATATAATGCAAAAGTGATAAACAGAATGATGACATTTTGGCAAAATCACCCAAGTTCAGCTTCCAAAAGTCAAATAGATGCTGTCCTGGTTTCTGCTATTGACTGGATGAATCTTCAACGTACATTATGACAAACAAATTGTTTCCAACACCACCCTCCTATGTAATCTTATTTTTAGCTGAAAATCCATCTTAAAAAAAACTACATTATTTGCCATTCACAAGCTGCTTACAAAGTAAAAGGAGATACAGCACTCTTAGTTGATTTCTGGGTAAAATGCATGAGATCCTTACTCAGGGATTTTTCCCAAATGCTGAAGTTTTTAGGCTCCTTCCTGGAAATGAAAAAGCATAAAGGCCACAATATGCTCTTAAATAACTTAGGTTTCTTGTGTGTGCACGCATGCATGCATATGTGTATTTTCCCTAAGATGGATCATAAATGGTCTCTGTTACTTTTCTTTCTTTATCTGGGCCTCAGGTGTCCAGAACTGGATTAATCATAATCCTTGGTTCACAACACACTATCATTATGGCAAGCTCTTTGTTTGGATTTTTGATTAGTTATATTATATTATATATATATAATATTTAATTAGTTATTTTTAACCTTGTAAAAAGTAAACTATAAACTAAGACCCTGACAATAATTTCTAACCATCGTCTCTGCCACCTTCATCCCTTCTCCCTGCTCCTCTGACCCCCAAAATTAACATATTCAATCATGTGCATCATTCCCTTGCTTTTCTTTTTATAGTATTTTCCTGTATTTATAAGTAATCCTTAAATTTTTCTTTATTTTAATTTTTAAAGGGTATTTTAGTTTTAATGGAATATTACAAAAAGAAAGAAAGTTTGCCATTTGCAAAGATGTGGATAGAACTAGAGGGTATTATGCTAAGTGAAATAAGTCAGAGAAAGACAAATACCATATGAATTCACTCATATGCAGAATTTAAGAAACAAAACAGATGAACATAGGGGAAAGGATAAGATGAAAATTGAGAGGGAGGCAAACTGTAAGACTCTGAGCTCTAGGAAACAAACTGATGGTTGCTGGATGGGAGGTGGGTAGGTGGATGGTGGTAAATGGGTCATGGGCATTAAGGATGTAAAGAGCACTGGGTGTTATATGCAACTGATGAATCATTAAATTCTACCTCTGAAACTAATAAGAAAAAGGGGGGGAGGTATTTTAGTTTTATAAAAAGGTTATCATTCAGAGTGAGACCTTTCATGCCTTATTTTTTCCCTTAGTCTCATCCACGATGTTATATATCTTTGTGGTTTATTCTGTCGTATATAACAATTTGTTTTGCTTTTTAATTATCTGTTATCCCGTTGATGGGCACCTGGGGTTATTACTGGGTTTTTGCTATCATGAACAAATACTGCCATGAAATTGTATACATGCCCCCATTATACATATATAAGAGATTCTCTTGGGTACACTAAGAGTAGAACTGCAAGGTTATTAGGTATGTGAATAATCAACCTAACGAGATAATGCCAAATGGTAAGCTAAAGTGGTTACATCAATTTATACTCCTTTCAGTAAAACATAAAAAGATCCTCTTACTTCTTGCCAATGGGGAATGGATGTGAAAAGATTTTTCACTGTGGTCGTAATTTACATTTCTCTAATGTTTCATCTAATGATGTTGATCATCTCTTCACATATTTATTGGCCAGTGAGTGTTCTCTTCTGTAAAATACACATTCATATATTTTGTCCAGTGTTATACTGAGTTTTTGTGCTTTTCTCATTTATTTGTAGAGTTCATAAGTTCTTGACATAATCTTTTTCATGTGTGTATACTGTATCTTCTCCTATGTGTCATTTGTCTTCTCACTTTATTATGTAACTTGATTTTTAAAAATCTCAGTTTTATGGAGTCCAATTTATCAATATTTTTATAACCAATGCTTTCTGTGTTAAACTCTTTAAACCCAGAATCAAAAACCTATTCACCCATACTTTCCACTAAGAGCTTTTAATTTTTTTATTTTGTCATTTAAGTCCTTAATCCACTCGGAATCAAATTTTCTAAATAGTATGAAGCAGGGTTCCACTGGTATTCCTTTTAAAATCAAGAATATTGAAAATCAAGTTTTAATTGAATGGCCTATAAATAAAAATATTCTGTTTTTATAGGATAATCTGAGAACTTCTGAATGGTCTGGAATTAACCTCCCACAGTAAACACCTAGACAACTGGGCAAAACATAGGAAACGACTATTTTTGGACACTTGTTCAACAGGCAACTAAGAACTGTGATCCCTAAGAAAAGGGAAACAAACAAGATGAGCCCTACCATAACCTAGGTTTTCTATCTAGAGGTAACGCTTGAACTGCAGGTCAGACAAGGGCATCCAAACAGTATAGCAATTTCACTGAGCTGTGGAGACAGAGACTAGAGTTCAGGGAGGCCAAAGCACCTAGAATTTGTAGGACAGAGTACACAAGAGGGGGGAGCTAAAGAGAGACAGAGCTCTAGAAATCTGCATAGGATCCCCTTGAATTCTGGCTGAATAGCAATTTGAGGAAATAACTATTACCAGGGTATGCAGCCACTCTGGAAAACAGTATGGAGGTTCCTCAAAAAGTTAAAAATAGAGCTACCCTATGACCCAGCAACTGCACTACTGGGTATTTACCCCAAAGATAGAAATGTAGTGATCTGAAGGGGCACATGCACCCCAATGTTTACAGCAGCAATGTCCACAATAGCCAAACTGTGGAAAGAGTTTAGATGTCCATCAACAGATGAATGGATAAAGAAGATGTGATATATATATACAATGGAATATTATGCAGTCATCAAAAAATTAAATCTTGCCATTTGCAACGATGTGGATGGAACTAGAGGATATTATGCTAAGCGAAATAAGTCAATCAGAGAAAGACAATTATCATATGATCTCACTGATATGTGGAATTTGAGAAACAAGACAGAGGATCATAGGAGAAGGGAGGGAAAAATGAAAAGACAAAACCAGAGAGGGAGACAAACCATAAGAGACTCTTAATCTCAGGACACAAACTGAGGGTTGCTGGAGTGGAGGTGGGTGGGACGGATGGGGTGGCTGGGTGATGGACATTGGGGAGGGTATGTGCTATGTGCTATGGTGAGCGCTGTGAATTACATAAGACTGATGAATCACAGACCTGTACCCCTGAAACAAATAATACATTATATGTTAATTAAAATAAAATAAAATTTAATTTAATTCGATTTAAAAAAAAGAACTATTACCAGGGTGAGCTGTAAAAATAACAATTTTACTGGAGTTCAAAGAGCATCTGGAATCATCTGACTTCCCTCCAGCCAGAATAGAGAGACCTCTCTTGAATCTCCATGGCATTCTAAAGAACTCAAAAGGGCCATGCTTTTGGAGTAGAGCTAAATTAGCTCTAGAGTAAAAGCTACTCTATGCTCCCTAAAAGAGCTTAAAAACAAACCTGAAAAAGGATCAAAGTAATCTATAAGTAACTTAACTGCATGCCAGCCAAAAAAAAAGAAAGAAAGAAAGAAAAAAAACCCATCATTCTTTAAAGGAATATAACAAAATCTAATGCACACTAACATTAAATAAACAGGGTGCAATACCCCATCAAAAAATACTAGACAGGAAGTGGAGCCCTGGACTTCCACTCGTGCGTGAGGCGAGCGGAGCCAGAGTCGAGACCAGAGGCCGAACTCGGGATCTGACAAGATGGCCGGGCTGCCCCGCAGGATTATCAAGGAAACCCAGCGTTTGCTGGCAGAACCAGTTCCTGGCATTAAAGCAGAACCAGATGAGAGCAACGCCCGTTATTTTCATGTGGTCATTGCTGGCCCCCAGGATTCCCCCTTTGAGGGAGGGACTTTTAAGCTTGAACTATTCCTACCAGAAGAATACCCGATGGCAGCCCCTAAAGTACGTTTCATGACCAAAATTTATCATCCTAATGTAGACAAGTTGGGAAGAATATGTTTAGATATTTTGAAAGATAAGTGGTCCCCAGCACTACAGATCCGCACAGTTCTGCTATCGATCCAGGCTTTGTTAAGTGCTCCCAATCCAGATGATCCATTAGCAAATGATGTAGCGGAGCAGTGGAAGACCAACGAAGCCCAAGCCATAGAAACAGCTAGAGCATGGACTAGGCTATATGCCATGAATAATATTTAAAATCGATCTGATCATCAAGTTCTCCTGTTCTGCCAAGACTTCTTCCTTTTTTGTTTGCATTTAATGGACACAGTCTTAGAAACATTACAGAATAAAAGCCCAGACATCTTCAGTCCTTTGGTGATTAAATGCACATTAGCAAACCTATGTCTTGTCCTGATTCACTGTTGTAAAGCATGAGCAGAGGCTAGAAGTACCATCCGGATTGTTGTGAAACGTTTAAAAGCAGTGGCCCTTCTCTGCTTTTATTCATTTCCCATCATGGTTTGAGTATAAAGCACTGTGAATGAAGGTAGTTGTCAGGGTTAGCTGCAGGGGTGTGGGTGTTTTTCTTTATTACTTTTTTTGAGGGGGAGAGGTAGTTTTATTTTAATTTTTTGGGCTCCTTTCCCCCCTTTTATGGTGATCTAATTGCATTGGTTAAAAGCAGCTAACCAGTTCTTTAGAATATGCTCTCTAGCCAAGTCTAACTTTATTTAGATGCTGTAGATGGACAAGCTTGATTGTTTGAACCAAAATGGGAACATTAAACAAACATCACAGCCCTCACTAATACCATTGTGACTTGCTGTCAAGTGTAGAATCCTTCCTTCAAGAAAAAGCTTGTGACCATTTTGTATGGCTTGTCTGGAAACTTCTGTAAATCTTATGTTTTAGTAAAATATTTTTTGTTATTCTAAAAAAAAAAAAAATACTAGACATATGAAGAAGCAAGAAAATTTGACCCATAACCAGGAGAAAACTCAGTCAGTAGAAACAGACTCAGAAACAAAAGTAGTAGCAAACAAATACATTAAGCAGCTATCCTTGGCTGCTTCTGTTTAGGATTTAGGAAGCTGTAAGAACAGTAATCCCACTCTAGATATAAGAGATTACCCATGCCCTTGCAAGTCTTCCCCATGGGCCTCTTGTGCTCACAAGAAAGACTAGGGACAGAGCGGGACACTAGAAATGGGCTACTGTGGCAGCCTAGGCATGAGAGAAGTGCTTGGCAATTGTTGGGGGACAGACACAATGCCCCACCTACCGCCCCTAGACTCTTCTCTTCTATTAAGCAAAAGGCTTAAGCCCTTGGGGGTATGGGCAGCAAATCATCTCAGAGGGCACTGGCAAAGATCCACTGCTTCTGGGGGAAAACAAAGCAAAAACCCTCTACTCCTTATTCCTGGTGAGAGGCAGGAAACCATCCTAAGCCCAAGCTCCTATACTGATACTAGGCAGAGGTCTGCTACAGCTAAGGGAGGGACAAGAAACTCTTCCAAGACTAACCACAGATACAAAGCAGAGTTTAGCTGTGATAAGGAAGGGCCGAAAAACTGAAAAAGTCTCACTCCCAAGACATAGGCACAGGGTCTGTGTACACCCTGTCTAAGATGGAAGCTGGACCAGATAACAGAGAACCCCCACTACAAATCTAGCCTAAATAAAAAGCAAGAGTAGTCCACCACTGGGGGATAGGCAAAGGTGGAGAGAACTTGTGTGGTACAGGCAACGCAGGGGCGGCTAAACGTTGAGAGAGAGGGGAGAGCAGAACACAGAAAAACAGCCTCTGACCCCAGCCCCCACTCTAAGCACAAAGCAGCCTACTATCAGAGGGATTTGAAGCCTATGGAACAATAAAGATACCAAAAGCCAAAACAACACCCAAATTGAGCCTGATTGACTCAATCCCCTGAAGAGGAAGACATTTGCATATTTTCAGGTTCAAATACTATTTACTTCAGTCTCTACTTTTCTACACATGCTTGGCACTCAATCATGTATTACAGGACAAAAAAGTAAGACAAAGAAAAACCACTCATGTCAAGAGATAAGGCAATCTCAGAGATAGCTAAATGTCAAAACTATCAGACAGGGACCTTAAATAACTATGATTCATACATTAAAAGATCTACTGGAAAAGGTAGAGAACATGTGTAAATAGATGGAGAATTTCAGGGGAAATGATAGAAATAAAAAACATGATATCAGAGATGAAGAATTTCTCTGACAAGCTCAACAGTAGGCTGGACACAGCTGAGGAAATAATCAGTGAACTTGAAAACAGGGTAACAAAAATAATCTAAAGCAAAAAAGAAAGAGGGAAAAAAAACAGAATAGAGCATCCAAAAGCTGTAGGACAATATCAAACAGCCTAACATACATGTAATTGGAATCTCAGAAGGACAAGAGAAAAAGAACATAGCTGAAGAAATATGTGATAACACACTGGCTGAGAATTTTTAAAAAATAATAAGATACCAAACCACAGATCTATAAAATTTAGAAAACCCCAAGCAGGATAAATACCAAGAAAGACCTAGCTTTGAAGTTTAAAAACTTTGAAGGTAACTATAAGGGGTTAAAACATTACATAGAGAGGAACAAAAACTAAAATAAGCAGGCCTCTCACTTCTCATCAGACACTATGCCGGCCAGTAGACTGCAGTCACATTTTTAAAGTACTGAAAGAAAAAAAACCATCAACTCAGAATCTTATACCAGGTAAAAATATCTTTCAAACATAAGGGTGAAATAAACACTTTTTCAGACCAACAAAAGCTAAGAGAATTCATTGCCAGCAGATCTGCACTATAAGAACATTAATGGAAGTTCTTCAGGTAGAAGGAACACTTATATATTTATAACACATATAGAAGTAAAATGTATGACAGCAACAGCACAAAGGATGAGGGAAGGAAATAATATATACTGCTGTACAAGTCTTTTATTATATGACAAGTAATATTGTATTATTTAAAGGTAATACTTACACAGATGTATACTATAAACCTGGAACAACCACTAGGAAAATAAAACAAGGCGCGCCTGGGTGGCTCAGTCAGTTGAGCGGCTGCCTTCGGCTCAGGTCATGATCCCAGGGTCCTGGGATCGAGTCCCGCATTAGGCTCCCTGCTCAGCAGGGAGCCTGCTTCTCCCTCTGCCTGCCTCTCTGCCTACTAGTGCTTCTATCTCTCTGTCAAATAAATAAATAAATAATCTTACAAAAAAAAAGAAAGAAAAGAAAACAACAAATCGTATCTAATAATACAATAGTGGAGATAAAATAGGATCATTAAAAAAATACCCCAGGGGCTCCTGGGTGGCTGAGTCAGTTGAGCGTCTGACTCTTGATTTTGGCTCAGATCCTCATCTCAGGGTCGTGAAATTGAGCCCCGCATCAGGCTCTGCGATGCTTGGGATTCTCTCTTCCTCTGCCCCTCCCCACTCATGCTCTCTCTCTCAAAGAAAAAGAAAAAGAAAAATTCCGTTGGGGTGACCGGCTGGCTCAGTTGGTAGAGCATGTGACCTTGATCTCAGGGTTGTAGATTCAAGCCCCACGGTGAGATTACTTAAAAAATAAAATAAAACCTGGGGCGCCTGGGTGGCTCAGTCAGTTGAGCGTCTGCCTTTGGCTCAGGTCATGATCCCAGGGTCCTGGGACCGAGTCCTGCATCGTGCTCCCTGCTTAGCAGGGAGTCTGCTTCTCCTTCTGCCTGCCGCTCCCCCTGCTTGTGTGCTCGCTGCCTCTCTCTCTGACAAATAAATAAACAAAATCTTTAAAAAAAATAAATAAAATCTAAAGAAATACTCCATTAATCAAAAAGAAGTCAGGAAAGGAGGAAAAAGGAATAAAGACAGATGAGATATAGTTAACAGAATAATATGGTAGATATAAAACTAACTATATCAGTAATTAAATGAAATGTAAGTAGACTACACACTCCAAATAAAAGACTGAAGTTGCCAAATTGGATAAAAAAGCAAGACACAAGTATATGCTGTTTATAAGACACTCACCTTAAGTACAGTTATATAGATAAAAGTAAAGAGATGGAAAAGATATTCAATGAAAACAATAAAAGAAAGGTGAGGGATGCCTAAGTGGCTCAGTCAGTTAAGCGTTGGACTCTTAATTTCGGCTAAGGTCACGATCTTGGGGTCCTGGGATCAAGCCCTGTGTTGGGCTCCAGGCTCAGTTGGGAGTCTGCTGTGGCGGGGGGGGGGGGGGGGGGGGGGGGGGGGGGGGGGGGGCGGATTCTTCCTCTCTGCCCATACCCGCCACCCCAATTGCACTATTTCTCTCTCAGATGAATAATAAATCTTTTTTTTAAAAAAGGTGAAGTGGCTATTAGTGGCTATAAGATAGTATCAGAGAAAGACTTCAGAACAAAGAGTATTACAGAAGATAAAGAGATATTTCATAACATTAAAGGGGCCAATTCATCAAGAAGGCAACAGCTTCATTATACATTAAAAAAAAATTTGATAGAACTGAAGATTCCCCCACAGACCAACCTTCCAGTGATAACAACTACAAACTCTAGACAAAATGCAAAAACCAATTACCTGAGGATTCTGAATACTACACTTAAATGCAGGCAGATTGCAGAGGGGAGTCAAAACATGGAGCACCCCACAGGGTTGGAGGAGTTCCTGCTTTTAGGGGGCTCTGCCCTGATAGTGGGCATCAGTCACAAAGTAGCCTGACTTTGGTAACTAAAATTCCAATAGAAACATTCTGCTGTCTGGAGGAAAGAGAAAAGATTCTAGGCAACCATGGCTGCCACCAGATGAGTGGAGAATTCCAGAAAAGAGAAACAGAGAAAAAGATGCCTTAATTCTGTGAATGAACAACACATACTTCTCACACTGATCCTTCCCTGGATGATATACATGCAGAACAGACTCAAACGAGCAGAGAAAAGTCTAAAAGAATTGAACTGACACTTGAGTACTGCCCACAGGTGGCAGCCAGGTAAAACAAAACATCAACATTCCTCAGGGGAATATCACAGAACTCTGGGCCTACACAATGCAACACTCACAATATCCAAGATACAATCCAAAATGACTCACTGTACAAAAAACCAGGAGGCTATTCCCTTTTCCCTTTTCAAGGGAAAAGGCACTAAATAGAGGACAACCTCAAAATAACATATTGAAATGTTCAGACATAACCAATGGAACAGAATACAGAAATAGAACCACATATATATGTTCAGTGGATTTTTAACAATAAAGCCAAGGTATTTCAATGGGGAAAGATATTCTTTTTCAACACAGGTTGCTGAAACAGCTGGATATCTATATGGAAAAAAAAAATCTTGACCCTTACATCATACAGTATTGATACAAAAATCAACTCTGAATGGATCCCAGACCTAAACATAAGAGTGAAAATTATGACGCGGCCACTTTTTGGAGAACAGTTTGGCATTTCCTCAAAAGGTTAAAACATAAGAGTTACCATATGACCCAGTAATTCCACTTTTATGTAATATCTAAGAGAAATGAAAACATATGTCCACATAAAAAATTGTACACACATACTCAAAACAGCATTATTCATAACAGCCAAAAAGTAGAAATAACCCAAATGTCCATCAACTGAAGAAGAGATAAATTAAATGTGGCGTATCCAGACAATGGAATGTTACTTGGCTGATACATGCTACAACATGGATAAACCCTAGAACACATATGATTTCATTTATACGGAATGTCCAGAATAGGCAGATCTGTAGAGACAGAAAGATTTGTAGGGAGCAGATGGGAGGTTTGGAGGATGGTGGCTAAAAGGTATAGCCTTTCCGAGGTGATGAAAATGTTCTAAAACTGACTGTGGTAATGGCTGCACTACTCTGTGAACAAACTAAGAACCACAGAATTATATACACTTAAGATGTACAATTGCTGGTATGTGAATCACATTTCAATAAAGTTATTATAAAAAGAGTTAAAACTATAAAACTTTTGGGGCACCTAGGTGGCTCAGTCATTAAGCATCTGCCTTCAGCTCGGGTCATGATCCCAGGGTCCTGGGACTGAGCCCCACATCAGGCTCCCCGCTCCATGGGAAGCCTGCTTCTCCCTCTCCCACTCCCCCTGCTTGTGTTCCCTCTCTCGCTGTGTCTCTGTCAAATAAACAAATAAAATCTTAAAAAAAAAAAAACTATAAAACTTTTACAAGAAAACAAAAGATTTGTGTCCTTGGGTTAGGCAGATGTCTTAGAATATAAATTATCCATAAATGAACAAAACAGACAAACTGGACTTCATCAAAATTTAAGACTTCTGTTCTTTGAAAGACATTGTTAAAAATAAAATAAAAAGGATGTTCTTCAACAGATGAATGGATAAAGAAGATGTAGTTCATTTGTACAATGGAATATTACTCAGCCATCAGAAAGGACGAATACCCACCATTTGCATCGACATGGATGGCACTGGAGGGGATTATGCTAAGTGAAATAAGTCAAGCAGAGAAAGTCAGTTATCATGTGGTTTCACTCATATGTGGAACATAAGGAATAGCGCGAGGTCCACAGGGGAAGGGAGGGAAAACTGAAGGGGGGGAAGTCAGAGAGGGAGACAAACCATGAGAGACTCTGGACTCTGGGAACCAAAATGAGGGTTACAGAAGGGAGGGTAGGGGGGGATGGGGTGACCGGGTGATGAGTATTAAGGAGGGCACATGTGGTGATGAGCACTGGGTGTTATACATAACTAATGAATCGCTGAACACTATCATCAAAAACTAATGATGTACTACATGCTGGCTAATTGAACATAATAAAAAAATAAATAAATAATTTTTTAAAAAGGCAAGCCACAGCCTGGGAAAAATACTTTACAAAACACCTCTCTGATAAAGGACTCCAAATACATAAAGAACTCTTAACAACAAAATAAGAAGATAAAGAATTTAAGTTTTAAAATGGGAGGGGTGCCTAGGTGGCTCAGGTCATGATCCCAGGGTCCTGGGATAGAGCCCTGTGATCATCTGCATGCTCAGCAAGGAGTCTGCTTCTCCTTCTTCCTCTGCCCCTGCCCCCAATCGTTCTTTCATGCTCTCTCTTTATCAAAAAAATAAAATCTTTTATAAAAAAAAAGTTGAACTCTTCACCAATGAAAATATAAGAATGGCCACTAAATACATGAAAATAAACTCTGGAGTGCCTGGGTGGTTCAGTGGTTTAAGCGTCTGCCTTCAGCTCAGGTCATGATCCCGGGTCCTGGAATCAAACCCCACATTGGGCTCCCTTCTCAGCAGGGGAGTCTGCTTCTCCCTCTCCCTCCCCTCGCTCGTGCTCTCTCTCTTGCTCCTCTCTCTCAAATAAATAAATAAAATCTTAAAAAAAAAAAAGGTTAGGGGCGCCTGGGTGGCCCAGTCAGTTAAGCATCTGACTTCGGCTCAGGTCGTGATCCTGGGGTCCTGCGCTTGAGCCCTGCATGGGGCTCCCTGCTCGGCGGGGAGTCTGCTTGTTCTTCTCCCTGTCCCTCTCTCTCTGCCCCTCCCCCACCACTTGTGCTCACTCTTTCTCAGATAAATAAAACCTTAAAAAAAAAAAAAGGTTAAACTTTCATTTACTATATGACCTTGCAATTCCACTTCCAGCTACTCAAGAGAAATGAAAACATACATCTACATAAAGCCCCACACATTAATGTTATTTCATGGTTTAGTCATAACAGCCCCAAACTGGAAACAACCCAAACATGCATCAACAAGCCACTGGATAAACAAATTGCGGTAAATTTATCCAATTAAAAATTAAATGCAATTGAAAGGAACAAATTACTGATATATGCAACAAGTATCAATCTTAAAAAGACTATACTAAATGAACATAGCCAGGGATGCCTGGGTGGCTCAGTTGGTTAAGCATCTGCCTTCAGCTCAGGTCATGATCCCAGGGTCCTGGGATCAAGTCCCACATCGCTTCTCCCTCTGCCTGCCTCTGTCTCTCTCTCTCTGATAAATAAAATCATAAATAAATAAATAAATGAAATAAATGAAAAAAGCCAGACACCAAAAACTATTATATGATTCTGTTGATCTGACATTCTAGAAAAGGCAAAATATACTAACAGGAAGCTGATCAGTGGTCGACAGCGGTGGTATTATGAGGAGAGGACTGACTGCAAAGGGTCATGAGGGAATTTTCTGGGGTGGTGAAAATGTTCTGTATCTTGATTGGATGATGGTGATTATAAAACTATGTACATTTATCCAAACTCATGAAACTGGACATTTGACGTGGGTGAATGTTAATGTAGGTAAATTATGCTCAATAATGTTGATTTTCTTAGAAGGGATAATTAGTAGTTTCATTCCTTTTCTAAAGTCTACAGAGGCTCCCAAGGTCTCAGGTAATTCCCAAAAGGTCTCAACATTCAATCTGCTCTACTTTTAGGAGCTGACCCTGATTTCTACTTTTTACGTGCCTTGTGATTCAAAGTATAGCACCTCTGAAACACAAAACTCTAAACTTTGTGTATATGGCTTTGAGAATCCATAGACCAAGCTACATAAACTGTGCTATGTGCTATCATCACCAGCTAAATTAAAGATGCAGTCAAACATTATTTGATCCTTCTGAACTTTTCTGGCTTCTCTGCTTGCTTTTCTCATCTCTCCACTAAAAAGAATTTACCATAAATGTCCTATGGCTCATTCCTATACAGGAACAAATCCCAGTTTCAGAGATTGCAACCTTGAAACACCTGTAGTTCACCTTGAAACACATGTAGTCTGTTTGCCAAAATCTAACAGAACTCACTGCACTTTCTACAAAGAATAATGAATTTCTTTTTATATCAACACTCCCCAAATAATCAAAGGTAAATAAAGCATACCTCCATCAAGAGAAAAAGTAAGTAGATTGGGCCACCAGCAGCTATTAGGTTTTGAGGAACAAGCAAAGGTACTCAAAAAAGGGGCTGGCACATATTACCCAGAACTCAGGGTGGGCTTTCCTGCACATCTACAAAGCAACAGGTTGGAAATGTATAGAATAGTTACTGTAGTCAGAGTATAATTAGGACCTTGCAGAAAACCCAAGTTAATCATTCTCACAGATATCTCCAAAGAAAACGAAAAAGAACAAGATGTGGAGAGAAGTGTAGGGCACCTGTAGGTTCTGATGTGGACAAAACCTGTATTACCCAAATGTTTAGGAAGACACCACCTTTTGAAATTAATCTTTCTCTATAGCTCTACGGAGTCAGTAGTAAGTGAGAGACTGCTATTAGCAAAGAGATACGGCAACCAATAAAAGAACAAACAAATAAACAAAACCAACTTACACATGTTTACAACAGACCAGAATGCAAACTTAAAACTGTCTGGAAAGAGGGCGCCTGGGTGGCTCAGTCGGTTGAGCGACTGCCTTCGGCTCAGGTCATGATCCTGGAGTCCCGGGATCGAGTCCCGCATCGGGCTCCCTGCTCAGCGGGGAGTCTGCTTCTCCCTCTGACCCTCTCCCCTCTCGTGCTCTCTATCTCTATCTCATTCTCTCTCCCAAATAAATAAATAAAAAAAAATCTAAAAAAAAAAAAAACTGTCTGGAAAGAAAATGGAATTATACTTAAGCAGAAATCCTCTTCATTCCTGTACTTCACCCCCTGCAAAAAATCATGGTCACTGTCTTTTATTTATGTGTGAACCCATCTTCCTGGTAGACAAACTGATCTGGGTTGCAGTGATTACTTCTAGTGCTCTTATATCATGTATGACGAGACTGGGGGGAAATAAAAGCTAAATGTTTTGAGGATTGAGTTGGCTGACACTCACCACAAACTTCTCACCATTCTGCTCCACATGTTTGTATGTGGGGACCGATATGGGCACTGCTTGCTTTTCTGTGTAATCATAAAATGATTGTCCCAACGAGTCGTCACTGGGATCTAGGTTATCTGCCTCATGTGGAGGTACAGATAACACTGTCAAGATCAATTCCTTCTCGCCTGCTCGGATCAGGTCCACCACCTGCTTGTGTGTCGCCCCCTCAACATTCACGCCGTTCCTAAGGGGAAAAAGGGAAAAAGAAATCCCATAAACCAGAAGGGTCCAAACACCTTATTTCTCCACCCTCCTGCCCCCACTCCAGTGTTACGCAGTATGAACCATAAAATCAAGATTAATTTGGTTCCAGAAAAGCTGTTTATATTTTTATAGATCATAACGTGTAAAAGTGTTTGTGAACTTATGGCAGGGACAAAAAATGGAAACAGGTGAGAGGACCTGCCCTTCCTCTACGCTAGAATCCCACATATAGCTTCAGGAAAGCACATGGTGAAGCTGCAGAGGAAACAAAGCTTTCAAAGCTAATTTCCTCATCCTAACCAAGGATGTATACAATACAATCAAAGTGCCTTTTAATAATGCTGCCATTTGAACTCTACTTAGTTCTTTGTAAACCTCCTAAAATTTGTTAGAAGAAATTTTTTACAAAATGCATTCCTTTAATTTGTAAAGATTCAAAAGTATGACTTAAGATAATTTTTATATTTATATCTGATTTCACCCCGTATCTCCAAATCAGTCAATTTAATTTTCCTTTATCCCAAGTTTCATCACCTTGGGAGTTAAGTGGTATATATCCTCATACAAATAATTTCCTTTATCACTTGGTTTTTAAAAAGGCAATTCTGAAACTTTATTATCTGAACCAACGTCCCTTGTCCTCCCAATTACATTAATCTCTCTTAGCATTCTACCTACTCTTCTTTCTGCTCTGTGCTACCTCACTTAAAGCCCTGTGTCATCAGTTCAAACTAGAAAAACCTACATCTAAAGTTATATAGTAAGTTAACCTACCCATTCTCCTCCCTGTTACAATGGATAAAAAGGCTGCAACTAGGAAAAGTACAAGGTTTGGAAAAACAATAATTTTGTCAAGGAAGATGCTGAGTCTCACAAAACTCACTCAGCAAACTGAACTACCTTCCTACAATGCTGACCCTGCCTGCTGTCTCAGCAAAAACCACTAGGTAGCTAGCTGACCTGGAGGTTCCCTCCATAGCTATCCCCCAAGAGTTAGGAAACATACACCTGAGAGCCTTTAGTCAATGTGATAAAAGCTTATCTACTACCCTTTAGAGTTAAGCTCTTTTTCAGTTCCAAACCATTAGGATTTTTCCTTCCTGAAAATGATGCTAAGCTTAGTAACAAGCCTTCCACAAACTTTTCAGACACTGGAACTGTCTCTGTCAAACTCTGGTATCTGAAACATCCATTTATATAAACAGAACAGGCAGGAGATCACCCTGCTAAGCCTCCTTCCTTTTGGGTTTAACAATCTAATCAGTAAATTCAGCACTCTAGACATTTTACAATCTAAAGTCTAACTTATACACACACAAAAAATCAGTAATTTTACAATTGGCTAGCTATAGAAAAAAATAAAAGCACCCCTTCCACTGATAGAAATTTGGGCTTTTAAAATTTGGATCAGGTCAAACTAGTAATCAGAAAAAAATAATAAACTCTGATCACAGAGCCAGACACTAAAACAGAAAGAAAAATGGGCTTTGAAGCTATGGATTCAAATCTTGGCCCTGCCTTTAGTACAGGCACTGGTCTTAACTAAGTCATTTAACCTTTCTTAGCATTATTTTCTGCATGTGTAAAATGGGGATAATAATAAACCCCTAAAAGGATTGTTGTGAGGATTAATGTAATGAAACATGTAACTCGCTGGGAAAAATACCTGGACACTTGCATTACAAGGTATAATAAGTATTGTGTAGCTGTTGAAGAAATGTTAATTGAAGAAGAAATGGAAACCTCAAGTTGGGGACTGTCAAAGGATTTCATCTAAATCTTTAGCCTTATTAGTAGTTCTGAGAAAATGTTTTGCTGGTAAAAGAAATATAATTGAAAAAGCAAAAATTAAAAATCAACATGGAGAACTTCATCTACCCCTAGGAATCTTAACTTACTCATGAATGCCCTTAAAAAAAAATTTTTTTTTAACAAAATAGGGAAAACTCACTTTAGAGACTGAACATCTTGGATATTAAAACAAGATTTTTATGTTAGTATCATCAATTTTATGAAACGCACATTTATGAAAAAAAGTTTAACAACTATGCTCAAATCTTATTTTTCAGCTCCCCAATTTTTTCCCCTTTAAAGGATCTTTAATTTCGGGTATTCCGTCAATAGGCTGAGGGCTGGTAAGCACCTATAGCATTTGTTTGTATGTATTTGTGCATATACGTATTTTTCACCCTGAGTATGGGGTCCACGGCTTCCACTGGCTTCAAAAGTTCTTAACCTCTGGTTAAGAACTACTGTTTTCAACGCACACTTCCTCCACCCATTCAGTTTTCAAGTTAGAATACACCGTTCCTGGGTCACTCAAAAAACAAGCCCCGAAAGTCATCAGAGAAACCTAAGTGGGGCTTACTCCAATAGCCAGGGAACAAGGGAGCTTGCTCAGTTTCACTTCTTTATGAGAAAGACCAAGCTTCAAATTGGCTATCACCCCAAAAACCTCTTTAAAAAAAATAAATAGGGGCACCTGCGTGGCTCAGCCGTTAAGCGTCTGCCTTCGGCTCAGGTCACGATCCCAGGGTCCTGGGATCGAGCCCCACATCGAGCCCCACATCGGGCTCCCTGCTCGGCAGGAGGCCTGCTTCTCCCTCTCCCGCTCCCCCAGCTTGTGTTCCCTCTCTCGCTCTCTGTCAAATAAATAAATAAAATCTTTATTAAAAAAATGAATAAAGACAGGAACGAACTACCAGTGTCACATTTTAAACATACTTGCTAATGTTTATTTGGTTCAACTATAAAAGGAATGCTATACATTCCACAATTTAATACAAGGCTGGAAATTCCTTCATTCTTCAGAGAATGAAATGAGGTCAGTAAAAACCCCAGGACGTTTAATTTCAAAAAGGGCCCTCCCTCCTCAAGAATTAAGAGGCCTTCACAATCATAAAAATGTTTATATGATATCTTCTTTTCCACAAGAAGCCACTCTACCAAGCTCAAATTAAGTGTGGCCCAATTTGGATAATTCTAAAGACATAAATGAATACTATAAATTCTTCAATAAAGGAAACTTCCAGCAGTAGACTTCTGGTTCAAAGCATGGGTTTTAGAGTCAGACAGACTTGGGTTTGAGTACCACTTGTGCCATTTAACAGATGAGACATTGATAAATTATTCAATCTCACTAAACCTCAGTTTCCTAATCCATAAAATGGTGCTAATAATACCTATAGCTAACAGAATGAGAACTAAAATGAGATAAAGCTCTATAACATGGTAACCACTCAGTAAATGATAGCTATTCGTGTGATAGTATTTGTATCAGCTGGGCAAGCAGGTCAGTAGCATGTTGGCCTCCTGATGACACAAATCCTCTCTATCACCAATCTCCCTTGTCTTTCTTCTGTCTTTGTAATATAATCTAGCTGGAATTCATTTGAAAAAAAAAATGACTGAGCTCTCAACCTACCCCGACCCACCAAAAAAAGGGAATCCCCTTCATAAGACCACTGCATCAGAGAACCACCTAGTCCTACACCACACAAAAGTAACTACTGCCCAATGGGTCCTACTCATCTATGTTCTTCCACAAAGAAAGGGAATGACTTAAACACACTATCAAAACATTTTCAGCAGATATGTGATTAAACAAATAGAGCAAAATGTTAATTATAAAATCTAGGCAGTAGGTATGCAGGTATTCACTGGGCATTTCCTTCAACTTTTCTGTATGTTTGAAATTTTTCATAATAAAATGTAAGGAAAAAAAAGGCTAGTAAAAAAAACCAACAATCCACAAGTAAGACCAAAATTTTGTTTCTTTAGGTAACTACATGATACCTAAAACTTACTTTGTGTTTTCAGCATTATAAAAATATACCTAATAATTTTAATGAAATTCTCATTTTTTACATAAAAACAAAATCTGGCCCAATCAGAGGCCTTTAGCTAGCTAACAGCAGTGGCTTTAGACAAGACTTTTGTTCAACTAAAGTTAGCCAGCTGGGGAAATGGTAAAGCTAATATAAACACTCTGAAAAGCAGGGGGGGAAAAAGCTCTAAATTGTCAGGATCTGTATACTGTGAAGGAAGCTGTATATACTGCAACTAAATATGGATGGAAATATGACAGAGCCAATCACTAAATGTACCAGAGCAAGGAGCCATTCTGTGTGGTAAGCAGAATACCATCTTGACCCCCTGTGACATTCAAGAAAGCAATTAAAGGGCAATTAGTCCCTCAGAGGCAGCCTGTAAAAAAACAGACAATAAATTCCTATAACTGCAAGCAATATGATATAAATTTCAATTATGTCAATTAAAACAAAGTGGCTACATGTCCACAAGAATGGTTAAAATAAAAAAGAGAACAAAACCAAGTTTTGCCAAAGATGTAGAAGAACTGGAATTCTCATACATTGCTGATGGGAGCATAAAGCAAGAACAATCTGGCAATTTCTTATTAAATTAAACACATATTTACCTAATAATGCCATTCCTAAGTATTTATCCAAGAGAAATGAAAACATACCCACACAAACAATTGCTGTTGAATGTTCACTGAAGCTTTATTCATAATAGTCCAAAGCTAAAAACAGCCCAGTATCTATCAAAAGGTGAACAGATTAAAAAAAAAAATTGTGGCATATTCATACAAGGGACTATTACTCAGCAGTAAAAAGGACCAAAGTACCGATATCAACAACAACATGGATGAATCTCAAAACCACAATGAGCAAAAGAAGTGAGACAGAAAAGGGTCTGATTGATTTGATTCCATCTATTTGAAGTACCAGAGTAGGTAAAACTATTCTACAGTGGTAAAAATCAGATCAGTGGCTGTCTGGGGTGGGCAGGGGTAAATACTGAATGCAAAGGAACACAAAAGAAGCTTTCAGAAATGTTCAGAAGTGTTCTATATCTTGATTGGGGTAGGTGGTTAAATGGGTCTAAATGGGTCTAAACCTCTGTCAAAACTCAAACTTTGCACTTAAGCTGTGTGCATCAGACCATATGTAAATTAAACCTCAATAAAGTTGACTGGCTCAGTAGGTGGGGCATGTGACTCTTGATCTCAGGGTTGTGAGTTCAAGCCCCACGTTGGATAGAGATACTTTAAAATCTTTAAAAAAAAAAAACTTTAAGCATGCGATTCTTGATCTAAAGATCATGAGTTCAAGCCCCACACTGGGTGTAGAGATTACTTAAAAATTAAATCTTAAAAAAATAAAAAATATTATACAATATCCTCATTTATAAGTGTGAAATAGTAGTCCATCATCAGAGTGAAACATAATCCCTATTCTACTTTTAGATTACTCTGAATAAAGACATCCAAGTACATCAAGCAAATGGACCATATAATTCTTTTTCCAGTTTTTTATTTTTAGGATTTTATTTATTTGAGAGAGAGCACAAGCGAGCATGGGATGGAGCACAGTGGGAGGGAGAGGAAGAGGGAGAGAGAATTTCTAGCAGACTCTGCACTGAACACAAGCCCGATGAAGAGCTCAATTTCATGACCCTGAGATCACAACCTGAGCCAAAACCAAGAGTCAGATGCTTAACTGACTGAGCTACCCAGGCACCCCTGGACCAATTATTCTTTAAAAATATCTATAAGGCTATATGCAACATAACATGGAGAAGTCCTTATATTATGTTAAATGCAAAATACTGTCTATTGTGATGAGCACATAAAATATTTTCACCCAAGAAAAGGCACGATGTGTAAAATATGAAAATAGTTGAGTTAGGGTGACTAGAACTATGAGCAGTTTTTAAAAATTTTACATACCTGTTATTTCTTCAATTACACAAAGCTTTTTAAACAACCTCCCTACTTTCTCCACAATAGATCTTCTTAGAAATTGGGTGAAGACTCACAAGTTGGAGAAAAACAGACCCCTGACACATCAGAAGAGAGACCCTTCCTTTGACTTTTCACCGGTTCGTTGCCCAGTTAGTGGGTACACAGCAATACTAGACACTAGACTATAAAAACAAATACCTACTCTATTGAAATTTGAAGATCTGTCCTTGCTAATTTTGCAATTAAGGCATCTGATCGGCTCCCTTTCATCTAACTCCACCTCCTTGCCATCTTACTTTAGGCAAACAATCAAGTCAGGGAATATTTTTATTGACTAACTGTCTTAGCAATCAGGCTGTACTTTGCCCTTAAACTCTTGAGATAAGAGATTCAAACATGTGTAAGCCAAATATAGCCAAAAGTGAAGCTTGGAGCTTGGATGCATCTACACCAAATTACTACTCTGGACCACTAAATAAATAAATTTTTTGGATTTTGTTTCAAAAATAATAACATTTTGTTTCAGAAATAACATTTTGCATCTTACATTTTAAACACCTAATTCATTGATAGGAAAAGAGAAGTATAACTAAAGAATGTGAATGGCCATAGATTTCTAAAATGTTTGAGCTTCTTCCAATAAATAGCAAATCTTGTCAACAATTTAAAAAGTGCAAAATTATTCTCTCAATACTTTTTATTTATTTTTTAAAGATTTTATTTATTTATTTGACAGAGAGAGACACAGCGAGAGAGGGAACACAAGCAGGGGGAGTGGGAGAGGGAGAAGCAGGCTTCCTGCCGATCAGGGAGCCCGATGTGGGGCTCGATCCCAGGACCCTGGGATCATGACCTGAGCCGAAGGCAGACGCCTAACGACTGAGCCACCCTGTTCTTATATTTTCAATTAAAACGGCATTACTGAAAAATTTATCCGAAGGAAAACATCAAAATAGGAGCTCCGAGAGAGCAAGAACTTTACCTTTGCATGTAGACCACTCTCAAGTATATGTTGAAAGAAAAAATGAAATAATCCTGAACAAAGAAAAAGATTGTTTCCAAATTTGTTTTTATAAAAAGTTAACAATAGAGGGATGAATAGTTAAAATTATAGCACAAATTAACTATAAAGCAATCATTTAAAATTATAGAGATGAAGAAAATATCTAGAAATATGTTTGAGCCAATATTATGTTAAAAAGTGGATTATAGGGGCACCTGGGTGGCTCAGACGGTTAAGTGTCTGCTTTAGGCTTAGGTCATGATCCCAGGGTCCTGGGATCGAGCCCCACATCAGGATCCCTGCTCAGCAGGGAGTCTGCTTCTCCCTCTCCCTCTGCCACTCCCCCTGCTTGTGCTCTCTAGCTCTCTCTCTGTCAAATAATCTCGGGGTCCTGGGATCAAGCCCCGCATCGGGCTCCCTGCTCGGCGGGGAGCCTGCTTCTCCCTCTCCCACTCCCCCTGCTTGTGTTCCCTCTCTTGCTGTCTCTCTCTCTGTCAAATAAATAAAATCTTTAAAAAAAAAATAATAATAATAATCTTTTTTTTTTAAAAAGTGGATTATAAAATGCAACTTCTAAAAGGTAACATAGGAGAAAATCTAGGATATGGCAGAGATTTTAGATACAACAAAAACATGATCTATGAAAGAAAAAGTTGCTAGGCTGAACTTCATTAAAATTAGAAACTTTTGCTCTGTGAAAGATACCGTTAAGAGAATGAAAAACAAGCCACAGCCTGGGGGAATAATATACGGAAAATGCATATCTGATAAAAGACTCATATCCAAAATACAGAATGAACTCTTAAAACTCAACAATAAAAAACCAAGCCCAATTACAAACTGGACAAAAGATATGAACAGACACCTCACCAAAGAAGATTTACAGATGGCAAATAAGAATATGAAAAGTGGGGCACCTGGGTGGCTCAGTGGGTTAAGCATCTGCCTTCAGCTCAGGTCATGTTCCCAGGGTCCTGGGATCAAGCCCCACATCAGGCTCCCTGCTCAATGGAGAGCCTGCTTCTCCCTCTCCCTCTGCTGTTCCCCCTGCTTGTGCTCTTGCTCTCTCTGTCAAATAAATAAATAAAATCTAGGGAAAAAAAAGAATATGAAAATTCACTCAACATCATTCATCATTAGAGAACTGCAAATCAAAACAAGATACTACACAACTATTTGAATAGCTAAAATCCAAAAAAACAAATGACACCAAATGCTGGTGAGGATGTGGAACAAGAGCAACTCATTCATTGTTGGTGGGAATGCAAAACGGTATGGCCACTTTGGAATACAGACTGATAGTTTCTTAAAAAGCCAAATGTAGTCTCAACCATAAGATCCAGCAATCACACTACTAGGTATTCACCCAATTGGTGTGAAAGCTTATATTTACACAAAAACCCACACACAAGTGTTTACACCGGCTTTATTCATAATTGCCAAAACCTGAAAGCAACCAAGATATGCTTTGTAAGTGAATGGACAAACAAAACTGTGGTACATCCCGTCAATGGAATATTATTCAGCTATAAAAAGAAATGAGCTATCAAGTCACAGAAGACATAGTGTAGGGGGAGAGACCTTAAATGCATATTGCTAAGGGAAAGATAATCTGAAAAGGCTATATACTGTATGATTCCGATTATACGACATTCTAGAAAATGCAAAGGTCAGTGTGTTGCCAGGGGCGTGGAGGAAGGGGAAGGATGAATAAGTGAAGCACAGGGGATTTTTAGGGCAGTGAACCTATTTTGTATGACACTGTAACAGCACAAACACGACATAACGCATTTGTCAAAACTTACGGAACTTTACAACACAAAGAGTAAACCTTAATGTATGCAAATTAAAAAAAAAATCAGCTAGTAGGTTGGGAGAATCCCAGACTGCGACAAGAGAATCTAACTGTATTTCAAAAGTATTTCAAACAATCTCCCTAAAGGGGGTAGGGGGAAAAGGTACAGACCTAAGTAACTGAAATGAATTCTGTAAGATAAAGGCAAAAGGGACTGCACGTAAGTACTATACTCTAGTCGATAAAATTGCTTCCCCAGAGTACAAGTTAACAATTGCTATATATGTATACTGGAACTGAACAATTAAGTAAATGAATGGTGAACATGGGGAGCCAAATTTCTCACTGTTGAAGTGGAAATGTACAGATCTGCAAGGGAGGGTGACAAAAAAACCCATATGGTAATGGAGTAAAACTACAGTAAGAACTCATTTAATTTAATATAGATAGTTACATATAGAAATATTTATAGACATGTGTATATACAGAGGTTAATATACACACATATATTCTTTTGCTGTCAGCTGAGAGGACCTGAAAGAAGTAGCTAGTAGCTACCACCACATCTAGTGCCCAGATCTTGCTTTCTAATACCATTCCCCCATAAAAAGAACTAGGACCCTTTGGAGAAATGGTTGATTCTAGGTTTGAAATACACAAGATGAGCCCGGAGCCTTTTGTAGTGCCAGAAAGTAAAGAAGTACTCAAATACAAAACAAAATAACCCAAACATTAATGGGGGGAGGGGGTATGGCAAAAGGCACAGGGGCCAATTGAAAGACCTACCCATGGTCAAAGCTGGAACAACTGGAGCAATAACATAAAGCAGTACTGGATTATGGGTTGTATCCATGAGCCCATAATGATATAAATGACTGAATATATTAATACATGGGGGAGAAGAGGCATCCTTCTCCTATGCAGAACAATTCTAAATTATACAGATACTACACTCTAGAGGAGGGGAGCGTAACTCCCCGCTCCTTAAGTGTAGGCTGCATACAGTGTGACTCCACTACTATCCAAAGAGTATAGTAGGGGAGAGGGGCTGCGGAGAATAACTTTACAGTGTAGAAACCTGACAAACATGATTTCAGCCAGATGCTCAACATCACAAATCATAATGACAGTATGTACTCTTCATATGAACTAATGAAAATGGTACTTTACCTCTATAATATTCCTCCCCCCCAAAACAAAACCCCAGTCGAATTGTGAAAAAAAAAAAAAAATCAGACAAATTCCAATAGTCAGGCATCCTATAATACACCTGACCAATACTCAAAATTCAACATCATCAATACTCAAGGTCATCAAAAACACAGAAAGACTGAGAAATTGTCACAGCCAAAATGAGCTTAAAAAGACATGACAACTAAATGTAATGTGGTATCCTGGATAGGATCCTGGAACAGAAAGACATTAGGACTAGACACTAAAGAAATGTGAACAAACTATGGGCTTAAGTTAGTAATAACATATCAATACTGGTTCATTAATTTAAACAAATGGACCATACTCATGTAAGATGTTCATAAAAGGAAAAACTATATGGCGGAGGTGGGAGGATTTATCAGAACTGTTTGATTTTTTTTGTAAATCAAACTGTTCTGGAAAATAAAGTATTAACTTTAAAAGTTATATTACAAATTATATATAACAGTATGATTTCAACTTCATGTAAGATGCCTAAATAAAAGACAGCCAAAATACCAAAAGTAGTTTTGTTAGGATAAGATGGGGGATTATTTTTCTTTTCCTTAGTCTCCAAATTTTCTCTAACATATGACAATACTTTATAATTTAAAGAATGAATTTTATACCACTACACACCTAGAATGACCAAAATCTAGACCACTGACAACACCAAATGATGGCAAGGATATGGATTAACAGAAAGGCTGTTCATTGCTGGTGGGGATGCCCAATGGTACAACCACCTTGGAAAACAGTTTGGCAGCTTCTTACAAACTAACATACTCTTACCACCTGAATTAGCAATTGTCCTCCTTGGTATTACCCAAGGGAGTTGAAAACTTGTCTACACAAAAACCCGCACACAGATGTTTATAGAGGCTTTATTCATAATTACCAAAAACTGAAAACAACCAAATGTCCTTCAGTAGAGGAATGGATAAACATACATACAGCTAATTTCCTAAGGGCAAGGACTACATGTTATTCAGCTTTCTACCTCCAGTGTCTAATCCCATGTTCATCAGATAGTAAGCACTCATTAAAATTTTTCCCTGAGGGGCACCTGGGTGGCTCAGTCCCTTAAGCGTCTGCTTTCAGCTCAGGTCATGATCCCAGGATCCTGGGATAAGAGTCCCACATCAGGCTCCCTGCTCAGTGGGGAGCCTGCTTCTCCCTCTCCCCCTGCTGCTCCCCCCGCTTGTACTATCTCTCTCTGTCAATAAATAAAATCTTTAAAAAAAATTTTTTCCCTGAATGAAAAAATTATTAAGGCTAGCACGAAAAACATTCAGTAATGATTTTCCTTCAGGCACTTCTGTAATTCCACTCCTTATTTTTAACTTTTATACTGGTTTCACTGTTTAGGGGGAAGTACTAAAAACATTATGCAAGCTCTACATTTTTCAAACTTTAGTATTAGTGATTACTTTGCTTTCTATTATGGGAGGTAGTAGAAATAATGCTTAAGAGTAAAATATGGCATTCAATCACATAAGCAATTTCAAAGTGAGGCTATGTTTTCTTTTACTCAAATGTATTGAAAATAAAAGTAACTAATTGTTGTTATTTATTTTTAAATATAAACACTGACTCCAAGGATAGCAAAATGAGGTAAGAAGCGGTAAGAAATAAACATGTTAACATTTAAAAAGTGAGTATTTCATGTGAATTCTGGGAATAATCTATTGTAATTACACTGTTTCATCTCATGAAAACAAAATGCACCACACTTAGTATGAAAAAATGTTAAGCACAATGGGTTTCCTCACATGACAGAGGCTAAAGAATTACCAGTAAGGTCTTAAAGAAAGTTCTGATACTAAAACTATATACAGCATTGACTTATTTTGTTTTGATAGGATTATTTTTCCATTTTTGTCTTTAAACATTTGATCAGCATGTAGTAACGCGTGGTTCTATTTAAACGTAAGGCTGGATGTGAAAACTGGGTTACTTCTCTACACTGTGGGATAATGAATGTTAGATAGGGGTAAGAAAGTTGCTAGCAGCCTATGGTTTCCTGGTTTCCCTAGCCTGACATAGCTTCCTATGTACACTACTATTGCTGAGAACCCCTCCCTCAGTTATTGACCAGTAAACAAACATAATCAGTTTTAAATCATTTCCCAACATCAATTCAAAGAGTTTGAGATCTGCTATAATTTTGAACCATTGCCCTACATGGCCAATTTAAATGCAACCCCCAAATGTTTTTAATTTGGTATACTGATCACAGTGAAAGTTAATTAAAAAATAAAATCTACCAGCTTTATCAACTTTAGTTTGCAAGTGATACAAATTACCAAAAAAGGAATCTTAATTTTTTTAAAGTTCTATTTCACTACTATTCCTGGATTACTACATAATGTGATTAAGAGCATGACTCCTCCTGTGATCTGGTAAGTTTGTTCTAGGACAACAGCCTACACCCTGAATCCTAATAGCTATTTCCTAAATATTCAATTACTCTCAAGAGGTACTATACACGAGTGTATAGAAGAAGTGTAGAGGGGCGCCTAGGTGGCTCAGTTGGTTAAGTGCCTTCCTTCGGCTCAGGTCATGATCCCAGGGTCCTGGGATCTGCCCCATATCAGGCTCCTTGTTCAGGGGGGAGCCTGCTTCTCCCTCTCCCTGCCACTCCCCCTGCTTGTGCTCTCTCTCTGTCAAATGGATGAATAAAATCTTTAAAAAAAAAAAAAAAGAAAAGAAAGAAGTGTAGATCTATCAGCTCAAAATACCTTCATCTATGACAGATAGCCTTTAAAAATCTGTAACAACAACAAAAATTAGTAACAACAGATATACTTTTGAAGGGATAGTCCTTTAGCAGTCAAATACCACCCTTTAATCCAACTTAAATATGGGCAATTTCTCTTGGAAGCTGAGGAACACAGACTACAGTTTCTGTAAATTGTGGTCTATTTCAACACATTGAACAAGAAGAAAGGTACAGTAAGACCTTTTCTGAATCAGCAGGATAACTGGGTAGGGCAGGGAAATCTAAAATAATCTACCAGCACATAACTCATAAAAGTGTCACATTTCCTTAGATTCAAAATACCAGCCAGAGAACAAAACTCATTGCTGTGTCCAAGTAAAGATAGGTAGAGGTTACATAGCTTGAGAAAATAGATCCAAAAAGTAGTTTTTAACCCTACCAAAATCAAAATGACAATAATATTGGGTAAAAAAAATTAAGTAACCCATGGTGCATTCAGTAGACAAACGACACACTTTACAAGTTACAAACTTTATAGGTGATTAAACTGATCAGCAAAAGAAGTGGAAGAAGTTTCCAAAACTTTCACATTTTCCAAGATCACCAAAAATTAATTTAATCAATCTCCCAATTTTTAAAACATACTAAATAAACATAACTAAAACTAGATAGACATATAAATATAAAAGTACTGCAGTATTTGGGGGGGGAAAGACAACTTCCTGGTTAATCTCCTTGAATAGTTCTCTAAGAGTAATCAGCTGCTTGAACACAGCTGGGAGAATATCCACGCAAGCAGCTGACTCTCTGCAGACACACTGTACTTTTCCAAAGAGAAGTAAGCTAATTACTTGTGTTCCAAGTCCATAGAATACATAGATCTGTCATTCTAGTTTTGCTCTGAGGTCTGACACAAGAATCTACACTTTTAGATAGCTTAAGCAAAAACAAATCATTTTTTAAAAGATGTTTTCATAACTTAAGTTCATGGAAGGAAGTACCCAAAAGGATACTCAAATACAGTTCCTTACTCTGCAACTTTAATACCTTGCAGATAGGTGTATTTCCTCAACTGTTATGAAAACCTTACTTGGTTAGCAGGGAGCATGCTAAGTAATAAACAAGAGACTACATACATACTACCTAGCATTTGACTAAAACCATATCACACAATTTAATCCTGAAGTACCCCTCACATTACTGAGAGAAAGCAAAAATTTACTTTGTGGGCATCACCAATTCTTATTTAAGGATCTTTGTATGGATTTTCAATCTGAAGGTAGATGGCAGGTAAAAACCTTAGTACTAGGGGTGCCTGGGTGGCTCAATCGTTAAGCATCTGCCTTCAGCTCAGGTCGTGATCCCAGGGTCCTGGGATCGAGCCCCACATCAGGCTCCCTGCTCCGCGGGAGACTGCTTCTCCCTCTCCCACTCCCCCTGCTTGTGTTCCCTCTCTCGCTGTCTCTCCCTCTCTGTCAAATAAATAAAATCTTTTTAAAAATAAATAAATAAATAAAAATAAACCTTAGTATTGTCTGTCTTCAGTCCCCTCAACTCCCAACAATATGCTGCATGCAGAAACAAAAGATTTAAATTAAAGGAGGCATCTTCAAATCAGAGGAGCAGACTAGGAACTCTTAGAACAGCTAAAAGAGAACCTCGTAGGGCAGAGCACAGTGGGCCTGCAGCATATAAGGATCAAACTTATCAACTGTGAACACAACAGTAAGTACACTCATTTAAAACTTAAAGAGAAGTGGGGTGCCTGGGTGGCTCAGTGGGTTAAGCATCCGACTCTTGATTTCAGCTCCAGTCATGATCTCAGGGTTGTCAGATCCTCATGAAGCCCTGCATGGAATCCTGCACCCAGCATGGAGTCTGCTTGAAGATTCTCTCCCTCTGTCCCTCTCACCCTGCCTCTCTCTTTTCTCTCTCTCTCCCAAATACATAAATAAATTTAAAAAAAAATAAAAACTTAAAAAGAGAAGTGGA
This sequence comes from Callorhinus ursinus, assembly GCF_003265705.2. Lineage (NCBI taxonomy): Eukaryota > Metazoa > Chordata > Mammalia > Carnivora > Otariidae > Callorhinus > Callorhinus ursinus. Next base: position 1,148,948 of record NW_027397152.1, read on the forward strand.
TATTCGACAAGCTGGACTAGATTGTGAGGTAAAACATATACAAATTAAAGGCAACCAGCTCCTTCACCAGCTGTTCCTAGCTCTGGGTGTTAGAGCTTAGTTGTTCTTAGTTCCCTTCTTTATATAGTACAAGACAGCCCAAGAGACTAGATGCTCTGAAATTCTTCTAATTCTAATAGTATTTTCCTCTTCGGCCTTGGAAGTTATTCAACTTCTTTGGGTAAATAATTAAATAAAAACTAAATTCACAGGGAGTCCTAGGTATTAATGCACATATAATTATTTTCTGACCTCAAAAACAGAACAGAATCCAAACTTTGTAGCACTGCATTCAAAGCCCTTTTTGATCTAACTTCAAGCACAACTGTCTACAAATAGCAACTTTAGATTCCTTATTATCCCAAGAACTTTTCATATCCTCCTCCCTTTGGTCACAGTTTCCTCGGCCTATAAAATCCTTCCCCCTTCTCTGACTACTGAAATTACACTTGTCCTTCAATCAGTTTAAAAGCCTTCTGTGACCAATCATCTCAACCATATTCACTCATTCCTTTAAACTTCATTGTGTTTTTCCTTTATCTCCATTAATTCATTTGCTTTACACACAGTAAAATGTACACTTGCCCACTGCAGTGTTAAGCTTCTCAAGGGCAGAGATGCGGGGACTCTGTGACTCATACAAGCCTAACAGTAATTTACACATAGTTTGTGCTTAATTGCAAAACCAGATGGGGTAATACTAGTGGGCCAACACCAGAAAAGTGATACCCTAAATCACTGTTTTTCAAATAGTGGATCATAACCTAATTTTCATGAAATTAATGTGGCTCACCATCAGCATTCAAACAAAACAAAATCTCTGAAATACTGAACAGACTAAAAAATGCCAAGGAGCACAGTAACACTAAATATAGTTTTGTGAAACTTGCTTCAGGTGGGGTTTTTTTTTGTATTTATATTGGTTCTAATATAAAACATATCTCTTACAGAGACATGAAAGTTTTTAAAAAATATTTTTAAACTGCCTAAATATTTTTGCGGCGCCTGGCTGGCTCAGTCGGTAGAGCATGTGACTCTTAACCTCAGGGTCGTGAGTGCAAGCCCCACATGGGGCATGGAGCCTACTTAAAAAAAAAAAAAAAACCCTAGGGGCGCCTGGGTGGCTCAAGTGGTTAGGTGACTGCCTTCGGCTCAGGTCATGATCCGAGGGTCCTGGGATGGAGCCTCACATCTGGCTCCTGGCTCAGCAGGGAGCCTGCTTCTCCCTCTTCCTCTCCCCCTGCTCATGCTCTCTCTCTCTCTCTGTCTCAAATGAATAAATAAAATCTTAAAGAAAAAAATTTAGGGTTTTTTTGTGGGGTTTTTTTGCCCCAAAAAAGGGCAACAAATAGCCATTTTGGCTCCCTGTCACCCATCCAATTTAACAATCAGAGAGGGTAAAAATCCTAAATTTTTTTTTTTCCATGTGTGGGGCTGGAATTTTACCACCCATATTTGGCTTTTATAAAACTGCTTGAGTAAAGCACAGAAATCATCTGTATAGCTGACAGTCAAAAAGAATGATTCTAACTGGCTCTAATCTAAACCAGAATATCCACTGTGTTAGTAATGCCATCATCTAACGAATAAACTCACCACAGATCATGCTCCCAAGGCACAGGGCAGTGATCATAAATTTTAAGGGTCTCCTTGTCAATTGAGTCTCTTTGCTTATCATAAGAATTACTCCCAATGGGACTTATCTTAAAAAATAATTATCCTTGAGAGCATGGTAACAAACCCTCACCTGAAACAAACTAGTCAGTGGGGGCTGAAGAGAAGCCTTCTTCCCAATAATTTATATGACCTAGACACATCTTTATGTTACTAACAACAGATCTTTTCCTGGTAACAGCAATGTTATGGAAGTGATTTCCAAGAGAAAGATAAATGCTGTTTTCAAATTTAGTTTTATTTGTTTGCTACCTCAACTACCTAGGGAATTAAAAGTATTTCCTGTGGCTGCAATTATGATTATGTCAGGCTCTCTTCACTGATAACCAATAAAGATATCAACAAACAAGGGCAACGAATAGCCACTTTGGCTCCCTGTCACCCATCCAATTTAACAATCAGAGAGACAGGGTAAATAATGATATAAGACAGTTACATTTCACAATGGAACCAAAGCTCAACTGCTATCCAAGTTTATAGGGATGCGACTGAATTTTAAGAATTTTAAGTGACTACCCAGTCAAGAATAGTTGACTATTAATAGTCAAAATAGCTAAGAAAACAAAAGAAATGGAAAATATATTGGATTTAGAATCCAAAGACCTGGGTTTAAATCTGGTTAACATTCATTAGTGCAACACCCAGTTTCCTCTCTTATGAAAAAGGGGCAAATAATACTCATACATTCACTCAGCAAATATTTATTGAGTAATACTTTCTATGTGCCATTAGACGTTTGGCTAGGGAAACAACATAGATGTATGTAGTCCCTATCCTCAAGGAATTTATATTTTCCCTATCTCACAAGGCTGTTGTGAAGTTCAAATGTAAAAATACTATGCAAATTGTAACACACGACACAAAGTGCAAAGTGAGGGGCGCCTGGGTGGCTTAATTGGTTTAAAGTTTGACTCTTTTTTAATTTTGTTTATTTGAGATAGTGACAGAGAACACAAGTGGGGAGGAGAGGGAGAAGCAGGCTCCCCGCTGAGCAGGGAGCCCATGTGGGACTCGATCCCAGGACCCTGAGATCACGACCTGAGCCGAAGGCAGACGCTTAACAGACTGAGCCACCCAGGCACCTGACTATCCAACTCTTGATGTTGAATATCTGACTCTTGATTTCCACTCAGGTCATGATCTCAGGGTTGTGAGATCAAGCCCCGCATCTGCGCTCAGAGAGTCAGCTTAAGGTTCTCTCTCTCCCTCTGCCCCTGCCCCTTCCACCCCGTGCCCACTCTCTCACTCACTCTCTCTGTCTCTAAAATAAATAAATCTTGGGGCCCCTGGGTGGCCCAGTTGTTAAGCATCTGCCTTTGGCTCAGGTCATGATCCCAGGGTCCTGGGATCAAGCCCCGCATCGGGCTCCCTGCTCCGCGGGAAGCCTGCTTCTCCCTCTCCCACTCCCCCTGCTTGTATTCCCTCTCTCGCTGTGTCTCTCTCTGTCAAATAAATAAATAAAAACTTTAAAAAATAAAATAAAATAAAATAAATAAATCTTGGGGCACCTGGGTGGCTCAGTCAGTTGAGCGTCTGCCTTTGGCTCAGGTCATGATCCCAGGGTCCTAGGATCAAGCCCCAAGTCGGGCTCTCTGCTCAGCAGGAGTCTGCTTCTCCCTCTCCCTGCTACTCCCCCTGCTTGTGCTCTCTCTCTGTCAAATAAATAAAATCTGAAAAAAAAAACCTTTAAAAAAATCTTTAATTAAAAAAAGTACAAAGTGATATAATGATTTTAACTTGTTCTACCTCTTTGCCACTTATCTTTATTACAACATTTAGAAAGATTCAATAAAGGGGCGTCTGGGTGGCTCAGTCGTTAAGCGTCTGCCTTCGGCTCAGGTCATGATCCCAGGGTCCTGGGATCAAGCCCTGCATCGGGCTCCCTGCTCGGCGGGAAGTCTGCTTCTCCCTCTCACACTCCCCCTGCTTGTGTTCCCTCTCTCGCTGTGTTTCTGTCAAATAAATAAATAAAATCTTTAAAAAAAAAAAAAGAAAGAAAGATTCAATAAAGTCTAGATGAGCAGATATAATAGTCCACTATCTTACTGAATTGATTTTCTAAGGGCTGGAGTTCAGGAGTCTACCAATCACTATTTGTTAGTATAGTCTTAACTCATGACTCTCAACATAACCACGAAGATAAAATGAACGGAGAATTCAAGGCCTAGAACCTGCAGTGTAGCTCCAGGTATGGGCTGGGTATGTGGGTTGCAAAGGGAGTAAAAAATAAAGACTTCTAGGCCCCATGCAAGACCTACTGAATCACAGATAACCCTTAAAGGGTGAGTCCAAGAATCTACACTTTTGACAAACACACCCAGTAGTTTTTATGCTCACTAAAGCTTAAGAATCACTACCATAAAATTTTCTTTGATCAATAACCATGATTTCAAACACCATTTCTAAAATCTACTTGTGGAAAATCTGGGCCAAATAGAATTCATCTACAATTGAGAAAGAAAGTAGCTCCTGAGAAGGTACCTAGCAGTCAACATTAAATGACTCACACTTAACTCGTAAAAATACTTCCTGTGGCACCAACCTCTTTATTCCAAACTTTCACATTAAATGAAGCTAAAAAAAAAAAAAGAATGCTCATGAGATATTCCTAAGTTATTATATTAAAATGAACTCCCAATAAACAAATTTAAATATATATGTGTGTGTGTGTATATATATGTATATATATAGAGAGAGAGAGCTTTAATTTTTCTTATGGTTTAACTTTAACAAGGGAATCACTGCTCAGCCTTTTGGCTAAGATCAAGTGTAAGTTTAACAAGGGAAAGTTGATGGGTATATTACCTTGAAGCTATGAAAAGGGAAAGCATATACTCTACCCAGGACAAATATATCATGATTTTAAATGCTTGCAAGCCAATCTTGGGGGTCCATGCTTATTAAAGACCACACTACCCAAATACCAAAGAGATAAACTAGTCAATAGATAAGCCCTTAAAAATAAAGATGGTACCACAACTATAACCCTCCTAAGGGCAGCTCTCAAGAAATCAATCAAGAGCCCTTAGAAATACTTTAACCTTTAAGAAAATTAACCTGAAGTCAAATGTTACTTCACATACTATATAATTAGTGCAAAGACATATGTATTTTGGTTCCACTTATGAAAGCATCCCTCCAGGTATATACACATCAAAGGGAAACATTCAATATACGTTACACTGGGTAAAATTACAAGGTGGAGATGAACACTGCTGGTACAAAACTTCCCATCTGCAGTAAAATTTAGAGCCCAGAGGGCTTGTTCATATCCTACTACCAAGCCCTGCAATGTGACTCTTTCCAAACCAGTTAGAATCTAGTCAATTCTGAAGGGAGAAAGGACAAACTGAACCACCCTGAATTTAGTTTAATGACTGTTCTAAGATTCAATGAGGACCGGGCCTTTATAAGGCAGACTTTAAAAGAAATCAATGCTCTTACTTTTGTCCAAGACTTTAATCCCTTAAATCTCAGGTTACTCGGTTCTTTTCACAACTCAGTTATCCAAATGACTACAATATATGAAAATTGGAATAATTTGTGTATAACACGAAAGCATCTAAAATAGGGACAAGTCTTAGTTAAAAAGCAATCATCAAGGTCCAGACATCCACCTATGACTTCATGCAAACTATGTCTACACAATAATAATCTACCTATGCCTAACCCTGATCCCACTTGGCACTTCAATAACATGCAAAACTTTCCTGGGACAACAGAGAGGTTAACTTAAGGAACTTGTGGGAGACAAAGAAAAGCCCTAAGGAGTGCTGCCTAAAGAATGCTTTAGAAAAATTAGCATCAACCTAACCAAAATCAAAACAAGTAACAGACACAGATATCCCTCAAGAATCAAGTCTGTTTGGTCGCTGATTTCCTCCTCTCACTTGAAAACCTAAGGAGAAGATGCAGACTTTGGAAGGAAAGAGACGGTATAGCTGAAGTCTCAGAGAATCTGCCAACTTGCTTGACTCTGTGTTGCAACTATCACCATTTCCCAATAATAGCAAAGAAGCTTCAGAGAATTTGGAAATCAAAATACAGCTGGAAGGTGAGAAACTACTGCCACGAAGAAGTCTCATCACCACAACCTTCCAGAGTAAGGTTCTCTAAGCAAAGAGCATTCTTTTGTCCTGCTCACTTTGTCTTTTTTAAGACAGTCTCTACTCACCACCAAGTATGAGCCAAAGTTCAATGTTTTCTCTCTAGATGGAGGAATGGGCCTAGACTGGAACATGGACCTGAGGCAAGTCCCTCCATCTGCCCTAGGGGATCATCTAAAGTCTCCCTTACAGTACCTAAATTATGTCTAGACTCTGTTACAAAATCATAATAAAGGCAAGAAGCTACCAACTATGTTAGTTGATATATATACATATATATTTGAAATAGTTGATCATATTAGTTGTGGTCATCCACAGAATTATTTTTGGTTTACTTCCTTTAGCTCTTATAAAAAGTAAAGTACTTAGAACTTTATGATAAATTTACAATTTTAAATAAATACTTCGATTTTAAATTTAAAAATAAACAGCTGGATCCAAAGTTAACTTCCAAAGGGAAAGGAAAACGACAATTCCGAGAGCTTCTATCAGAAGGAAACATCAGCCACAGATTTTGAGTTATCTAGAAAGAAAAGAATTAGATGCCCAAGTATGAAGCAAAATTTTGGTCACTACTGCATTCTACATCTGAATGCCCTGGCCCCCAAAGATTAAGAATGTATTACCAGAGAATAAGAAAAGAGCACGTAGAACATTAACAGAAAAAGCACAAATGGAAGGTTTAATAGCTCCAAACAGTTACTTTGGTGAGCTACTCTTTCTTCCTGGTGGAAGGTAAGAGGAAACAGAATGAGTGAATTCCAGAGTAAGAGTGTCAAGGATAAGGGCAGGGGGCATAAGGTAAATAAAAAGGGAGGGACTCCTCTATAGGCCAGACCTCAAGATACTAATCTCTTTGAAACCTTGAGCAAACCTACTGTTTTACTAGAGGAGAAACGGAAGGTTGTGGAAATCATAACTAAAATAACATTTATAAAAAATGAGAGAGACTTCATGAGGGCAAATCCAAGCACTGAGAGAGAGGGCAAAAGTGTGAAAAAATAAGGGTTCAGTAAAAAAGCAAGAGATACAGGATTGAAGACTGCTGGGGAGAATGGAGGTGAGGTAATGAGAGCATATGCCACCTACCAGTCAACCAGCAATCACTATATAAATTTTAATACAAAGTACAAAGCCACCAAGGTAAAACCTGGATGAGAGTGGTGGAGGAGGTCTGCAGAGAAACTGCAAGACAAGGCAGCATCCTGCTAGAGCTTTAAAGGATGCAGTGGGGAAGTAAGGATGAAGGAGTATGAAGGGGGGAGGGGCTGCAGTAGGAGCCTAAAAAGAGAAGGGAAAGCAGTCTGGAGGAGATCAAGAATAGGATAAAGTTGAGCATGGGATCACAAGAGGATAGAGTAAGACAGAGAATGGAAAGGGCATGCCCCGTAAAAGTAAGGAGGTCAAAGACCCAAAAGAGGGGTATAGTTTGGGGCGGGGGGGAGCAGGAGAGCTCCACCATAATCCTGACTAAAAAGAAGTAGGAGTATGGTGTAGAAGTGAAGACCAGAATAGGGATGCTCTCAGAGGGATGTGAAGATGGGAGACACCAGATTCAAAATCCTGGTGCAATACGGGACAACAGTGTAAAGAAAGTACAGTGTCCAAGACACCCTCCCCCACCACCAAAACAAAACAAAAACAAAGGCATGCAAGCAAGGGTCAGAGAAGAAGGTACACTCTTGGGAGAGAGAATCCAAAAGGGAGGGGAGGAAAGGGACACAAGGCAGGATAGAAAAATGCAGGGGATGCTTAACCGCAGGAGAGGGTAACTAAGGAAATCAAAAGGAGTGCAGTGGAGGGATGATTATTCCCGGAGGAAAAGTGGGAGCCGATCACAGGTCCTGCCTACTTGGTCTAGAGGACAGAGGGACGGTCCTTGGGGGTTGACGGCAGTGGTGGAGAACAAGAAACTATGATGCTAAAGATGAGAACTTGGGTAGGACGCGATAGAGGCCGGGTCAGAAAAAGAGATGCTGTCAGCGAGGGCAGAAGTCCAGCAAGGGGCAGAAAGCGGCATGCCCGGGGGTAAAGCAAAAGGGCAGAAAAGAAGGCAGAAGAACGGGGGCAGGGGTAAAAACAGCCGGGCGCAGGGACGTAGACCGGTTACCGGGAGGGAGGTGCGGGTCGCGAAAACCCTGGGCGCGGGGAGGTGAAAGGGTCAACCCCAAGGAGGTGCGGGGCCTGAGGGGAACGGAGTCCCGGGGGCCGGTTCAGGGGCTGGAGGGGGGGAGGGGGGACGGTGCGGCCTGAGGGCGACAGGGGTAGAGGGAGATGCGGGGACGGCCGGAGGGGGCGGGGCAGGGTGGGGCGGCGGGCAGCCCAGATACTCACACCTCCAGGATGCGGTCCCCCTTGCGCACCCCGGCCCGGTCGGCCGCCCCCCCGGGCAGCACGGCGCTCACATGCTGCAGCGGCGCGTACAGCTCCCCGTTGATGCTCCGCAGTTGCCCGCCCTCGCTCACTTGGCCCCGCACGTTGAAGCCGTAACCGGACTCGGACTTGACGATGCGCACGACCCGCGGGCCGCCGCCTCCCCCGCCGCCGTTCCCGGCGCAGTGGAGCCCGGACCCCCCACCGCCGCCGCCACCTCCGTTTCTGTGAGGAGCTGAGGGGTGAATCCCTTCCCCGTCCTCGTCCGCCATCTTGCAAGCGAGCGAGCCGTACCCCCGCCCCCCTACGCCTCCACTCCCTCCTCGCGCGCGCTCGCCCTGCTTAACAGCCGCAAGACCCCCGGCGCGCGCGCCCGCTCCGCCGCCCGCGGGACCGGAGTCGGCCACAGAGCTGCTCGAGAGGGTAAAGGGGAGGCCGGGGGCGGGGGGAAAACGGACGGTTGGGCCCCGTGGAGCCTCCTGGGAGTTGTAGTTTCTGGAGGGTGGGGGCGGAGGAGAGGGCAGAGCCCCGGCCGGAGCGGAGGTTATGTGACGCAGTTGGGGAACAAAGCCTGCCGGGAGTTGTAGTTTGAGCCGCTAACCCAGCGCCGAGTGCGGCGGACTGATTTAGCTGTTGACGTGGGGCAAGTTTTTTCTTTCATTTCATAACTCATTTGGTAGCCTCTAAAGCAATAATATTAGGATAAGTTGACGTTTGTGACCTTAAATTATAACAACTCATTTGTTCAGTACCTTCTGTGTTCACATACATTATTTTATTCCGTGGCCCCAGCAACCTTGTGAGCTGACTGGATCATGAATTCGTTTCTCTATTTCACTTATTTGGAAACTGAACCGTAGAGAGCCCAAAGTCATCCACCTATTAGGTAACAGGAACTGAGGCCCGGTTATTTTTTCGCAACTTTCACGTATTGCAACTACATAAAAACTATGCTCCAAATATACAAAAAGCACATGCAGAGAAAATTATGGTCTCAGCGATTTAGAACTGGATACTAGAGGGGCAAAGTAAGAATTTAAATCTGGCAATGATTTTGAAGTTACCTTTATTTCTAATTTATTTTGTTTCCCCCAACAGCACGGTAGAATTCTTTGCCAGTGGCAGCAGTTGATGTTTTTCAGCTACCTACCCAAATGCACACTCACAGATAGTGTGCAGAATGCCTAGCAAAGGCAAGAAAGAAGAGCAAGAGCAAAAATAATGAAAATACCTTACTTGAGCACTTAGTACTCGTATTTTATTTTACCCTACTGACTGGCTAGTAAGTTAGTCTGTTACTGTCTTGTGGATGCTGACAAAAAGACACAATTCCTGGATCGGAGACAAAGGACTATTACAACACAGGAAGCAACGTGAGCTTCAGCATGTTTGTGTCAATCCCTCTTCCCCCAAGTCTTATGGGAATGACAAGGGCTCACATGAATGCTGTGCACTTACTTGGTGGATTTACACCACAGCTGAGGGAACACTGAGTTTGGGAAACCTGCCATTTTATAGGAAGCAGTGAGCAAACCTGTTCTCTGTCCTAGAGGGAGACATTACTTCATTCCTTAAAGTTGCTCACTATAAACACAACCTTGAGAATTGACCCTGGTCAAGAGCAGTCAGCGTCTTGCATTTTTGGCATACCCAGGAAGATGGGTAGAAGCATGACAGACCCATGAGGGACTGTTTCTCTCAACATTACCATGTGCCAAACACTATTCTAAGCACTTTACATCTATAATTTTATTTAATCTTCACAATCCTATAATGTGCCCTACTTTATAGATGAATAAACAGGCATAGAGAAGCCACACAGCTAGTAAACAGTCCAGGAGGAGCAACAGGGATTCATGGTTTAAAAAAGAGAGTAAAAGTGGGGCCCCTGGGTGGTTCAGTCGGTTGAGTGTCTGACTCTGGATTTCAGCTGGGGTCATGATCTCGAGGTCTTTCAGTTGAGCCTCAGGTTGGGCTCCACGCTCAGTGCAGAGTCCTCTTCAGATTCTCTCTCCCTCTTTCTGCCCCCCACCCCACACTTTCTCTCTCCACTAAATAAATAAAATCTAAAAAAAAAAAAAAAAAGACAGTAAAAGTTACCTTGCAGAGAGAGGTCTGATGACTTATAAAAGCAACCAGTGTGGCGCCTGGGTGGCTCAGTCGTTAAGCATCTGCCTTCAGCTCAGGTCATGATCCCAGGGTCCTGGGATCGAGCCCCTAGTCAGGCTCCCTGCTCAGCGGGAAGCCTGCTTCTCCCTTTCCCACTCCCCCTGCTTGTGTTCCCTCTCTTGTTGTTTCTCTCTCTGTCAAATAAATAATCTTTTTTTTTTAAGATTTTATTTATTTATTTGAGAGAGAGAGAATGAGAGATAGAGAGCACCAGAGGGAAGAGGGTCAGAGGGAGAAGCAGACTCCCTGCTGAGCAGGGAGCCCGATGTGGGACTCGATCCCGGGACTCCAGGATCATGACCTGAGCCGAAGGCAGTCGCTTAACCAACTGAGCCACCCAGGTGCCCTCTGTCAAATAAATAATCTTTTAAAAAAATAAATAAAATAAAAGCAACAAGCAACCCCCTGAAAGAATTTGGGAACCATGTATAGGTTTCCAGCAATTGCTCAGCATGTGGGGGAGGAGAGTAGTAGAATAATTAAGACATCTCACAAAATGTGGGATGAGGATCCAGTTATTATATTAGAACATAAAAGTTAATATGACCTTATTTTATAACCAACCTAATGAAGAAGGGTGTCAACTAACTGCACAAATAGGGAAAATAATACAAGTTGAAATAATAAGAATTTTGCTGTACAATCATTTGGTTTGAACTGAGCTCTGAATGGGCAGGAATTTATCCACTAAGGACATCAAAGAAAGGAAAAAGGGAACTTCCACTGAAAGAGCTATTTTTTTCATTTGTTTATTTGACAAAAAATGTACTGAATGCCTGCTCTGTTCTAGACTCTGCAGTGGTGGCTAGGGATACAGAGATAAATAAGATGTTATCTACAAACTCCATGAAGGGCAGTATGGCATGGTGAAACTCGCAAATGCACATACTCCTTGGTCTGGCAGCTCCACTTCTAGGAATCCATTCTACTGTCACACTTGTACATGTGTGAAGTGACATTTTTGTGAAGATAGTCATTGCAGTATTACCTGTATTTGCAAAAGACTGGAAATAACCTAATGTCATTGATGAACTTAGCATACAACCACAATGGAAAACTGAAAATAAAGAATAAGGAAGTTCTTTACGTGCTGAAATGGAATGATCTCCTGGATACCGTACATAAGTGAAAACAAGGTACAGCACAGTCTGTAGAACATGATAACATTTTTGTATAAAAGGGGAACCATAGATATGTTTGTTTGTTTTTTTAAGATTTTTATTTATTTATTTGACAGAGACACAGCGAGAGAGGGAACACAAGCAGAGGGAACAGGAGAGGGAGAAGCAAGCTTCCCGCTGAGCAGGGAGCCCAATGAGGGGCTCGATCCCAGGACCCTGGGATCATGACCTGAGCGGAAGGCAGACGCCTAACGACTGAGCCACCCAGACGCCCCTGTAGATATGTTTTTATTTCTAGAAGTATTTATATCCCTAGAAGTATTCACAAGAAACTGATAATATTGATTCCCTCTGGGGAGGGGGACTGGACCACTGGAGTGGGGACAGCGGTTGAAGGGAGACTTTTCCTTATATAGCTTTTTGTAACTTCTGAATTTTTAGACAGATGAATGTGTTACGTATTCAAAAAATAAATACATAAAATATGTAGAAAGGATCAGACTGGAAGAAAAGGTGATCAGAGAATCAAAATAAACTAAAATAACACACCGTTACTGCTCTCGAGAACTCACAATCTAGAAAGAGCAAAAGAAGAAATTACCCCACAGGCTTTGGGTCTCTGGAGTAATGAGAGTTGTGATAAAGGCCTGCAGAGGCTGGCAAGAGTGCCCATAGGAGGGGGCCTTGAAAACGGAACAGCTGAGCTGAGTAATCATGGATGAGAAGGGCCGGCAAGGCAGAGAAGGATGGTGTGGTCGGCTATTTCTGACCAGAGGGAACAGTGCATTCAAACCCAGACACTTGAAAGAAGATGGTGTAGTGTGAGAACTGACTGTAGTTCAGTAGGACTGGAGCAGAGGGGACAGAGGGGGTGGGCAAGAATCACATTCCCAAATATTTAGGGGCCTCTGAATGCTTTTAAGCAAAGCGGACATACTATTAAATTCGTGCTTGAGAAAGTTCATCCTGCAGGAAGTGTGGAGAACAAACTGAGCCAGGAGGATCCGCTGAGAACTAGGTGCCCTGATTCCCGCAAGAATTGACGAGAGGGAGGCTTGGGCGGTGGTGACTGGAGGGCCACACCGGGCAGAGAGGACTTGGCACCACTTGGAGCTCAGGTGTGAGGGCAGGGCAGAAAAGAATGGCCTAAGCCCAGACTTGGTGGTGTGATTTCCCAAGACCAGGCAGAAGAGGAAGAGGCTCGCAGGGAGGGCAATGAGTTTAGTTCTGGGTACGAGGAAGATTTGAGGGGTCTGGGGGAGATCCAGGAGGGAGGGATTAGTCATTGGTTGGACGCATGAGTCCAGCGCTGGGGAAGGGGTCTGGCGCAAGCATGGATTGGTGAGCGTGGGCTCCGGGTGGTGGGTGGTGGGTGGTGGTGGGTGGTGGTGGAGGAGCGCACCAGGCAGAGCAGATAACAAGGTGATGAGGGTGCCAAGGCCAGAACCTGGGGAGTGCCTCCCTCCAGCTGTTCAAGAGACTTCAAGAGAGACCTGGTGAGGATTGAGAAAGAGGACTCTGAGAGAGCGGTGTGGCCTTGGAGAGAGTGGGGTCTTGGAACTCGCTTAAGCTGCCTTTGGAAGTGGGACCCAGAAAGCTTGCAGAGCACTTCTCACCCAAGAGCTTACAAAGTCCTCACAACATAAATAGAAGCATCCACAGTAAACTAGGCTTAGAGGCCCCAATCATACCGCTAGTGTAGAGCAGAACTGAACCATGAACCCAAATTTTCTGACACAACGGCCAGGACTCTCTTCACTACCCAGCTTCCTTTTGGTTAAAGAGAGAAAAAGGTTCTGGGGCTCCTGGGCGGCTAAATCGATTAAGCCTTGCTTTATTATACCAAAACTCTTGCTTTTGGCTCAGGTCGTGATCTTAAGGTCATGGGATGGAGCCCTGCCTGGGGCTCTGTGCTCAGCCTGAGTTTGGTTAAGACTCTCCCTCTCACTCTGCCCCCCCCCCGCCCCCCAAGCCCCCACCTCCCCACCCCCCCCCCAGCTCTCTCTCAAATAAATAAATAACTCTTAAAAAAAAAAAAGGAGGGGCACCTGGGTGGCTCAATGGGTTAAGCGTCTGACTTTGGCTCAGGTCTTGATCCTGGAGTTGCTCCCTGCTCAGCAGGGAATCTGCTTCTCCCTTTGCCCCTCCTTCCTGCTCTTTTGCTCTCTCTCAAATGAATAAGTAAAATCTTTAAAAAGGAAGGAAAGAAGGAAGGAGAAAGAGAAAGGAAGAAAAAGAAAGAAAGAAAGAAAGAGAAAGAAAAAAAAGAAAGAAAAAGAAAGAAAGAAAGAAAGAAAGAAAGAAAGAAAGAAAGAAAGAAAGAAAGAAAGAAAAAGAAAGAAAAGAAAGAAAAGAAAGAAAAGAAAGAAAAGAAAGAAAGAAAAGAAAGAAAGGAAAGAAGGAAAGAAAGATGGGTGCCTGGGTGGCTCAGTCGTTGGGTGTCTGCCTTCAGCTCAGGTCATGATTCCAGGGTCCTGGGATCAAGTCCCACGCCGGGCTCCCTGCTCGCAGAGAGCCTGCCTCTCCCTCTCCCTCTGCTGCTCCCCCTGCTTGTTCTCCCTGTCTCTCTCTCTCAAATAAATAAAATATTTTTTTAAAAAAAGAAAGAAAGAAAGAAAAAAAGAAAAGAGGTTCCTCCTATCCTTTGTGATGTAAAAAGTCAGCAGGTTTCCATCAGGTTTTTGTGTGGGCATTAACTTAAGTGAGAACCCCAACTTCACACCTTTGCTCATATGTGTATAGCCCTTTGATCCTAGATGGTCTGCCTCTTCTCTTTCCCTCTTTGTGGGTCTAAATTCTACTCTTCCTTTAAACTCTAGCTTAAGTCCCTCCATAAAGCCTCCCTTGAGGATTCCTGTTCTCTCTGATTTATCTTTTTTACTAAATTCCTGTGGCAAACACACCTTCCAGTGACACCCCCCCCCACTACCACAACCTCCCAGTGAGTCACACGCTTGTGTAATCTCCTCCCCTTGCCTGTGGGCAGGACTTGTGACTTTCTTCTACGCAACAGAGTGTGGCAAAGGTGATGTGTGTCACTCCCATACCGACAGTTACATTATATAACACTTCTTAGCAGACTAGGATGAAAAAGTCTCCTGCTGGCTCTGAGGAAGAAAGCTGCCATGTTCTGATCTGCCTGTGGAGAAGGCCAGGGAGCTGCAGGAGCCTCTAGGAACAGAGACTTGCCCCCAGCTGACAGCAAGAAAATAGGGGCCCTCAGTCCAGTGCCTATAAGAAGTTCTACCAATGACCACATAAACTTGGAAGGGGATCCTGGGCTCTACTAAGGAACACAGCCCAGCCAACACCTTGATTGCAGGCTTGTGAGACTCTACAGAGGACCCAGCAGACTCCTGACCCACAAAAACTATGAAATAATACATGTGTGTTGTTTTAAGCTGCTAAGTTTGTGGTCATCTGTTACATGGCAGCAGATAACAAATGTAACTCCTGTCATATTTATGGTGTGCCACTCAGTTTAGACCATAATAATTTGATGTCTAGTCCAGCTTTACCTTTCTAATCTGAACGTAAGTTTCTGGAAAACGAGAAATTTGTCACACGTGACATGTCCTCAGAGAATGAGAGGCACAAGAGAAGGAATATTGATGAAATCTTAGTCCAGAAAAGGACCAGAAAGTGTCTAATAACAGCTGCTGTATAGGAGTGAAATGAGTGATATGTGGAAAACACCTAACATAATGCTTAGTACATAGTTATCACTAATATGTGTAATAATGAATATCACATCTAGCCCCATTCCCTCATTTTGCTGATGAAGAAATAGCTCCTTCCACTACCACTCTCTAAAGAAATAGACTCAGCAATGTATGATGACTTCTCAAAGGTCACTCAGCAGATCAGTGGCCAGAACTCAACACTAGGGAAAAAAAATTAAATGGCTTAAATGAGGCAGTAAGGCCTGTCATTACCCATAGAGTCATGGGTTGAAGAAAACAAAAAGAGGGCCCTTTTTTTAGACCCCTTTTCCTAATTCTGAGTCTTCTATCCTCCTCACTATTTTTTCTATACTTTCTCCATGAAGACCACATGAAAAATTTTTTCTTTCTTTCTTTCTTTCTTTCTTTCTTTCTTTCTTTCTTTCTTTCTTTCTTTCTTTCTTGGTAAATTGAATAACTGATTTGCCAAAGTGAATAACACCTACAGACTAAAGGGTATATGAACCAAATTTCTTTTAGTTGCAAGTGACAGAAACTTAATTCAAAGTAGCTTAAGCAAAAAAAAAGAGAATTTATTGGTTCACATAACTAAGAAGGACACTGGGTATTCATGTTAACTGCAGCTGTATAACAAACCATCCCAAAACTTAGTGGCATGAAACCATCATTTTATTATGCTTATGGACCCTATGGGTCAAGAATTCAGATAGGACACATAGGGATGACTGGTTTCTGTCCCACAGTGTCTGGGGCCTCAGCTGGGAAGACTCAAAAGCTAAGGGTGACTGTATGGCTGCGGTCACCAGGGAATGTCTTACTCCTGGCATTGAGGCTGGCTGTCTGCTGGGATTTTAGCTGGGGCTGATGGCCCGACCCCCACACATAGCATCTTCATGTGGTTTCTTCTTCTTGGCTCCTCCAAGTGTGGTATCTGGATTCCAAAGTCAGATGTCCTGGAAGAATAAAGCAGTAGTGCATGGAATATTTATGACTCAGCATTGAAAGTCACATGACATCACTCTACCATATTGTTTTGGTCCTGGCAGTCACAGAGTTCTGCCCGGGTACAGTGGGAGGGGACACAGACACAACCACTAGGTGAGAAGAGTGTCAGTTTTGCAACATAATCAGAGTATGTGGGATGGTGGCCGTCGCTGAAAAATATAATCTGCCACGTTGGGATGGCTCGTTGATTTAAACCAAGTGCTATAGGAACCATAGCCTTAGGGTCAGACACAGAGAACTCAGGGCCGCCTAATTCTTTTTCATTTGCCTTTCATTTTTGTTCATCTCTGCTTCTCTTTATCTGTTAGCAAAAAACACCTCCTTTTTCTCAAAATCCATATATTATTTCTCAGGGAAGGACTTTGGCCCTTTCATGTGCCCATCACCTGGACCAATTAAAGTTGCCTGGACAATGAAGAACTATGATTGTCCAAAACTGGATCACATACCCCCCAGGTCACATGCCAAAAGAAAGCTTTTGGGTAAACTATAAAAAGGAGCTAGTACAATCTACCATGGGCTCAGCTTAGGTGTCAGCTTCGTATGTAGTTACAATTATGTTACTTCTCTAGCAGCATCCTGTAGTTGTGATGTTTCAACGCCCTTCACCTGGCCATCTTCATATCATGCCCTTGTTTCCCACTTTGCTATATACCACCTCTCCGAGATTTGCTGGGCTTCCCATTGGAAAGAAAAGCTCCCTGGCTCTTAGAGCCACACTGGCTGGCTTTTTTCCATCAGTCCTTCTCACCACACCTGTTAGTTTCAGATGGTCATGCCCAAAAAACAGTTTTCACCATCCTTCCAGTTGTAACTCCCTAGGCAGTTGTCACTCTGTTATCTGTGTCTCTCTTCATTTTCTCCAGTGCCTCCCAAAATGAGGTGTTTTTTGGCTGCAAGTACAGAAAATTTTAAAGTGCTTTAAAGAATAAGGAAATTTATGATCTCACATAAATAACAAGATTAAGGTGGGGAGTTCCAGTGTTGATTAACTCAGCAGCTTATTCATATCATCAAGGATCGGATTCCTTCCATCTCTCTCCTCTGCCACTTCAACATTTGGCTAACTCCTCCCATGGTGGCAAAAATGGCTGCTGAGCTCCAAGCGTCACGCACACATGTGACCACGTTGAGAAGCATTTTGGAAGTTTCTTCTTGTGTCTATTTGTAAAAGCAAAGAAACTCTTTCTAAAAGTCTTGCATCAGCTTTCTCTCATGTCTCATTGGCCCAAAGTGTATCACCTAAACCAGTCGTTGGCAAAGGAACTGAAATTACTGTGATTGATTCAAACTAATCAAGACTTACTCATGGAGCTAAGAGTAGTCCCTGGCATAGCTTGCCAGTAAATATGAGAACAAAATCGGAGCTCTGCCAAAAGAAAGAAGGGTGTGAGGGAGAGAGTATAGGGGGATATAGATTTGGAGAAGCAGCCAGTCACATCTGATGCACTTACCTTCTCTTCAATTTAATTTCTCCGACTGTAAACTAGAGATGATGATGCCTACTTAATTTATACATGGAGATACCTTAAGAAATAAGATTTTGCAGGATACACTTATGAAACAGTGGGTGGCTCAGTCGGTTAAGCATCCAACTCTTGATTTCAGCTCAGGTCATGATATCAGGATTGTGAGGTCAAGCCCCGCATGGGGCTCTGTGCTGGGTATGAAGCCTGCTTAAGATTCCCTCTCTCCGTATTCCTCTGCCCCTCCCCCCCTCTAAAAAATAATAATAATAAACCAATGAGGCACATGCTACAATGCCAATGAATCTGAACGACGTGCTAAGTGAAACCAGCTGGTCACAAAAGAACAAATATTGTATGATTCCACTTATGTGATTCCTAGAGTATTCAAATTTATACAGAAAGTGGAATGGTAGTTGCCAGTGGCTGGGGAAGGAGGAAATGGGGAGTTAGTGTTTAATGGGTACAGAGTTTCAGTTGGGGAAGATGAAGAAGTCCTGGACTTGGATGGTGGTGACAGTCGCACAACAATGTAAATATACTTATTGCCACAGAATCGTACACTTAAAAGTTGTTAGAATATTAAGTGTTTTTTTTTAAGATTTTATTTATGTATTTGACAGAGAGAGACACAGCGAGAGAGGGAACACAAGCAGGGGGAGTGGGAGAGGGAGCAGCAGGCTCCCCACAGAGCAGGGAGCCCAACGCAGGGCTCGATCCCAGGACCCTGGGATCATGACTTGAGCCGAAGGCAGACGCTTAACAACTGAGCCACCCGGGTGCCCCTAGAATGTTAAGTTTTATGTTATGTCTGTTTTATCACAATAAATACATTTCAATAAAATAGTGAGGCTATTTAAAATATACAACGAGGGAATTGCACTAAACTTATAAAGGTACAAATGTACAACATAAATTCATGGTTCTCTCTGATAACCTAATGTTGAACTTGTGCCCATTTTAATTTGTGGGTGAGAATCATTTCCTAGCCTCAGAAATCACTTCTTTCACATTCATGTGTTATCCTTCCCTCTGTTCTCAAACCCACTGTTGTTCTGACTGACGTGCAGTTCAAGAAATTCCATCCCCCAAAAGTGCCCTGCAAGGGAACCCCCTGCACAGAATGGAACCAGCTATGATACTCACTTACTTTCCCCTTGAAGGTTACCTGCCCCTTTCTTCCTTTGTCTTTCAGTAAAGCTGGATCTCCCCACATCCATGCCAAAAGCCTTTGGGACAAGGAGGCAGAGAGGAAGACTTGGAGCCAGAGAGAAGCACAAGCACTTAGCACCAGCAGGTGTTGGCACCTCTCACAAAGTCTATTTACTTGACAACACATATCTACTAATATTTACTAATCCCTCAGATGTTTGCAAATGAGGCAAAGCTGTGAGGAGCTGTGCAGAGAAGTGACGGTTATGTATCCAACCCCAACACCCATTCATGGAGGGCCACGTCATTCCACCGGAAGCTACCAAAGCCCCACCCCATGTCCAATGCCCAGAGCTGAGCAGTTCTGTTACATAAACTTATAATCAGAAGTCTCTGTTCATATTTAACCTACTCACTTCTAACAGCCTTTTCCAAAATATATAGATTATGAAGATCTTCAACAGGGAGCGCCCACCACTCCCTTAAATTCATGTTCCAGAGCTTAATCTCATGATCAGAAAATTTCTCCTTACATGTAATCTTCTTCTTAAAATAGATTCTAGGCAAATGGCCTCCATTAAGCTTTGAATGCTGTGTGCCTTCCAAAGCACAAACATTGAATGTTAGCAGTTTTCTGCATTTAACTCTTGATACCGGGCAATGCTCCAGGGCTCCCTCCAGGAATGATTTTGTTTTGTTCTGTGATCCTGGTCAGTCACCTTGCAAAACACCCTGCTGGTTACAGGAAAGAGAATCCGTGTCTGTTCAGCTGGCATTGGCTGAGTATCTACAACGTGCCAGGCACTGGGCCAGGACTGGGGACACAGATAAATCATCAGCCCTGCCCATTAGGAATTCTCAGGTCTGGGGGGAGAGGCAGACATGAAAACAATTACTGTAGACGGGATAAGTTTTGTACCAGCTGCTATGGGAGCACTGATTAACTGTCAGGGATTCTCGGGGAAGTCAGGGAAGACTTCGCCAAACAGTGTCACGAGTGGGGTTTGAAGGTTGAATAGAAGCTTGTTAGAAGGATAAGGCAAGGCAGAGAGTGCCAGGCAGAGGGAACAGGATATGCAAAAGCAGAGAGGTGGGGAAGGACACGGTGTGTTTTGGAAACTCACAAGGTAGTGGAGGTCCAGAAATGAGGCTGGATGAGTAAGGCAGTGAGCAGCTTAATCCCAACATCACCCCTTCATGGCCCTGGTTGGGGGTGGGGATTGAAGCTCTAGCTCTACTGCTGATAATTAAGCAAGATTCTCTTTCTATGTAAGGCTCATATCCTTAAGGTTGTGTTCTGTGGGTGTTGTAGAAGTTTTGCAAGATTGTAATCTCCAATGGGAATTATCTTCTCGGGGAATCAAGGTCTTTTATATATTTGAAAAGGCCCTTGGGCAGGTCATCTGGAATCTATGGGCTTTTGTGATGATCTGAAATGTGATTATTGCTGGTTGGAACTCTGAAGAGGATAAGCCAAGCCAGTAACCAGCCCTCAACAATCTCACCGAGCTTCCTCTTTCCACACATTAATGTGCCCATGCTGGTGCTTTTCATTCAATGACACATGATATTTTGGGTTATTTTACTCTCTCTCTCAAAAAAAAAAAAAAAAAAAATAGTGCTGGCTTGGCTGAGCTCTTTGGAAACTTCCAGAAATAATTCTTTCCTGAGTAAGGGCTTACTAAACATGAGCAAAATAAACTGAAACTTCTCAAGTAGCTTTAGTAAATGCTGGTCTAACACATGAGCCTTGGGCGCCTGGGTGGCTCAGTTGGTTAAGCGACTGCCTTCGGCTCAGGTCATGATCCTGGAGTCCCGGGATCGAGTCCCACATCGGGGGTCCCTGCCCAGCAGGGAGTCTGCTTCTCCCTCTGACGCTCTTCCCTCTCGTGCTATCTCTCATTCTCTCTCAAATAAATAAATTAAAAAAAAACACACATGAGCCTCACAAATTAGCTTTTATTTTTTTAAAAGATTTTATTTACTTGACAGAGAGAGACACAGCGAGAGAAGGAACACAAGCAGAGGGAGAAGCAGGCTTCCTGAGGAGCAGGGAGCCCGATGCG
Source organism: Callorhinus ursinus (assembly GCF_003265705.2). Taxonomy (NCBI): domain Eukaryota; kingdom Metazoa; phylum Chordata; class Mammalia; order Carnivora; family Otariidae; genus Callorhinus; species Callorhinus ursinus. The sequence continues at coordinate 1,169,802 of NW_027397152.1, forward strand.
GGGCTCGATGCGGGGCTCGATCCCAAAACCCTGTGATCGTGACCTGAGCTGAAGGCAGACGCTTAACGACTGAGCCACGCAGGCGCCGCCCAAAATAAGTTTTTTAAAATCACCTTTTAGCCTGCCAGACGTTTTATCAGCCTGTAAAATGCTCCCAGCTCTTCTCAAAGCTGTGCCTCTGATAATGTGAGCTATAGGCAACTTAAACTAGGACAGGGATACATTTTCAATTTTTCATAAAATACTTACTTTCCTAGAATCCAATTTCTTTTTAGGCCTGGTCTTTCATCTCTTTGGTGCTAGACTTAATTTGCAAAACTGCTCCCTTGTCTCACCCCAACCTGGCTGGCTGCCCTTTGCTAAAGAAGTGAGTTTGGCACTTACAACAGGAAAACACCCGGGACCCCTGGCAAGGTCCAGGAGAGAGCCTGCTTCTTCTCTTCCCGCGGCGCGCACCGCGGCCACCTGCGCAGGTGCTCGCGGACCTGCTGCCCTCTTGTGGCTGCAACCTGAGGTGCCGCAGTACCTCCACTTGGCAAACAAAAAGTTCTCTTTTTCAGGTTTACTGAGTAAATGTGCTCTGAAAGCATTCCCCACAAGACCCATGCCATTTTAGAACTGAAAGGGACCTTGGTCCAACCAACCTTCTTCTTCTTTTTTTTTTTTTGGCTTTTTTTCTTTTTTTAAGAGAAGGAACCCAAGGATCAGAGAGATTCTGTCACTTGGCCGAGGATACATCCCTGTTAGAGAAGTAGCCTGGAATGGAACTCCTGTCCTCACTGGAAGACAAGGAAGGAAGAGGGAGTTGCCATTTGAAGTTTAGAAAGACATGATGCTAAAGAGTTGCAGACTTGGTGAGCTAGGTGAGCAGAGAAGATCTGATGGGCTTCTCTCCACCTGTCCGTGACACCCCCACCCCATCTTCTGCTCCCCAAGGAAAGCTGCTTTGTAAGTGCACATAGGCGTTGGATAAGGACCATCTCCTGCCTTTTTTTGGACACTTTCTTAGGCCAAGGACCCCGCATTCCAGTGTAGGAGATCTAGATTCTTGTCCAAGCTTCCACCTTGAGTGACTCACCCCCAACCCCACTTTGGGCCTCAGTGTTCTCCTGTCAAGTGAGGAAGTTCTATGTTTTCTGTGGTTTCTTTTAGTAGTGGTAGTTTATGATTGTCTGTTTGCCTCTTGGCCCACATATATCTGGTGGCACTACCAAACTGGTAGCAACTTGAGGGCAGAGTGTATCTTTGCCTGTTCACATCCCTAAAGCCTAAGCCTTTACCTTTGACATGTTTGGTGCTCAAAAATATTAACAAAATTAGCATATCCAGTGTCTGTCATGTACCAGACACATGGCATGTGATCCTTCCATATGGCTTTGTGTTGACCACCGCCACACCTATGAGGTCATAAAGCACAGCACCAAGCACAAGATCTGTGGGGTCAGATGGCCTATGACCGGCTCCTGGTTCTACACTTCCTACCCGTGGATCCTTACCCTCTCTGCATATCCATTTCCTCATCTGTAAAATGGGAATTAAATGGCAGTGCCTGGCACATGGTAAGCACTCAGTAAATGTTATTAGGTAGACATTATCATCTTGATTTTATGGATGAGGAAATTAAAGCTAAGAGAGATTAAATAAATTTTCCAAACCAGCATGGCCAGTAAATGACAGATCTAAGATTATAAGGAAGATCCAAAGCTCATGTTGGGCTTAGGCTCTATGCTACGCTATTTCCCCTATGACTAATCCGATGTAAGAACAAATGAATGGATGAAATTCTTCATTGCTGGCGGCAATACCAATAGCTGGCACCTGACTTTTCCATGGGAAAAGTATTAGTACTCAGGATGTACCTCCTCCTCACTCCCTGGAACCAACTAAGAGAGAAGATGAAAACAATTAAAAAAAAAAAAAAGTAAAGTGCCCTCTTCAGCACAGAGGAGAATACAGGTTTCTTCTAAATCAGTAAAGACTTACTGACCATCTACTGTGTGGCAGTAGTAGGGTCAGGCATTGGGGGGATGGGAGATACCTCTGACCTTCAAAAGCTTGCAGCCTAGTTAGGGAAACATATGCAAAGTCTGGATTATAATGTTTACACCCTAAAATGGGGTGATACAGATTATTTGTGTTGAGCTCAGAAAGGGAACACACAGCACGGGCTTGAGAATTCTGGGAAGACTTCCTGGCAGAGGAAGCATGAGTGACTTTCCTCGATGTTATCTCTGATTCTTTTCTCTCCATGCCCTGCGTTCAGTTGGTCACCAGGACCTATCCCATCTTTCCAAATGACTCTCACAGCAGTCCCTTACTTTCCAGATCTGTGGCCCTTAGCCCAAGTCAGTCTCTCATTACTTCATGCCTGGAGGTGCTCTAGCCGTCTGTTAACTTGTCTCTCTGCCACCAGCCTTTACCTTTCAGTCTGTGTCATCCACCTTCTTGGGATTAGCCTTCATTCCCACTTCCCTTCAACTAACATTTATTGAGCATCTACTGTGTGCCAGGAACCACGCTTCTATGCACTAGGGATTCAGTGTTGAACAAGACAGGCAAGGAAGACCCCTGGCCCCCTGAAACCTTCACACTAGTTTTAAAAAACTCCACTGGAGAGCCGTTGCTGTAAAGATCAGAGTCCAGACTCTGGGGGCAATGCCCACCCTAGTCCCCCACTACTTTTCCTCTGCAGGACTCCTCAGCTGTGCCCACCACCACCACCACCTGCCCCCCCCCTAATCAGCACAGGCTGATTAGTTCTAACTCAGGCTTTCTTTTTGCCTGGGACCCTCCCTGACCAAATCCTTCAGAGTCTTCTTCTAACCCCACATCCTCCCCACCCTTCTCTCACAGCCTCTCTCATGTTAGCATTCCACATGTTGTTTTTCCCCCACCTACCTGACGAGATGGTAAGCTTCTGGATTCTTCCAGTCTGACCTCCCTTAGCACCTGGCACAATACTGTGCAAATAATAGGTGCCTTTCTCTTCCTCCCCCTCTTCTTCCTTTTTAATTCCTAACCATAAAAACTATCAGCTGTAAAGCACTTTACAAAGTGTTTTCATGTAAGTTATCTTCCATACGCTGCACAATTTCGTTGTGTTGGTTATCAGTAAATATCTGACGGGTTACTAAGTCAAAAGAGGAAGGCATTCCAGGTGAAGGAAATAACACCAGAAAATGTGCAAAGACAGGACTGATCCCCGCATGAGCCGAAGGCAGTGTGGGAAGCAGCCTTGCTGGAGAGAAAAGAATGAATGCCATAGGAAATTTGGAAAATGAAGGATCAAGAAAACAAAAACCGAGCGGAAAGACAAACCGTGCTGCACTAGCATGATGAGTGGTTTGTTTCTAGCCTTTTTAGAAACATTTTTTTCTTTTGCAAAGTTGTAGTAAGTGTCCATAAAATGTTGTGCCCCACTTTCTGTCACTTAACATTCCCAGCACTGTTCTCTGATGCGACATAGTCTTCATAAAGGCCATTTGTAGTGAATGCAGAATATCCCAGGAAAGCCACATCCTCATGTACTGGACCCATTTCTCTGTTGTTGGACTTGTGTTGTTTCTATTACAAGAAGCACTGCAACAAACCTCTGGCGCAGAGAGAAGAAATAGAATGAACCCAGATCTTTAGTGAGACCTCCAAGTACTCTATGAACACTTCCCTGGGCCTACAGCGTCTCTGACTTTTCTGTCACCTGAACCATAAGACTGATCCTTTATTGCTTAAGCCAACCGGACTTGCAACCCACATTATCCCACTTGACATACTTGTCTCCCTTACTGCTGTCACCCTACTGGAATCCTCAGGCCAAGGCTAGATGGCTTGCACAGAGTGGGAGCTTAATAAATATGTGCATGAACTGTCCATTCTTATATTGACCAGTGGTCTAAGGGGATCTTAGTATTTTTATCAATTTGTTTGAGCTTATCAGTAAAAATGTTACATTTTCATCATCTCTGTCACTAATAATTCCTCATTCTTTTGGCCTTTAGTTTAATTCAGAATTCACATTTTTGTAAATTAAAATTTTTTTATTGAGGTATAGTTGACATATACTTTCATGACCTTTAGTACTAAAATTCTAAATGGATCTCCTCTCAGAGTTATTAAATTATATTTTTTCTACAGTTAACTTGTAATGTTTAATTTACCTGGAATTTATTTAGTTGTACTATATAAGGATAGAGTCCTCTACTTACCCCCAACACCCCAAATTTTAACCAACCATTCAAATGCCTTTCTTCCCATTGTTTTTTATTTTTATTTTTAAAAAAGATTTTATTTATTTATTTGTCAGAGAGAGAGAGCACAAGCAGGGGGAGCAACAGGCAGAGCAGGCAGAGAGAGAAGCAGACTCCCTGCTGAGCAAGGAGCCCGACATGGGGCTCCATCCCAGGACCCTGTGACCATGACCAGAGCTGAAGGCAGACGCTCAACTGACTGAGCCATCCAGGCATCCCTCCCATTGTTCTTTTTAAACTGCTGATATAGGGGCACCTGGGTGGCTCAGTCGTTAAGCATCTGCCTTTGGCTCAGGTCATGATCCCAGGGTCCTGGGATCGAGCCCCACATTGAGCCCCACATCGAGCCCCACATCGGGCTCCCTGCTCCGCGGGAAGCCTCCTTCTCCCTCTCCCGCTCCCCCTGCTTGTGTTCCCTCTCTCACTGTGTCTCTGTCAAATAAATAAATAAAATCTTTAAAAATAAATAAATAAAAATAAATGCTAATATAAAATTGGATCTATTTTTGCCTAGTCAGTCTGTTAAATTGATGTATAAACTATATAATGTTTTACTATCAGCCAAGGCTAATAATCCTCCCAATTAAGCTCTGTCTTCAACATTTTCTTTGCCATCTCCCCTGTTTATTCTTCCAGATAAATTTTAAAATAATTATATTCAATTCTAAAAGGACTCTATTGGGATTTTCACTGTAATTACACAAAGCCTGAAAATAAATTAAGAAAGAATTGACATCTTTACAATCTTAACTTTGCCAGCCAGGGAAGTTTTTCTTCATTGACTTTTCCCATATTTCTCAACAAAATTTGGTCATTGTCTTCACATTGCTCATTGACATTTCCAATAGAGGCGATTTCTAGGTACCTTTTTAAAGATTTATTTATTTATTTATTTATTTGAGAGCGAGCAAGCATGGGGTGGAGGGGGCAGAGAGAGAGGGAGAGAGAAACTCAAGCAGACTCCCTGCTGAGCGTGGAGCCCACTGCGGAGCTCAAGCCCACAACCCTGAGATCATGACCTGAGCTGAAGCCAAGAGTCTGACGCTGAACCAACTGTACCACACAGGCGCCCCAATTTCTAGGTATTTTATATTTCAGGGTGTTTTCTAATTGGGCTATTACTGGTGTGTGCAGGGAAACTTGCCAACTGGACAGGACAGTTCAGTCGACTCTCTCCTTGTCAATGCATTCTTTTGTTTCTTGGACGTCTCACACCAAAGCCACCCACAGACCTGAGTTCTGCCCTCTGGAGCCAGATGGAGTAAACCTGCCCCTCCGCCTACAGGATAGATTTTCATCTTTGGAGACTGTTCTGTTTCCCATCAGCCTTTTTTCATCCTGGCTGAATAACCCCAGCTGATAGGATGAAACTAGTATTTGGGGAAGATTCAAATGATGGTGGTAAGGAGGATGGGCTTGGGGTAGGTTAGACTAGAAGGTAGGGAACCAGCAGGCACTGGCATCTGAGGCAATCCAGCCTCCAAGACTGGCTGAGACAAGGCTGTGGACACAAGAAGAGGCGAGTCTGAGGGGTTTTTCAAACAAGGAAGCATCAGGACATGTTGACCAGCTGGACACAAAAGATGAAGGAATGGAAAGAGGAGTCAAAGACAGCTTTAAAGTCTCTAGCCTGAATCACAGAAGAGAGTGACTCCTTTTACCAAGAGAAAGAGAATGGGCGCCTGGGTGGCTCAGTTGGTTAAGCGACTGCCTTCGGCTCAGGTCATGATCCTGGAGTCCCGGGATCGAGTCCCGCATCGGGCTCCCTGCTCAGCGGGGAGTCTGCTTCTCCCTCTGACCCTCTTCCCTCTCATGCTCTCTATCTCTCATTCTCTCTCTCTCAAATAAATAAATAAAATCTTTAAAAAACAAAGAGAAAGAGAATAGGGGAGATATTTTGGAAGGTAGTCAATTTCTGTCCTCCTGACCCTGAGATTACAATATATCCAAGGAGAGAGGTCTGCCCTGTAGACCAGTTGTGAGATAATAGAAAAAATATATATATTGGTCTCAGCTCCCAGTTCCTGGCACAGAGCTCCTAAAACCCTTCTAACACCCTAAGTGATAAGGGCATTGGGAACATTTCTTGTTCTAATATTTGGTTTTTGGCTTTGGTTCCGAACACAGGGCTCCTGTAACCCTTGTGATTTCCTAATGATAAAAGAACACCGGGAGCATCTTTGTTCTCGTGAGGCGACTCTGGGCAAGCTCCTGGATGAGGGCTGGTCCCCAGAAAGATCAAGCCATGATTAGAAGCTTGGCATTTGCAGCCTCATCCCCCATTCTTCAGAGAGGGGAGGGCCTGGAAATGGAATTAATAATGGACCATGCCTATTTGAGAAAGCCTCCAAACACCCCCAATAGTATGGGTTTCCAAGAGCTTTCAGGCTGGCAAACACATGCACCCCCCAGCTCCATGGGGATAGAGGCTTCTGCACTCGGGACCTTCCCAGACCTCGCCCTAGGTATCTCTTCATCTGTATCTTTTATCATGTCCTGTAATAAACTGGTAAACTTCAGTGTTTCCCTGAGTTCTGTGATCCACTCTAGCAAATAAATCGAAGCTAAAGAAGGGGTTGTGGGAACCTCCAATTTGTAGCCAAGTCAGACAGAAGTTGTGGGAACCTGGGGACCTGCTACTTGCGATTGGCATCTGAAGTAGGGAGCAGCCTTGTGGGCTGAGCCCTTACCCTGAGGGATAGGATGGTGTCTCCGGGCAGATGGTGTCAGAATGGAGTTAAATTGCAGGACGCCCAGCGGGTGTCCTCAATGGTTTGGTGTGGGGAAAATCCTACCCGTTTGGTGACCAGAAGTGTCAGAAGTGAAGTGTCCTGTGTGTACAGAGGAAACATCAGTGGAAAATGGAGTTTTTCCTAAACACCAGTGTTTTTCAAATTTTTTTCCCCACAATATGTTTTACATAGCAGGCCCGCTCACACACAAACCCATACAGATAGACAAAAAAACAGGTATAAGGGTCCCAAAACTGCTGCAGACAGTATTCTAGTAGAGGAAGGAAAGGCCTTGATGTGTAAGCAGCACTGAATTGGCGGATTAAGTGATGAGGGGGGAGTGACTTCTTTCCCCCTCAGCTGACTGAGATCCTGTGGTCTACAACTTGGTGACCAACACCTTGTCAGGAAATGCATTATCCTGTCACCGTTCACCATCAGTCACGTGTCCCAGAAGGCTCCAGGGGAAGAGAGATTCTGGCAGAAAGGCCACACGCATTTCAGAGTTCAAAGAAGTCTCGCTGCCGACCCGCAGAGCACATGGAGCTAGCAATTACTCACCTGTAAAAAACATCTCCTTTGTCCTCAGCCTGTAGAAAGAGGGTCTAGGGAATATTTAGGTCTCCAACTTTGAGTTTCAAGGCCACAGTGCTTAGAACTGGGACAGGGAAGATAGGACACAATCTCTCCTTGTAAAGCCAGAGTGCTAAATCAAGCATGAAAGAGTCCAAGGGCCCTAGGCTAACAACTGCTATTGGGTCAGAGCCTCAACAAGCTCAAGCCCCAGCTCTGCAATGCTTGGCTCTGAAGAATGAGGGAGCCCAGGGGATTATTAGAAGCCCTACAAAAAACAGCAACACATACTGAAGAGCTCATTAAAGAGGAAGAGCTGCAAAAAAAAAAAAAAAGAGGAAGAGCTGCTTCAGGACCCTGAGGGACATTGCCCTCCTTGGTCAAATTGTTTTTAAGCCATATCATATCAAAGCATCTTTCCAGGGTAAATCTTGGAACACTTCATAGTGAAAGAGTCTTTTAAATAGAGATGAAGATGCACGAATCAACTGTGGGCTTTAGAAATTTAGTTTTAAAAAAAAGTTGCCGAGGAGCCCCTGGGTGGCTCAGTCAGTTAAGCGGCTGCCTCCAGCTCAGGTCATGATTCCGGGGTCCTGGGATCGAGCCCCACAGCAGGTTCCCTGCTCAGCAGGGAGCCTGCTTCTCCCTCTCCTCCCAACTCGTGCTCTCTCTCTCCCAAATAAATAAATAAAATATTTTTTAAAAAGTTGCCATGGATGGGGGGATGGGTTAAATACGTAATGGGGACTAAGAAGTGCAGAGATGAGCACCAGGTGATGTATGGAAGTGTTGTACACCTGAAACTAATATTACACTGTGTATTAACTGGAACTTAAACAAAAATTCAAATAAATACAAATTTATTTTTGTTGCCATGCACCTCCTGGTTGCAAAACCATGTCCCTCTCAGGCTTTTCACACAGGAGGCAAGGGGTGCTCCTGCAACCTTCTTTTCCCACATCGGGGCTGATGCAGGCTTGCAGGAAGCTGGGTGCTGACGGCTGCTTGTCCAGGCAGCTCTCAGCACCCAGCTCAAAGAAACAGGCCTTCGTGGCAAAGGTCCCGGGCAGATTCAATCTTCGCTCCACAAAATATTCAAGCAGCACAGAAGAGTTGGCTTACCAGTGACCTAACACAGGCAATAAACAGGTTGCTGAAATCAGGAGCGCTTGCTCACTGCACCCTTCCTCAGGCTCTGGGCTCTATCTCCTCCTCCCGTCTCTGCTCCCCATTGAAGAGGCGGCTGAGATACAAACATATAAAAACGATCTTTCCCACAGCTTTCTCTTCCCAGAGTCCCTCCTTAGCCTCGGGGGCAAGCCCCTGCTCCTTTCGGTGGTGATACAACTAGACTGTGGCAAATACACAGCAGAGGCACGTTTTGGTCCAAGGACCCTCTCAGAGCCCCAGTTCTAGTCTCCAGACCCCTTCTTTATCTTCAATCCGAGTCTCTGCTCTTCCCACCAAGCCCTAGAGGCCAGGCTTGAGAGCCTCCCTTTCCTGTGTGGCAGTACACTCACTCCTGCCTTCCAGCCTTGCAAGTCTTGGCGCCACGGGCAACCCCACCCCGCTTCCACCCTCTTCACACTCTGTGAACAATCACAGTCTAGCTATACCCCTGCCAAGCAAGACTGCTAAAGAAAGACGAGAACCCTGGGCTGTCAGATGACAAACCCAGGTCTGGAATGGAAGGTTTCCAATGCATTCTGAAACCTGGGGTGTGAAGTAGCTGACAAGCAGAAGTGGGGAGAAGAGTCCTCAGAGAAAAATTTCCGTTCTTCCCATTGAAGGGGAAAGGGGAACTAGAAGGAAGGGGCCAGGGACAAAGGGGGCTGCATTTCTAGTTTCTTTGGTCTAGAAAAGATTTGTGTAAACTTGGCTATGCCCCTGGGGGCTTTGCAGTCAACTACATTTTTGGCAGGAAGAAAGAAAAAGAGCAGTGGACTAATTGAACGATGCCCAGAGAAAGCCAAACATGAAACCCTTAAACGGCTGCTGTCAGCATTTCCAGAGGCTTGGCGTTTCCGCCAAGGGCCTGGAGCGGCTCCACTTCCTCCCATGCTGATTGGTGAATCTCTAAGTAGTCACCGGACCTCCACTGTGACCAGTTCTTCTCCCATGGAGGAGGATACACACTGGCCAAGCCTAGGGCTCCCACAAAGCCACCACCCCAGACAGGGCCACCCCCCCCAGTGAAGACTCAGCCCACAAAGCTGAGCTGCTTAAAAGGGACATTCTAACTCCTCTGAATGCCACAGTCCTTTAGTGTTTGGGCTGTCTGACCTACACCTTCCAGATGTGGACAACAGGGGGCCCATCTTCAACAGGCATTAAAATCATGTTTTTTCACCCTCCCAGGAAAGTTGGGGGTGGTGAGGGGGGGTTGGGCGGCGGGGGAACAGGCCAGCAGCTCAAAGAGACACAGTAACATATTTTATTAAGTTTGCCATACAAAGTCTATGCCAAAGGAAAGAACATCAGAACTGGAGAGGCCCATGGAGACCATCCGGACCCCTCTTTTTACAAATGAGGAAAGTGAATGAGGAACACCAGAACAGCATTCTGGACAGCACCGGCCTGTCAGCCCAGTCCTAACACACAGAAACACACAGACGTCGGGCTTCTGATTTTGAGCCAAGTAGAGCCTAAAGACTTGATCCATGTTGACTCTGAATGTTTCTGTGCCCTACAGTACCACATTCTGATGCTTATCTCCTCCTCGAGGCTGCAAGAAGAGCCCTAAAGAAAACATCATGAGTGTCAGGGTGATCCAGAGCCAGAAAAACAGACCGATTGTGGAGCAGAGGGTGCAGAGGGCTGAGGAGAAGAACTCAATCCCACCCAAGAGAGTCCTGATCACCCCTTCCCCCCAAACAACACACACTCAGACCCCAAAGCCTCAGGGCAAATATGCTTGCCTTCCTGAAGTTCAGATCAGGTTTGAAGGAAGAAGGGAAAGAAGGAGGTAGAAGAAAAAGAGAAAAAGATTTACTTCTGAAATCAACAAGTCCAGTGGGAACACATTTTTCCCAGCACAGAGCAAATCCAAACACCACAAGAGAAGGCTGTAAAACTCTGGTATTAAATCAGTTGTGAGATGTAAGGAAAAACACCAATAACTTAGCAAAATAAATACAATGAGAGTTTCACTGAAATTGATGTAACCCAGTGAAAACAGTTTTTAGGCTCTTGAGTCAAGAAGACTGACATGTACCTTGCACTGCATCTTAGAGGAAAACCCTAAGAGATGCCGGGAGCCTTCCCAGCAGAGAGAAGTCACACAGAACTACCTGCGGCCCTACAGAATCTTTCCACTAAAAGCTACTCCCGGGATGTACATTTCCTTCTCCCAGGAAGACAAGGCTGGCCGGTCAAAGCCAAGGCTCGCTGGCTCTGCCCAGGCCATGGCAGGCCGCCCTATGTCTGTCCGTAGGAGGCCCGGGTCAGCAGGGGCTGAGGGCGGAGCGAGTGGGAAAACAAACATGTTGCGAAGAACTGAGCAGTGTTTGTGGAGGGAACTTCATTCCCCCGGGCCGCCCTCCCATCACTGTGGACAGCGCTGCCTCCGGCATCGCCAGGTGAGTCTCCCGACCCAGTGACGGCCTGGACTCTGGGCCAGCTGAGCTCCAGTCTACAGGAGAAGGGAGACTCTGCTACAGAGAAAAACAGTAACTACAGGAATAAGGATACCGCCCTGGCTCTTGCTGGCCGGTTAACGTCCTCCAGAGGGCTGCAGTGTCCAGAGGAGGTGTTCATCCTCTGTCTGCCCAGCAGACGGGGGACAGGAGTTTGGGAAGAGTGGGACGCATGAGCCGCCCAGCCCTGAGTGCAGCCCGGGAGCGGTCAGGAAGTCGAAGTCAGGGCGAAGAGCCTGCGGGGCTGGCGGGCTTCTCCGCAGGCGAGAGGTAGCACCAAGAGCAGCATCCGGCTCCTCCCGCTCATGTTTCCACCACTCGGATAAGAGGCAGGGGCTTATCAGGGCTGGGGGGCTTGGATATCCTCACGCTGAAAGAAAGCCGGAAACACTGAGTGCTTTGCCACCCGCCCCGCACGCGGCTGCCTCCCGCATCGGCCCCCTGCGTCCACACTTCGAAACAGTGACTGTCAGCAGCGTCTAAGAGAAGATACGGGGGGTGGGCGTGTGCTGCTGCCTGGGGGGCAGGGGTGATGGAAACACAGGGACTGAGAAGCGGGTCTAGCTGTGAGTCTTGACTTTTTTCAAAGTCTGGGACCTTTTTGTGAGTCTCTTGGAAACAAAAGGCCCTCTCTCTAGAAATACACACTTGCTACACCTTCATGATTTTCGCAAACAATTGCAGGGTGTCCATCTGTGTCCGGAGGCTGTTCGTGGGCCTCCTTGGGGTTGTGCTATCAGGCTCTACTCTGACCTGGTTAGAAAATGGTTCAGGCGGAGAACAGGTCGGATCAGAGACTGTGAGCGTAAGCGGGATTTAAAAGAGCCTTGCCCTTGCCTCAGCAGTAAAGCTTTCCTTCCCACAGCTCTGTCCCTCTTCCCTCACTTCTCACCCAGGCCCCAGCACAGGCACGCCCCCCTGCTCACCTGCCCAGGTTCTCAGTCTTGGTCCAGGTCTGGGTGCTAAAGTGGCCATGACTGATCTGCTTTTCTATCAGGTGTTCCATCCGGTCATGCATCTCTAAATTCTGTAATACAAGTTGTGGGATCAGAGTTGGCCATTTGTGACATTTAACTAGCTCATTCTACAGCACCTGTTTGTGCTGCAGTCACCACCACCCCTACCATGCGTGCCACCACCAGGGTGCCCTCTCCCCCCACCCCTCATCTTCACCACTCCCGACCACCCTCTTCCTCCAGTTGTCGCTCCCGCCTCCTCCCCTCAAGAACTGTGTGCAACACTGATCCTTCCCTGCTGTCCTCCCCAGCTCTCAGCAAAGGCAGAAATTAGACTAAGAAGAACTCGTGAGCTGATCGAGGCCATCACCTTAGCCGTGGAGAAGACAAGACCCCTCCTACAGAATGCCTCCCCCTTCACAGCCCAGCTCCACTGTCACCTCCTCTGCTAAGCCCATGGCACGTGGCTCACACGGGGACGATGTGTCCCTTTAGAGTGGGGACAGGTTTTACCACCGTAACTCCCTGAAGGTTCTCAGAAAACACTGACTCAACTGAACTGCACGTCAAAAATCATCCCAGATACTCACTTCCCAGCAGCAGCCAGACAGGACGAAGACCCCTCCAGAATCTCTCCCTCCCTATGTACAGTCCTGTCTTCAAGAGCCTGCTCCCTTCCCCGGGCTGCCCAGTGCACACACCTCTGCTTCCAGGTAGGCGATTTTCTCCTTCAGCTCCTGGATGGTGCTGTCCTTTGACTGGACCACAGCTTTTGAATTCTGGAGCTACAAAGATGTGGGAGACAACTGGGTTCATTTTGAAATGACTCAGTACACACTCATCGAACTTCACCCTGCTGCCGGGGAGCCAGCGGAAACATAAGGCAGACTTTTGTACCTCTTACACAACTTGCTTAGCTTTTCTAGAAAAGCCTCATTTCAGTCAATATTGAGCTCTTGATTATCCCAGGCGTGAGGGGAGGGGTTGTGAGAACATCACCCTGATGATCCAAAATCATGAATGGCTCAAAACCCATTCCATTTGATGTTGGGAAATACAAATTATTTATTCATTCAAGAAATATTTGTTGGGGCACCTGGGTGGCTCAGTTGGTTGGGCATCTGCCTTTGGCTCAGGTCATGATCTCAGGGGCCTGGGATTAAGCCCCGTGTCGGGCTCCCTTCTCAGCGGGGAGCCTGCTTCTCCCTCTCCCTCTGTCCCTCCCCTGTGCTCTCGCTCTCAAATAAATAAATCAAAATCTAAAAAAAGAAAAGAAAAAGAAATATTTGTTGAGTGCTTACTATGTGACAGGCTCTGTTCTAGACGCTGGGAAATAGCAGTGAACCAAACAGAAAAATCCTAGTAGTCATGGAGCTGACATGCAGCAAATATACCCTCCCAGTTAGGGGGTTTTAAGTTCTCAAGACAATTCTGCAAAATGCCATATCCTGAGTATGCTACCCTAAAGCTCAGGTGGGGAAAGGCAGAAGATCTGCCGTGAGGTACAAAGGCCTTGATAATCTGCACACAGATAAGTGAGTTTATTGTGACTTCATTATTCATTTACTAGCACTCTTCAAAGTGTAAGAGAGACTAACCTTTTCCTTCTTTTCCCATTGGAAAGCAAAGACAAATGACTAAAACCATAGGGGAAAGATGGGAGAAAAGCAAATCCTAATCACCTAAACCTAGTAATTGGTAGCCATAAATGTTTTAATATAAGGAATATAAGCCAAGCTCCCCAAGAGAGTGAACAGCAAAAGCATGGACTTGACAGGAAAACAGGGCTGGGCTCTATGTGGCGACTTCCCAAGAGGGCAGGGGACGCGTGGTAGCACGGGCCCTGTTTACCTGCTCTATCATTTGCCGCACTTTCCGCTGCTGGCTCTTCAGCATGTCATCCAAGTGGTGGATCTTCTCCCGCAACCCAGCCACTTCCTTTTCCAGACTGGCAGCCCTGGGCATTAAGACCAGAAAGCTGAGGTGAGGGAAAAGATGCCTTCTCTACCCAGTCACAGGAAGAACCTTGGGCTTGGGGGCTTCCACGAACTGGATCCCCTCTGCCTGATGCCCCAGTGGTCTGCCATGAGGCGGAGGTGCTCCGGACACCTTGGAACAGCACAGTGGAAGCCTCACTAGAGATCAGCTAGTCTGAACAAGGACACTGCAGCTCAGAGAGGTAAGAATGGATAAGTCATTCTGGAACGCTCTAGAAGGTACAACTAGAACCAATAAATAGATGTCCAGGGAAGCAGTCCTTATGCTAACACGGGACAGACTTTCTCAGCATCAAAGCTATCAGAACGTGGACTGCCTCAGCTGTGATGAACTCCTCATTCCTGGAAAGATTCAAGTGGGAGCTGGGAGTTTAATACCCAATGCCATCAAACTGTTGGAAAGGACTCTACGTCAAAGGGAGATAAGATTTACAGGTCCTTAAAGCCTCTTCACACAGGTGTGTTCCTATGTCTCCTGATTGCCAGACACTGCTATATCCTCTGCATCTTCTAAACTGGGCCAAGATCCCCAGAGGTCCAGCGACTGGGCAGGGTGTCCAGGAGTTCAGACCTCTGAAGGACCGCCGGTGCCCACCACTCTCCACTCCTGCCTGGCGAAGCAGACAGGTGCCGTTGGAAGGGCAGCGCTCCCGGTGAGGGTGGAGGCAGGGTACAACGCAATCTGAGCCCCGGCATCCTCCCTAAGCCTCAAACAATCTGAGAGCCCACCCTCAGCTCTCCAGTGCCCTATTGCTCAGTCTCCTTTTATTTAGAAAATTAACGTTTATGGTGCATAGCCATTGCTTGCCATTCCCAAGCCTCCGTTTTGGATTATCTGGGTCTTCTTTTGTTTCTCCTGCTGCTTCCTCTCAGTCACCTGCCCATGAGCACCACTGCTGAGAAAGAAGGAGTGCTGAGTAATTTAAAACAATTCCATGATGAGGTCAAGCCCAAAAGGAGGTGACAATAAAATGTCTGCATGTCTCACGCCTAGACTGAGGTTATCCCAAAGAAGAGAAGATGCCCCCCACCGACTGCAGGGTCCAAGGGGGCAAGGATCATGTCTGTTGGGGCGGCTGAGTGGCTCAGTTGGTTAAGCGTCTGCCTTTGGCTCAGGTCATGACCCCAGGGTCCTGGGATCGAGCCCCACATCGGGCCTCCTTCTGCTCAGCGGGGAGCCTACTTCTCCCTCTCCCTCAGCTGCTCCCCCTGATTGTGTTCTCTCACGTGTTCTCTCACGCTCTATCTCTGTCAAATAAATAAATAAAGTCTTTAAAAAAAAAAAAAGGATCATGTCTGTTAATCTTGGAATGCCTTAGAAGGCCCTCCAGGTGACGTCCGTTGAACTTAACAAGATCCAACTTATACCATAGAGGGCAGGCCCAGTATGCTGGTGTTAACTTTGATTTACCATTTGAGGCCTTATTTATTAAAGCCAGCAGCATAAACAATTTCCCAAATCTTAAAGGTCCAAAATGGCCTGCTCTTTGTTCTGCAGGTTTCACTGGTAGGGCCTCTGATCTCTGATCAGACGGAATCTGTGAAAACCCTGGGGTGGAAAGGACCCCAGAGACCCCCTGCATGTCACTGCTGACGGCTGGCTCTCAGGTACGGCAGCTTCAAGTGACAGGAAGTTCAGAATCTCTTCATGAAGCTGCTCACTGTATTTTTCAAAGCATGACTTGTGAGGAAGTTATTTGATTTACCCTCAAATAATTTATAGTCGGCCTTTGTGTTTGGGGGAGGAACCTGCGGTGCAATACTACTACCACAGCCACATCCGGCATGCCACAGCGGCAGGTACTTTACCGACTCTCACTTGACCTTGGCTCTAACACCATGCAAGCCTTTTCTTTAGGCTCCCACTCCATGGAAAATGGCCTCCTCAGAGATGGCAGCCTCCCAAACAGTATCTCCCTGGGCGGGACCCCACCCAGAGCAGCCGCCCAGTGAGTCAGAGCTGGAAGATCTGACCTCAGCTCCAGCTTCCTCCCCCGGCCTGGCTGCACAGAGCTGCAGGCTGCATGGCCCGCCCTCCCGTCCCTGCACCCCAGCTTCCCGGAGAACGAGGGCCCTTACTTTTCTCGTTCTATTTGGCAGTCCGTGTCCTTGCTCCGAAGTTCCTCCAGGGCTGTTTCCCCTTCCCTAACCTTCACCAGTAAGGCCTGATGCTCCTGAATGGGCCGAAGGGAAGAAAATCTAGGTTAAGGAGGTGGCAAGGGTTTCTGTGTTTGGGGTGAAAGGGGCCTGAGGGCTGGGGCTCAGCCCCTATTTGGTCTGGGACATCTGCCAACGAGCAGCAGGCCAAGCTGGTTTGCTAGGGCGCCCTCCCCTGTCAGGGATAACCCTTCCCACCCTCAGCATACAGAAACTTCTCAGCCTCACCCAGCTATCTGGACAGAGAGCCTGGCCCTGCATTATCCAGGCCCACCTGCCGGCTATGGCTGCTGGTCCCCGGGAAACCAGGCCCAGTGGCTCCTTAAGAGCAGTCTTGTCTTGTCTTTTTTCTTTTCTTTTAAGCACACTTCAAAAGCCCATAAAGGGCAGCTCTACGAGAACCCAACTGAAATGGAAATGGGTTCAACTCTAGTTAGCAAGGGCTGAGCTTAGCTGAGAGAAAGACCTCTTGTTCCTTAAAGGCTAAAAGGTTCTCGAAGGTATTTGCTGAGGAAGCCGTGAAGTGTGTTTTTCTGGAGCTGCTCAGAAAAGCAGACTACCATGGTCTCAGTCAATCCCAGGACCAGCCCCCGCTCCCCCACAGCCCCCAGCCCAGGAGTGAGGCCCTGAAGGCAGGACTCCAACAATTACCGCCTGCATGCCTAGCAAGCGCTTCTGGAGCTCTCCCACATCTGCCTCCTTCTGCTCCACTCTGTCCTCCGCTCTCTGAAGGGCCACTTGACTCTGTTCTGCTTCTCTCTGGTACCGGCTGAGTGTGACCTAAGACAGGATGGGGATGGGTGAAGGGGATGGAGGGGAAAGAGCAAACATGGATAAAAACCTTAGGAGAGAACCCAGGGCCCTGGGAGCAGTGATGGGAGAAGGGAGGCACCCCTCTCTTTCCCATTCACGGTTCTAGGACAACTTGGGAAACTAGCAGGTATCTCCATTTCCAGCAGGTATCTCCATTTCCAGGGTTCACATAGTTGATCAAGTTCTACTTTATTTTTTTTTAAGATTTATTTATTTATTTGAGGGAGAAGGTGCGAGGAGTAAGGGTGGGGGTGGTGGGGAGCGATAGAAGGAGAGGGAGAGAAAGTCTTAAGCAGACTTCGCACTGAGCGTCGAGCCGGACACGGGGCTCAATCTCACAGCCCTGAGATCACGACCTGAGCTGAAACCAAGTCAGACACTTAACTGACTGCACCACCCAGACGCCCTGATCAAGCTCTACTCTAGAGTGACATCTGGAACCCAGAAGCGCCTTCCAGATGGCGGACTTCTTCACCATCCCCCCAAGGCGGCCAGCGCCACCCAAGCTTAACCCAGTGCTGTGGCTTTCCTACAAATGCAAACGCAAAGAGTCCAGGGGAGCACATCTCCACATCCTTCCTTCTGTGCCCCCACTCTTCCTCACCCTCACATCAAGCCATACTGCACCCTGCATATAAAGGCCAAAATGGCCTCTGGAAGGGCTACTAAGCACCAGAAGAACTGCTCCATTCCAAGACGACAAGCCAATCTGGGAAGGATAGAAGCAGAACTGCAGAATGAAAAATTAAGGAAGAACTTGCCTCCCTTCTTCCCACATGCCAACTTCAGGTCTCAGCTTAGATACCCTTCCTTCCAGAAGCCTCCATGCCCGGTGAGGAGTCCTTCCACTATGTGGCCTTCCTTCTTACAGCACCAAATGGATTTTGCCCAGTCACTTGTGTGCGCTCCCCAGTGGGCCATCAGCAGGGGCCTTGAGCTCAGCACAGCACCTAGCACACAGTTAATGCTCGCTAACGTCATGAGTGGAATTGGTATTCATCTAGTCCGATCCTCTCCTTTTGCAACTAAAGGTCAACTGATCTCTCCAAGGTACACAGCTAGGGAATAACAGAGCCAATGCTAGAACACAGTGCCTTCATCATCCATCTCAGTTCTTCCCAGCTACCCCACACTGACTCCCCAGTCAGTTACTGAAAAAGAATCCACGGAACCTCTCAAAAGTTCATGCAGCCCGAGGAAAACAGAACACCAAAGAAGCCAGTTTGTCTGACTCCTCCCAAAGTCAGAATCAGGGAAGAGAAAGCACAGCACAGGATGATGTGTGATGGGACATGTCCATGCTGCACACCAGCCCTGTGCAGAGCAGACTCTCCGTGAACCCTTCCTGAGAGCAGGCTGCTGCTGGGAGAACGGAAAACCCATGCTTACTGGCAGGTTGTTTTCACGGTAATTGACAATCTTGCCCTCGCTACCCCCTGGCTCAGAAAAGTAGATCAGAGAGTCTCATTCACTAGCAAAGACCAAGAAAAGCCTCTGAAGGTCCCGTATTAGCCTGGAACAGGCCAGCCCCATGGACAGGAACGTAAAAACGAAACTTCTCATTTCTGTACCTAACACTGCATCCAGGTTGATGTGTACTCAGAGCACAGCGTTAATGGGCCACGGGCTGTCCCCACACTCTGCTGTTGGGATCACAAAGGGAAAAATACATACTCCTCTGCCACATCTGTCCTTGTTGCTCCAGTCAGCAGTGCCCTGAAGGAACCTCTTAGTCATAAAAGGGTGTGCCAACCTACTCCAACAGTGGAAACAGCACCTCTGATTGCAGGCAGGTGCTACTTACCAAGGGCAGCCCCTTCTTAGAAACTGTGGGAGGGTGGCTACAGCTTGTCAGGGACCTTCCGGCCTTAGGCTTTCATTCTGGACCCTTTTGTCCAAGCACTGAAACCCAGAGTGAGCAGACCCCTCCATGGATGGCCAAAACCAACCAGTGCTTCATAATACCTCTCTGTGTAGAAATTTCTTTCCAAAATTCACAGTCTGGTCAGTGCTACAGTCTCAACTGCCCCTTCCTCCTGCTGTGTACCAAGAAGGTAGGGAACAGCTAGTCACCAAAATGATACATCGTCAACCCAATTATCCAAATTGTGGAATCTGAAACAGAGGCGACAACTCCTTTACTGCACAGCTACTTTGTTCTGAGACCAAACTAATCGCAGTATCATGCTAAGTCTAAACTACTTAGGATAGGAAAACCCACTTAACTAAATTGATCACTAAGAAAAATATAGGGTATCTTATATTTCTAAAATCGTTCAGAGTAATAAATATACTTACATATCTTACCTCATTCAGTTCACACACCACACTTGTAAGGTGTACTTAAAATGACCCATTTTTACATAATTTAGAACTGATACTTAGGTTAAATTACTTGCTCAAATAATTGGTCATCTCTAAAGGCAATTGACTATCCCTGTGCCTGCTTCCTCCCCCTCAATATCCTTCTCAAAAATTCTCTCTCTTAGTCCCATGGAAGAGAAGCATTCAGTCTTCTTCCTACCACCAGCTCCTGGCATGCCTGGGCAGGGCATATCCTATCATTACAAATTTATGACACAGAAATACTTTACATGTGGCTGAACAATAGCAGATAACAGATAGTTAATCTCACACAGAAGCCTAGTGTTTTCCTAGTGTATCTCATTTTATACACAAAGAATTTTCTGGAAAGTATGGCAGACCTCACACAGTTTTTAATGGCGGGGGGCTTTCACTCTCTACAGACTTTTGTACTTCTTTAATCTTCCACAATAATTTAGTATTACTTTTGTAACAATAATTGAAATACTCATTCAAGATCACAAAGCTCTGCATAGTAAAATCAAGACTTGACTTCAAGTCCTCTGACTCCATGGGCACAGATCTTTCTACAACCACACTGTTCCACCCACTCAACTAGTCCACACTTAAGAGGTACCCACCTTATATCAGGCGTTATGCCAGACATGGGGATGTGGGGTGACCTTGACAGCAATAGTCCCTGCCTGCATGGTGCCTAGAGCCCAGTAATTCTTACTGTGGTAAGAGTAATGCCCCCTGAGTTACTTGCTATCCCAGACCAGCACTACCACTCAACTTCAGTAGAGAACCAAGTGCCAACCTTTAAACCATGGGCTAGCCTTGAACAGCAAAAACGATACATGTCCAGGAATGCGAAAAGCAGACAGGAAAATGCCCAGGCCTCAAAGCCTAGCCTCTCCAGTTGATGGCACACAGCCAGAAAGACATGAAGTCCATGCTAAGTCACTGGCACCTATATCCAGCAGCCTAACCCTTGGGGTACCTTCTCCTCAAATCCCAAATCTCACCTCAAAAGCCACACGGTCAGACTGGTGCTGCCGCTCAGTCTCCTGCAGCTTGACAAGCAGGTCCCGCACGGTCTTCCTCAAGCTCTCGACATCTTCGTTTATATAGGCATCTACCTATAGTCAGAACAGGGAAGAGAAGGTGAAGGCCCTGTGTTTGTATAAGAGAAGGTCCCCCTTGGGGCGCCTGGGTGGCTCAGTCGGTTAAGCATCTGCCTTCGGCTCAGGTCATGATCCCAGAGTCCTGGGATCGAGCCCCGCATCGGGCTCCCAGCTCAGCAGAAAGCCTGCTTCTCCCTCTCCCACTCCCCCTGCTTGTGTTCCCTCTCGTTCTCTCTCTCTCTGTCAAATAAGTAAATAAAATCTTTTTAAAAAATTGCCATTAAAAAAAAAAAGAGAGAGAGGGTTCCCTGCAACACACACTTGGGCCCTCTTGTCCAGACCACCTTCACATCACTCAGGGGGAGAGTTAGTCTTGGGCACCCAGGTGCTCTGAGTTATTCACGTGAAAACACTCTTTCTTCATATCCTAAGGAACTCAACTAGCCTCAAATCGCTGAATGATTTTAGGACACACTCAGTAATTTTTATACAGGTATCAGCTGATTAAGAGGTATGCTTATGCCATCCTCACCTGCAGGTCCTGCTTCCATCAGACTAGAGTTCTCTGAGAGCCGGCACTGTGTTTCCCTTTAGACTACAGTGCCCCAAGGGCAGGGACTGTGCCACACCCACCATGAGGGGTGCATCCGAAAGGCACATCTTTTGGTCTTCTCTGCATCTAGCACAGAGATCAGCATATAGAGGGTTACTGATGGACAGGCAGATTTAGAGCAAAAGCACCCATGACTCCAGGAATCTGATTCAATGTGAAAAAAGGTGTCTTCATCGAGGTTACCACGAGTCTCTCCCCAGACACACCCAATGGTGGGTTGGTGGTTAGCGCCGAGCTGGCATGTGGGGTCTTGCCCCCACCTCTGCCGCACAGGTACCAGACATTTCAGTTACCAGCTCCCAGTGAGTCTGACAGAAAAGTCTTTCCCCATCTTGCGCATTAGGAAGCACGGAGCTCAACTGGGAGGCGGGCCACAGGGTCCCAGTCGCTGCACAATCACTGAGTCCAGTGGGCCTTCACTTCTCTATCTGTGAAGCAAGAAGACTCCTTACCATGCCCTGCCTTCCAGGCTGCCTCAAAAGGAAGATAATATCCGGCAGGGCTTAGAGCTTGTGAGAAGAAGCAGCTGAACAAACAGTATCAGGTATGATTATAACCTGTTGCCAACAGCCCATTTGCTAAATATGGTGATTCAGGGGAAGGGAAAAAATTCAAATTGCACATCTAGAGCGAGTGGCTAGAATCATAACATGCCAAACTCTAGCCATCAAGAAGTTATCCAGTCAACTGCCCTAGATCTGTACCTAAGCGGCTGAGCAGGTGAGAATGATTTAAAGGGCTCCTGGAGCATAACTTCTACGTGCTTATTTCAAATGTTCTTATAAGACTATTTAATGACATGGAAAATTTTCATGGTATAATATAAAGAGAAAAAAGGTAGTTATAAAACTTTGCATGCAGGAGTTAGAAACACATTAGATTTCAGCACAGCAATGTGGGTAGATCCTAAGAACATGGTGTTGGTCAAAAAGGAAAACAAGAGAAATATAGCACAAATTCATTATGAAAATTGAAAACAAAGGCATATCTAAATCATACACTGAATATATTAGAATGTATACCTTTTGGCTGGGGAGGGGAGAGGCCAAAAAAAAGAAAAAAGTGAAAGGCCTTTATGAAATCAGAGATGATAATATGCCCTGAATGGGTGGGTAGATCTGATTTAGCCAGGCACTCAAGGGCCAGAAATAACAATCCAAAAAACCAAAAAAACAAACAAAACCAAAAAACCCACTGAAACAAAAAAAAACAAACAGAAAGAAATGCTCTATACAGTATCATCTCAATACTGTAATACATGTTTGCATTTCAAACTGTGGTTTTTTTTCTGGGTAGATTTGAATGACATTTTTTTCTCCTTTCACGTTTCTGTGTTTCTGAATTTCCTAAATCTTCTACGATAAGCATATCTTATTACATAATCACAAAAAATCTAATGACAGAGGGCTTTTTTTTTCTACAAGTATAGCATGTTTATTTGTCAATCATACCTCAATAAAGCTGGGGGGAAATTTTTTTTCAAAAAAGATAGCCATGATGAGCACTGGGTAGGGGTACATAGGATTGCTGAAGCACTACACTGTACACCTGAAACTGACACTGGATGTTACCTATACTGGAATTTTAAAAAATAAATAAATAAACAAGGACAGCCATGGAAAGAAATACTACTATGTCATTATTCAAAAGAATGTGGTAGATCCACATGTACTAACAGAGAAAGAAGGCTATAAATTTAATAAATTGACAGAAGGCTATCAGTTTAAAAAAACTGAAAAGCACGGAGTGTTTATCATGACCCTGCATCTGCGCAAAGTCTGTGTATGTTATACACACGTTATTTATACATATAACTACGGTGTGTACGTATATATTAACATATATAAAAACATACATGCATGTAGTGTTTAGATACAGTGGTCTGTGTATAGAAAAATAAACTAGCAGGGCGTGTGGCGGGCTCAGTCACAAGAGCATGAGACTTGATTTCTGGGTTGTCAGTTCCAGCCCCCTGTTGGGTGTAAAGATTACTTAAAAAGAACAAAAACAAAATCTTTTTTTTTTTTTAAGATTTTATTATTTGTCAGAAAGGGAGAGAGAGAGCACAAGCAGCGGGAGTGGCAGGCAGAGGGAGAAGCAGGCTCCACACTGAGCAAGAAGCCCCAGGACCCTGGGATCATGACCAGAGCCAAAGGCAGACGCTTAACGGACTGAGGCCCCCAGGCATCCCAAAAACCAAATCTTTTTTTTTTAAGTTATTTTATTTTATTTTATTTTAAGGATTTTATTTATTCATTTGAAACACAGAGATACAGAGAGAGAGAAGAGAAAGCATGAGCAGGGAGAGAGGCAGAGGGAGAGGGAGAAGCAGGCTCCCTGCTGAGCCAGGAGCCCAATGTGGGGCTCGATCCCAGGACCCTGGGATCATGACCCAAGCCGAAGGCAGATGCTTAACCATCTGAGCCACCCAGGTCCCCCAAAAAACCAAATCTTAAAAAAAAAAAATAGAAAAGATGGGGCACCTGGGTGGCCTAGTCATTAAGCGTCTGCCTTCAGCTCAGGTCATGATCCCAGGGTCCTGGGATCGAGCCCCACATCGGGCTTCCTGCTCGGCGGGAAGCCTGCTTCTCCCTCTCCCACTGCCCCTGCTTGTGTTCCCTCTCTGGCTATCTTTCTCTCTGTCAAATAAAGAAAATCTTTAAAAAAAAGAAAAGAAAAATATGTTAGAACGTTGGTACTCAGCTTTGGCTAGACAGTAGAATGACCTGAAGAGATACTTTTTCTTTTTTCTAAGATTTTATTTTTAAGTAATCTCCACACCCAACGTGGGACTCAAACTCACAACCCCAAGATCAAAAGTTGCATGCTCAGAGTGCCTGGGTGGCTCCATCAGTTAAGCGTCCAATTCTTGATTTCGGCTCAAGTCATGATCTCAGGGTCGTGAGATCGAGCCCCAAGTTGGGCTCCAAGCTGAGTGTGGAGCCTGCTTAAGATTCTCTCTCCCTCTCCCTCTCTCCACTGCCCGCTCAATAAATTAATTAATTAATTAAAACAAAACAAAAGTTGCATGCTCTACCCACTGAGCCAGCCAGGCTCCCCCTGAAGAGCTTTTTAAAGTCCCGATGCCCAGTCCACATCTCAGACCAATTAAATTACAATCTCTGGGGCTGGCACCAGGCTCGTCTCCTTAAGGCTCCCAGGGCCATTCCAATCAGCAGTGAAGGCCAAGAGCACAGCTCTAAAACGATCCACCCACTTCAATCTGTTCACAGTGGATCCTTTAAAGGAGTGGAACTGGGGAAGGAGAATCTCCGGTTTGTATGTTTCTCCGCTGTTTGAATTTTTACAGCAAATGTTACTCTTATATTTAGTGAGAGAGAAAGAGTGATAACAAGGCGCTAGGGGAGGAGAATATCCTGCCTCCTGGCTATGAAGTAGTTACCACTGTTTTCCCCGTTACCTACCTCAGGTGGGCTGCTATATGGGCTTGTGGAGCTTGGATTTAATCCATTGGGCTTTTCTAACACCACCTGTTCAAAGAAAAATAAAACTGGTAGTTAAAACAGCCCAAAAAACCAACTTTGAAACATTAATCTCCTAAGATCTCAAATCTTAGAATAAAAGAAAGAGGTGGAGAAGATGGAGAAAGAAGAGGAAGGGGAAGTGAAGGAGGAAGAGGAAGAAGAAAAGGAAGGAAGGAAAGTAGGAAGGCAGGTAGGCAGGTAGGTAGGGAAAAAAGACCGAGTGCTCTGTGCAAAATGGAGAGGAGAGGGAGTGGAGAAACGTGTGTGGCCTTGAAAGGAATACTGTAGCCTTGCAGGGAGGATGCAGGGCAGCAGACAGGAAAACATGCAGGCTGACTCCTGGAAGCCCAGGGGATACAGGCAGCTGCCTGCCACCAACAGAGAGCTCCCATTGCCCCTCGGGGATCCTGACGAGGTTTGACGAAGCCGAAAGCGAAAGGTGAAGTGGCCTTTGCTGCAATCCTTTCCAACCCAAAGCCTGATTATTCATCATATGACTGCTGGTCTGTGCAAGCAAGGGCCCTGGACTTTTGGGCCAGTCTCTGAGCACATCAGGCTCTTCAGTCACCCAACAAAGCACCTCCCAGCAGCCAGATGTGAGCTCGGGCAGTGAAAGTCCTACCTTCAGTCACAGCAAAGCGAGTTAGGGGGAATGGCCACACAAGCTTCGGGCATGCTCATGCCAGAGAGGAGCCCTGCCGCCTCTAGCGGCCAGGTCACGGTTTCCCTCAGGAGAATGAGGGCAGGGGCTACTGGAGGAAGACTACCCCCTCTCCGAACCAAATGCAAATAAAGGAGCTATAACTCAGCCTCTAAAGGAGGGTGAAATGGAAGAGACAGGTATGTTCTCCTGAGGTCAGTTCTACCCTCCAATTTTTTTTTTTTTTTTTAGATTTTATTTATTTCAACAGAGAGAGACACAGCGAGAGAGGGAACACAAGCAGGGGGAGTGGGAGAGGGAGAAGCAGGCTTCCCGCGGAGCAGGGAGCCCGATGTGGGGCTCGATCCCAGGACCCTGGGATCATGACCTGAGCCGAAGGCAGACACCTAATGACTGAGCCACCCACGCGCCCCTAGCCTCCAATTTTAGAAAAGCTGAAAAGCAAGATCCCAGGGTTATCCATCCATCTCAAGAAGACCTTGCCTCTAGGTTCCATATGACATTTACTGATGACCTTCTGCATCCCTGACCCTGTGCTGAGTGTGGGGATACACAGACAGGGGTGGGGGTGAACCCTAACCTCGAGGAGCTTCTCGTGCCAGGGCAGAGACCGCTACATACACAAATAACAGACAAGGACCAAGACCTCCAATTCACACCACAGTGTCACCCCAATTTAGTATGATCGACTTATGAGAAGTTTGCATTTATAGGTAATTGTCTGCTAAAGCAGACACTGTGTTGCAAAAAGACTGATTGCAGAATCCTCACAGAGAAGAGGTTTTACCAATAACTTCATGGTAGTTTTATTTACATGAATTCCATTTTTACACAGTGTTTTCGGAACAAGTATACTTCTACATAGGCTGATATGTGTAAATGCAAGTGCCCGCCTGCTGGAGAGCACTGCTAAAGTCGTGAGCGCTCTGAGAAGCCAACATTGCCTGTATTCACGCCGTTCCCGGAGAATCCCAGTGCCGAATCACCCACTGCATGATGTAAACGGGACTACCCGGCACAACCTCTTCCATTGACCATTTCCTATTACCTGTATCTCCTGTCCATGGAGACAATCTCCTGGATCTCTGTCAAGCTTGCTACTTATGTCCTCCCGGAGCTTCTGCAGGCAGTTCCGGGCCTGGGAGGGGAGGGCAAGAAGGCTTAGCTTTGGGAAAAAGGCAAGAGAGCCTACCACCTCACCCAGCTTTGTGCCTATCCCCGACCCATACTCCTAGGAGCCAGGTACTGTCCTTAGCACTAGCTGGGGGAAGGAGGGACCCCAGGCAAGTCCCTCCTACACAAACAGGAAACCCTGCCCTGCCGGAGCTAACATTCTTATTGCAGAAACACACAACACAAAAGGCAAACATGTGAAACATGTAATATGTTATTACATGATGACGAGTGCCAAGGAGCCAACAGGAGCCAGGGGGAGTGTCAGGAAAAGCTGGGGAAAAGAGACTGGCAGTTTTAGAGATGATGGCCGGGGTACAGTGCTGGACACATGGTAATCAATAAATATGTGTTGATGAATGGATTAGCTGATTATCGGAAGGGTCGGAAATGGTACTTGACTCAAGGGGCCTGGTGGCACTTTGGGTATGAAGGGAGCAGATGGGAGAGAACCAGACCCCACAAAAGAAGGGAGCCAAAAAAATGGGAAGTTGCCTGAGAGGGAGGGATGCCTACCTCCTGGATGTACTGCACCTCACTCTTCAGCTGCTTGATATTCTTCTCATGGATCATCTTATCTCCAGACCTCCCCTTCAAGTATACCTGCAACAAGGAAAACGATACTATTCAGGTAAGGAACCTCCTGGTCAGTTAATGCCACACAGCCAGGCTCATATACTGCTGCTGGGAAGGTCAACTGTTACTGCCTTTCTGTGTGCCAATTCGACGATTCAAATCAGAAGGCTTAGAACTATATTTACTCCTTGACCTATCAAATCTACTTCTGGAAATTTATCCTAAGGAAGTAAATTTAGCCAAACTGGCATAAACACTCACATATATATGTAAATTTATGCAAATGAAGTTGTAAAAAGATTTACACATTTTTCTCTATACATGCTTCAATCCTTTACAATTAAGAAAATATTTATTACATGTGTTATAGAACACATACACAATTTAGTAACATATGTTCAGCAAAATATTGTTTACGAATGCAAAAATGGAAATAGGCATAATGTCCCACAATGGGGGATTACTTATATTGTGGTATGTCTATAACAGCATATTATGCAGCCATTAGAATACCAGACATTTACATTTATGGACACAGAAGATGTTATAAACCAACATTAAAGCATTAAAGTGTGGGGGGGGGCAAGCAAATTGTAAAACAGAGTATATATAATACAATCTAACTTTTGAAAAAATACACATATATAGGAAAATGTCTGAGAGGATACACAATAAAGTAGTAACAACAATGATTACATCGAAAGAATTATGGGGTAGTTTTGCTTTCTTTAAGGGCCCTGCAATTACTTTAAATAAGAAAAAGAAATTAATTAAAGGCATTCAGATTGAAAAGAAAGAGGAGGGCGCCTGGGTGGCTCAGTTGGTTAAGCGACTGCCTTCGGCTCAGGTCATGATCCTGGAGTCCCGGGATCGAGTCCCACATCGGGCTCCCTGCTCAGCAGGGAGTCTGCTTCTCCCTCTGACCCTCTTCCCTCTGGTGCTCTCTATCTCTCATTCTCTCTCTCTCAAATAAATAAATGAAATCTTTAAAAAAAAAAGAAAAGAAAGAGGAAAAACTACCTCCATTTACAGATGAAGTGATCATTTATATAGAATACCCTAAGGAATCCACTACAAAACTATTAGAGGCTGTAGCAAGTTGTAGGATTTAAGATCAATATACAAAAGGGGCACCTGGGTGGCTCAGTCGTTAAGGTCTGCCTTTGGCTCAGGTCATGATCCCAGGGTCCTGGGATGGAGCCCCACATTGGGCTCCCTGCTCAGCCGGAAGCCTGCTTCTCCCTCCCCCACTCCCCCTGCTTGTGTTCCCTCCCTCGCTGTGTCTCTCTCTCTCTGTCAAATAAATAAATAAAATCTTAAAAAAAAAAATCAATATACAAAAAATAACTGTATTTCTATACACTAGCAAGGAACAATCCAAAATGGAATTTAAAAACAATTCTATTTACAATAGCAACAAAAAGAAAAAATACTATGTGGATGGAGCTAAGTGAAATAAGTCAGAGAAAGACCAATACCATATGATTTCACTCATATGTGGAATTTAAGAAACAAAACAGATGAACATAGAGGAAGAGAAGGAAAAATAAGATAAAAACAGGGAAACAAACCAAAGAGACTCTTAACTCTAGGAAACAAACTGAGGGCTGCTGGAGGGGGGGATAGGGTAACTGGGTGATGGGCATTAAAGAGGGCACTTGATGTAATGAGCACTGGGTGTTATAATATGCAACTGAAGAATCACTAAGTCCTACCCCTGAAACTAATAATACACTGTATGTTAACTAAACTGAATTTAAATAAAAATTTTAAAAAGAAAACATACTTAGAAATAAATTTAACAAAGTTCAAGACTTATATTTTGAAAATTATAGAATATTGTTCAAAAAAATAAAAGAAGGCCTGGGGCACCTGGGTGGCTCAGTTGGTTAAGCAACTGCCTTCGGCTCAGGTCATGATCCTGGAGTCCTGGTATCGAGTCCCACATCGGGCTCCCGGCTCAGCGGGGAGCCTGCTTTTCCCTCTGACCCTCTCCCCTCTCATGCTGTTTCTCTCTCTCTCTCTCTCAAATAAATAAATAAATAAAATCTTTAAAAAAATAAATAAAAGAAGGCCTAAAAAAATGAACAAACATCCCATTTTCGTGGATTGGAAAACTTAGTATTGTTAAGATGGTAATACTCCCCAAATTGATCTTCAGTTTCAATATAATTCCTATCGAAATCCAAGCTGGCTTCTTTGCAGAAACTGACAAACTGATCCTAAAATTCATATTCATATGGAAATACAAAGGGCTCTGAATAGCTAAAACAATCCTGAAAAATAACAAAATTATAAATATTAATAAATATTAACAAAGCTACAGTAATCAAGGCAGTGTGGAACTGGCATAAGGAGAAGACCCATAAATCAGTGGAATACAACTGAGAGTCCAGAAACAATAAGAATACAATAAAAATACACTCAACTGATTTTTGACAGGACGCCAAGACAATTCAATGGGGACAGAACAGTCTTTCCAACAAATGATGCTGGTTTAAGTGAAAGAAACCAGACATAAAGGCCACATGTTCTAGGATTCCATTTACGTGAGATGTCTAGAAGAAGCAAATCCACAGAGACAGAGAATAGATTGGTGATTGCCAGGAGCAGGAAAGAGTGACTGAAAATGTTCTGGAATTAATAGTGGTGATGATTGCACAATCTGTAAACATGCTAAAAACCTGAATAAATAAATGGATATCCACATGGAAAAGAATGATACTGGACCTCTTCCTTATACCATACACAAAAATTAACCCAAAATGAATCATAGACCTATTCATAAGAGCTAAAGACATAATTCTTTGAAGAAAACACAGGAATAAATCTTTGTGACCTTGGGTTAGGCAAAACCTTCTTAGATAGGACACCAAAAACACAATAAAAGAAAAAATATATATAAATTGGATTTCATCAAATTAAAAACTTTTGTTTCAAAGGACATCATTAAGAAAGTGAAAAACAAAACAAAACACAGAGTGGGAAAAATTTTTTTTAAAATATTTCCAAGTCAGGGTGGGAGGATGGGTTAGCCTGGTGATGGGTATTAAAGAGGGCACATTCTGCATGGAGCACTGGGTGTTATATGCAAACAATGGATCATGGAACACTACATCAAAAACTAATGATGTAATGTATGGTGATTAACATAACAATAAAATTTTTTTAAAAAGTTACAAAAAAATATTTCCAAGTCATATATTGTAAGGGCCTAGTCAGTATCCAGAATATATAAGGAACACTTACATCTCAAAAATTAAAACACAATTGACTTAACAAAAATGATTATTTATAATAATCATGTCCAAACTCTTTTTCGCAAATTTAATTAATTATCATTAAAAGTCTTTTGGACTATTCACTGCTATTTAAAAATTCAAATATAGTGAGGGTAACACGATGGAGAAAGTGCGGCCACATTCATTACTTGTACCTACACATAAACTCTTTAAACACTATTGAATTTTTAAATGGGCAAAGGATTTGAATAAATATTTCTCCAAAGAAGATACACAAATAGGCAATAAGCATATGAAAGCATGTCATCAGGGAAATGCAAATGAAAACCACAAGATATGGCTTCACATGCAATAGGATGGCTATAATCAAAAAGCAGATAATAACAAGTGTTGGTAAGGATATAAAGAAACTGGAACCCTCCTACATTGCTGGTGAGAATATAAAATAGAACAAATGTTTTGAGAAAAACTCTGGTAGTTCCTCAAAAGATTAAATACAGAGTTACCAAATGACCTAGCAATTCCACTCCTAGGTAGATACCAAGAAAACTGAAAACATACCTTCACACAAAAACCTTCACTTGAATATTCATAGTAGCATTATTCATAATAGCCAGACAGTGGAAACAACCCAAATGTTCATCAACTGATGAGTGGGTAACAAAATGTGATATATCCATTCAAGGGAATGTTATTTAACCATTAAAAGGATTAAGTACTGACATATGTTACAACATGGCTGGATCTTGAAACTATTATGCTAAGTGAAAGAAGCCAGACACAAAGGCCACATGTTCTAGGATTCCATTTACGTGAGATGTCTAGAGAAGGCAAACCCACAGAGACAGAGAATAGACTGGTGATTGCCAGGAGCAGGAAAAGAGTGACTGAAAGTGTTCTGGAATTAATAGTGGTGATGATTGCCACAATCTGTGAACATACTCAAAACCTGAATTGTATACTTTAACTGAATCGATTGTATGGTATGTGAATTATGTCTCAAAGAGCTGTTACAAAAAGAAGTAACAAAAATCGTTCTATTAAAAAAAAAATAGTAAGTTCCCTAACCACACCTCCTACCTGTCTCCACAACCTCCAGCAGCTAAATATGGATAGTGAGATAGGCACCTAGAAAGGTCATCTCATCCATCCTCGTGCCTACGGCTGAGTTGCACCAAAGTCACTACACACGGACTATGGTCTCCTGGTGCTAATTAAGATCTTTCCAGGAAAATACCCAGGAACTAGCATTACAGGTCTGGTTCCTCCTAGTCAAACCACAGTCAAACCCTGTGGCAAAGTCCAATGCTCCCTCTCACATGCCTGTCAGGAGAAAGAGGGGAGAGAGAAAGAGTGGAGGTGAACAAAGCTTACCTTAATGATCTCCTCATGGCCATCATTGGACTCCACCAGTTCTGAGGCCAGAGAATGACTGGTTGAGCGGCCAGACACCATGGCATAGGTCTTCCTGCCCGCCTGCCAGACAGAGAAAGAGAGAGAGAAATGGCTCAGAAATCATGACAAGCCCAGAACTTCTGCCCCTTGACCAATGCAGAATACCTGCTCCTCAGAAGATGTAAAGGGTTAGTCTGATTGTCCCCACCAAAAATTCATTTCAGAACCTCTACCAGAAGCCACACAGCAGCAACACCAGACAGGGAAAATTAGCAGAAATTGCAGTTAGTTTTACTTTTAGTGGGGTCTCCCCATCCCCCAAAGCAGTGCACAGCGAGGAGGTCAGGTGGTGTGTCTGAAAGGAGGTGATCCTGAGCGGCAGCAGAGATGGTTCCATGCAGCACTGGCATGGGAAGTCAGCAGCAAGGAAGGATAACTGGCTGAGGGAGAGGTCTCACCCCACCAGAAACCTCAATACCTTCTGGGCTAAGTGTTCAAGTTCATCTCCTGTCAGTTCACTCTGTAGAGCCAGCCTGAGAATGTCCACGCTGCCCTAATAATGACAATGACAGCAACAATAACCCCTTACCTTTACGGTCCACGACTGGCACAGGGATACTTTGCCAGCCCTGTGGAGTGGGTCTTATTATCACACTTAACAGACAGCAAAGCTGAGGTCTGGAGAGGTGACGTTAGCCTGCCTAAGATCAGTCACTCCTGGGTGGCAGGATGTCTCTGGGGCCTCTGACAGTGCTCTGTATACCACACCAGAGACTACACAGCACGCTGCTCCATGAAGCTCCAGAGGGGCTAGCTACCCTGATCCTCGGACTACAGCACATTGCACGCATTCCCGTTTCCCCAGCCTTGAAGAAGGCATCCCCAATCCAGGGTTCCTGCACCTGACAGCCAACCAGGAAGCTACCAATGCACTTTCCAAGACTAGGATATCCTCCTTCTTGAACCAAACTATAGGGCAGTAGTTGAATCCAAACCACCCCCTTTTTTTTAATTTACTTGTTTAGGGGCGCCTGGGTGGCTCAGTCGGTTAAGTGTCTGCCTTCAGCTCAGGTCATGATCACAGGGTCCTGGGATCAAGCCCCGCATCAGGCTCCCTGCTCAGCGGGAGGCCTGCTTCTCCCTCTCCCACTCCCCCTGCTTGTGTTCCCTCTCTTGCTGTCTCTCTCTGTCAAATAAATAAATCTTTAAAAAAAAAAGATTTACTTATTTATTTGGGAGAGAGAGTTGAGGGGGAGAGAGACACAGGAACTTAAGCAAACTCAGCACTAAGCGTGGAGCCCAGTGCTGGGCTCAGTCTCACCACCTGATCACCTGATCATAACCTGAGCCAAAACCAAGAGTCGGAAGCTTAACTGACTGCGCCACCCAGGTGCCCCCAAGCCCCTATTTTTATAAAGCATACAGAAATTATCCAAATGAAAGAAGGCAAGACAATAGGTATCTATCTACAGATGAGTCTAATTTCAAAGGAAGAAGCAGTTTTTCTTTCCTAACTCAAAGGAGGTTTAAAAAACAAACTGGGGGGGGGGGGCGCCTGGGTGGCTCAGTTGTTAAGCATCTGCCTTTGGCTCAGGTCATGATCCCAGGGTCCTGGGATCGAGTCCCACATCTGGTTCCCTGCTGGGTGAGCCTGCTTCTCCCTCTCCCTCTGTCTGCCGCTCTGCTTACTTATGCTCTCTCTGTCAAATAAATATATAAAATCTTTTTTAAAAAAATAAAAAATAAAAAACAAAATGTGGGGCAAATAGAACACAGTAAGAGGGAAATCATATGGTAAATGGAAAAAGTAGGTACTGAAGATCTGGGGAGATAACAACACTGAGAGAGGGTCAGCAAGGCAGAGAGGACCAAACCCTGCCATAACCTGTGTTATGTGTAGAGTTGGATGAGAGATTTAGCCACACTGGGCCTCTAGCTTGCACCAGAAAAATAAGGAGTTGGACTAAGTGTCTCTAAGGTTCCTTCCAGCTTTGATACAATGAGAGCATGAAAAGGGAGTATATGCTTCCCCCAGGCAATGATGGGAAGATGCGGGCTGAGCTACCCAAGGATAAAAGTGATCTCTAGGTCCAGGAGTATAAATGCCATCTTACCCTTAACAGGTTTTAAGGAACCCTCCTAACATTCCAAATGTCTGGTGGAAGGAAAGGAGGAAGAAAGAATGTGCCCGACTGAGGGAGCTGGGAGAAGCTTCTCTGGGCAGGGAATAGTCTTTCCTATTCAAGGAAGAGAACTTGGGAGAGAAGAAATCAGTCTCTGTGGTCAGATACTTAACTCTCAGTGTTCTCCTTATAAAATGGCAACACTACCCTCTAACACTACTAGGGTTTTTTTGTTGAAAATTAACTGAAAAGTGTATGGAGGTTGTTCTCTGCCACATAAGAGAGAGGTACTCAAATATTAGCCTCCTCCTACTTCTTGAAATGAACCCAAATTTGGGACAGATGGAAGACACTCCCACATGGCCCTTCAACCTTCCCAATCCTAGCAATGTAGCTGCTTTTACAAAAATACTTAATTCCTACCAAATACAAGTTAGGTCCTTAGTGGGGGCATTTCAGGCCCTCCAGAGCCTGGGTCAACTCACTTCTTCTGTTACTGCTTCTCAAAGCCCCTGGCCCAATACATCCCACCTCAGTGACTTGGCTTTCACCATTTGTCTGAAATGTCCTTTCTTCCCATTTTCACATGGGGCATCTACCAGGCCCTCCAGAATTCACACTGAAATCCACATCTTGCATGACTCTTCCCTACATCCAGTGGGACCATCCCCCCAGCTCCCTCAGCATCACAGGGCCTCCCATGGCACCTGCCCCTCAGTTATTTATGTTCCATGAGGAATTGCCCCTTCTGTTAACTCCTTGTGGGCTGCTGTCTGCCACAGTCCTTTACACGGGTAAGTATTTTCTGAATGTATATGAGTGCTCCATGACATCTAGGTCAAGAGAACATTACACAAGAAAGAAGAGGAAATGATTTCAAAATAGCCAGAGTGGCTGCCAACTCTTTTTACCCCAGGACACAGACAGGCACTTAGGTTAAAATATCTCTCCATACCTGGAGGCAGCTGGGGAAAGCTGGGGCATCCCTCAGCCAAAATAAAGGGGTTATTATTAGCTATTGAAGATCATCAAGTCTGGCTTATTGTATGAACCCAGGCATTCTAACTGAAAAAGCACAGACAAGTAGGCTGGATGGAAGCCTTTGAGAAGTCATCTCACCCATTCATGTTATCAGAATTCCAGGTGGACAGGAGAAAGTAGGCAACTTGCAAAAGTACTCAAAGAAATAATGGCTGAAAACTTTCCAAATTTTGCAAAAGACATAAACCCACAGATTCAAGGAGCTGAGCAAATCCAAACAGGATGAGCCCCCAAATCATGCCAAGACACATCATAATTAAACTTCTGATAACTAAAGACAAAGAAAAAAATCTTTTCAAGTCAGAGAAAAAAATGACACCTTACTTATAAGGGGAAAACACTCTGAATAAAAAGGAGATTTTTCATCAGAAACCAGGAGAAAATGGCACACTATTTTCAAGTACTGAAAAACACCTCTTAATCAACAATCTTATGACCAAAAAATCTTCTTCAGGAATGAGGGGGAAATCAAGATGTTCTCAGGTAAAGGAAAACTAAGAGAATTTGTTACCAATATAGCTACACTAAAAGAATGGCTGTAGGGGAATCTGGGTGGCTCAGATAGTTAAGTGTCTATTTATTTTGCTTCAGGTCATGATCTCAGGGTCATGAGATCAAGTCCCACATTGGGCTCTGTGCTCAGCGTGAAGTCTGCTTGTCCCTCTCTTTCTGTTCCTCCCCCCACTCTTGCACTCTCTCTCTGGAATAAATAATAAAATCTTTTTTAAAAAGTGGGGCACCTGGGTGGCTCAGTCAGTTAGGCAGCTGGCTCTTGATTTCGGCTCAGGGCATGATCTCGAGGTCCTGGGATGCAGCCCTGTGTGGGCTCGGCATCCTATGACGGGCTCTGCACTCAGCACAGAGTCTGCTTGGGATTCTCTCCCTCCCCCTTTGCCCTTCCCCTCCTCGAGAGCTCTCTCTGCCTTTATCTCTTAAAAAAAAAAAAATGTCTGTAAAAGGTCTTCAAACAGAAAGGAAACAATACAAAAGAAACTTTGGAACATGAGAAAGACAGAAACAACATGAATAGCAAAAACATCATTAAATACAATAGGTTTTCCCTCTCTTCTTGGGCTTTCTAAAATACGTTTGATGGGTGAAGATAAAATTATGACACTGTCTGATTTGGTTCTAAATGTACACAGAGGAGGGGCCACCTCAGTGACTCAGTCGGCTGAGCTTCCAACTCTTTTTTTTTTTTTTAAGATTTTATTTATTTATTTGACAGAGACACAGTGAGGGCAGAAACACAAGCAGGGGGAGTGGGAGAGGGAGAAGCAGGCTTCCCGCTGAGCAGGGAGCCCAATGCGGGGCTCGATCCGAGGACCCTGGGATCATGACCTGAGCAGAAGGCAGACGCTTAACCCACTGAACCACCCAGGTGCTCCTGAGCTTCCAACTCTTGATCTCAGCTCAGGTCACAATCTCAGGGTAGTGAGATCATGCCCCACTTAAGCTCCATGCTCAGTGGAGAATCTGCTTGAGATTCTCTGTCTCCCTCTCCCTCTTTCCCTTCTCCCACTCTCTCTCTCTCTCTCTAAATAAATACAATCTTTAAAAAAATAAATAAAAAATAAAAGTACATAGAGGTAATATTTAATTTTATTATGAATGGGGGATGGTAAAGATAGGTACGGTTTCTATACTTCACTCAAACTGGTAAAATGGCAACTGGTAGACTGTGATAAGTTACACTTATACAAGTGTAATACCCTGAGCAATCATTAAAAGTCTATACAAACAGGTAACACTCAAAAACAACAAACGAGGGGCGCCTGGGTGGCTCAGTCATTAGGCATCTGCCTTCGGCTCAGGTCATGATCTCCAGGTCCTGGGCTCGAACCCCACATTGGGCTCCTTGCTCAGCAGGGAGACTGCTTCTCCCTCTCCCTCTGCCTCCCCTACCCCCACTCATGCTTTCTCTTGCTCGCTCACTCACTCACTCTGCACTCTCTCTCTCCAATAAATAAATAAATCTTTAAAAAAAAAGATGTTCACTGTCATTGAGGAGATACAAATCAAAACCACAGTGAGATACCATTATACACCTATCAGAATGGCCAAAACAAAAAACAGCGACACCAGCAAATACTGGCAATCACTGGATCCAGAAACTGGATCACTCACACATCGCTGGCGGGAATGTAAAGTGACACAGCCACTTTGGGGGAGAAAAAAAAGGTTGGCAGTTTCTTTAAGAACTCATCATACAAATACCATATGACCTAGCAACCATACTCCTGGACATTTATCCAAGAGAAATGAAGACTTATGTTAACACAAAAACATGTACACTAATGTTTATAGCAGCTTTATTTGTAATACCACAAAACTAGAAACAACCCAGATACCCTTCAATATAGACAACAAACTGTGGTATATCTATATCATGGACTACTTACTACTCAGCAATAAAAGGGAACAAATTATTGATTCGGAAAAAAAAATATATTGATTTGTACAATTCCCAGAGAATTATGCTAAGGGAAAGAAGCCAATCACAAAAGGTTACATATGGTATGATGCCATTTATTTGACGTTATTGAAATTAAAAAATCATAGAAGTGAAGAACCGATTAGTGGTTGCCAGGAGGTAAAGAGAAAATGGGGGTGAAAAGGAAGTATATGTGGGCTCCAACGTGAAGTATCTCTGTGGTGGTGGACATATCCTGTATCTTGACTGTATGAAGTCTATTCTGGTTGTGATAGCACGCTATAGTTTTGCAAGATATTACCACTTAGGAAAACTAAGTAAAGGGCACAGGGGATCTCTATTATTTCTTATAACTGCATGTGAATCTACAATTATCTAACAAAAATTTAATTAATACTGGGGCGCCTGGGTGGCTCAGTCGTTAAGCGTCTATCTTCAGTTCAGGTCACGATCCTGGGGTCCTGGGATCGAGCCCTGCATCGGGCTCCCTGCTCTGCAGGAAGCCTGCTTCTCCCTCTCCCACTCCCCCTGCTTGTATTCCCTCTATCGCTGTCTCTCTCTCTGTCAAATAAATAAAATCTTAAAAAAAATTTTAATTAATACTTTCAGGGACAAAAATTGAAGAATATAATGAAGAAAATAAGTACTTATAATCCTACTACCCCAAAATAGCCACTATTAAAATGTTAGTGTATTCCTTATAATCTTTCTACGCCTATTTTTTAAAAACATACTACTGTACAAAGTTATATACTTGCTTTTTCCCCTTAATATTACATCATTAATTTCCATCATACTCAACATTCTTCAAAACTGGCTCTTAATGGCCACTAGTATGCCACTGAATAGATTAAACTAAATAAACTTAGGTATTCAAACTAAGCCCCCTCCCTTGCCCTCACTTTTAAAGATTACTGTCAAATTCTTTTTTTTTTAAGATTTTATTTATTTATTTGACAGAGAGAGACACAGCGATAGAGGGAAAACAAGCAGGGGGAGTGGGAGAGGGAGAAGCAGGCTTCCCGCCAAGCAGGGAGCCCGATGTGGGGCTCGATCCCAGGATCCCAGGATCATGACATGAGCCGAAGGCAGACGCTTAACAACTGAGCCACCCGCGCCCCTCTTTTTATTTCTTATATATTTATTTTTTTATTTCGGAAAATATATTTTCTTTTCACAGAATGGGATTGATACACAACAGTACCTAGATTACCACCAAATTTATTGCCTGGTCTGTTACCCCTCAAGCCCAAATGACTTTCTCTCTTCTTTGCAGAAAAAGAATCACATTTGGAACAGTTGGACCTGTGCTCAAACACTGATTCTGGCTTTCATTTGCTGTGTGTATTGATTTATTCTCCCTCAGCCTTAGTGTAAGTTGGTAAGATGGACAGTATGATGCTTAAGTGAAAATATAGCGACTAAAACACATAAACAAAAGTTCCAGTTCCTCAAAATTTGATGTACTGCTCCTCAAAATTTGATGTAATGCTCCTCTTCAAAATATTTGCCATAGCATATGCTTATCGCTAAAGTAAAGGAGTCTTGTTGGAAAAAGATGTCTATTAAATTTACTTATTTGTCAGAGAGAGAGTGAGCACAAGCAGGGGGAATGGCAGGCAGGAGCCTGATGGGGGACTCAATCCCAGCACCCTGGGATCATGACCCGAGCTGAAGGCAGACGCTTAACAACTGAGCCACCCAGGCGCCCCTAAGACCCCATTTTTTAAAAAAAGATTTTATTTATTTATTTCTTTGTCAGAGACAGCGCACAAGCAGGGGGAGCAGCAGGTAGAGGGAGAAGCAGGATCCCTGCTGAGCTGGGAGCCCCATGCAGAACTCGATCCCAGGACCCTGGGATCATGACCTGAGCCAAAGGTAGATACTTCACCAACTGAGCCACCCAGGGGTCCCAAATCACATTTTTTTAAAAGATGTATTTATTTTAGAGAGAGAGTGAGCGAGCAAGCGCACGTTAGGGGGACAGGCAGAGAGAGAGGGAGAGACAATCTTAAGTGCTGAGCACAGAGTCGGGCACAGGGCTTGATCTCATGACCTGAGCTGAAACCAAGAGTCAGACGCTTAACCAACTGTACCACCCAGGCACCCCCTAAAACCACATTTAAAAAAAAAAAAGAGTAGAATGGATCAATTAAAATTGTGATATAGTCATACAATGGAACAGTGTACAGCCATGAAAAAGAATGATACATGCAACATGGGTAAACTTCACAGAAGTGTTAAGCAAAAGAATTCTGACACAAAAGTATACGATATGATTCCACTTATAGAAAAAGTATAAGAACAAGCAAAACTAATACATACTTTAGAAGTCACGACAGTGTTTACCCCTGGAGGACGGGGGTAGATACTAACTAGGGGATAATGACTAGAAGCAGGGGCTTCTTGTGGGGCTATTGATTTGTTTCTTGCTCTAGATGCTGGGTAGAGAAGTATTTCCAGTTTGTGAAATTACTTGACTGTACATTTATGATACATGCACTTTTCTGTATGCATGTCATTGTTAAATAAAATCTTCTTAAAAAATTAAAATTCCTCATGGCACTAAAGTCCCCTCAGGACTAGGCTTATCATTGTCTGTACCACATAATGTCTTGACTCCTCCCACTACCCTACCTGTACCCTATACTCTATCCCAAACTTTCCCGGTCCAATTGTAGGAAGGCACCCAAATCCCAATCTCTTTCTGTGGATGAGTCCTCCGATGCAATTATGTGTTTCACCTCCCCATCAATGCACATGTTGCTTTCTCTTTCTGGGTCCCTTCCCATCCCTTGCCTCTTTGGAGAATTCCCAGCTCGGGCATCCTTTCTCTAAGGGTCTTAGCCCAGCACTCCTGGGTCAGAGCCTGCTCCCTACACCCACCACATACATATCCTACAGTATAACGACGATCCCGTTCCTTTATAACTACGTATTTATGCAACTCCTCCAGTAAAATCAGAAGCTTATTTAGCACAGTGTCTGAACTAAGTAGGTTCTCAAAAAATATACACTGCATCAATTCCAGGTGATAAGACCAAGGATTTCCCCAATTCCCTTTCTTATGAGAAACTCAAACTTCTCAGTTTAGAGAAGGAATATGGAATACTGGAAAAACCAAACACAAAAAGAGGGGAAACAAAAATAATGAGCAAAGGCTAAGAAAGGTAACTCTAAGAGGAAATATAAGTAGTTAATAGACATATGAAAAGATACTCTGCATGGAGACAGATGGTAGCTACACTTGTGAGCAAAGCATAACATATAGACTTGTTGAATTACTCTGCTATACACTTAAAACTAATGTCACGTTGTGTGTCAATTATATTTCAATTAAAAATAATTATATAATAAAATTAAAAGTTTAATGTATAAATAAATAAATCAGTTGGTAGATAGATGAGACATATGGATTGATAAAGTAGAAGTTTGGTCTGAATATAGGGAGTTGGGTCAGTTAAGTCAAGTCATTCACTATCAAGAACTATATTGTCCAATATGGTAGCCATTAGCCACATGTGGCTATCGACCACTTGGAATGTGGCCAGTCCAAATAGAGATGTTCTGTACAAAGACATAGTACAAAAAATTGAATAATTTCTTTTTATCCTGACCATTTGGAATGATAACCTTTGCATATATTGGGTTAAATAAAATCTATTACTGGAAAAAATTTTAATGTAAAATTTTAGAATATATGAAAGATGCTCAACCTCACCAGTAATTAGGGAAATGTTAATTAAAACAATAATGAGTTATCATCTTGGGAAGAATTTCACTAAATTGATAGATTTAAGAAGTGTAGGGGCACCTGGGTGGCTCAGTTGGTTAAACCTCTAACTCTGGGTTTCGGCTCAGGTGATCTCAGGGTCGTGAGATGAAGCCTTAAGTCA
Source organism: Callorhinus ursinus (assembly GCF_003265705.2). Taxonomy (NCBI): domain Eukaryota; kingdom Metazoa; phylum Chordata; class Mammalia; order Carnivora; family Otariidae; genus Callorhinus; species Callorhinus ursinus. The sequence continues at coordinate 1,210,979 of NW_027397152.1, forward strand.
GGCTCCGAGCTCAGCCCTTGGAGTCAGCTTGGGAATCTCTCTCCCTCTCCTTCTGCCCCTCCCACTCATGCGCTCTCTCTCTCTCTCAAATAAATAAATAAATCTTTAAATTAAAAAAAGAAGTGTAAAGAGGAAACATGCAGATATATGCTCACAGCAGCATTGTTTGTAACGGCTACACACTGGCAACAGCCCGGATGGTCCGCTGACAAGAAAATGGGTGAATAAACTCTGGCATATGAGTACAATGAGCTAGTATTCATCTGTGAAAATAACTGAATTAGTATCGACATGAGTGACTCTCCAAATTAATGGTAAGTTTAAAAGCAAGCTATAGAAGGGGGACCTGGCTGGCTCAGTCGGACAACCATGCGAGTCTTGATCTCAGGGTCATGAGTTTAAGCCCCACATTGGGTGTAGAGATTACTTTAATTATTTTTTTAAAAAAACAAGCTAGAGAATATGGATAATATCATGAATATAAAGTTCAAAACATGCAAACTCAAGCACTATATCACTTGTCCATGTAGGAAAAGTATAATAAAGAGCAAGGAAATAAACACAAAATTCGAGTCAGTGATCACTTCTGTGGAGGAAGAAGAGGGTTATGAACTAGGAAGGACCCCAGGGGCTTCAAAAAGATTGGTAATGTTCTATTTCTTAAGCTGAGTGTTCAGTGCACAGCTGTCCATTTTATTGCTATGCTTTAAAACTTCCCATATACACAAGCCTTATTTCTTGCCCTCAGTAAAGCAATGGACTTTTCCTCATGTAAATCCTGCAAAAATAGCATTTGTAGACCAACAAATTGGCAAATATTAAAGATACTGGGGCACCTGGGTGGCTCAGTTGGTTAAGCATCTGCCTTCAGCTCAGGTCATGATCCAGGATCCTGGGATCCAGCCCTGAGTCGGGCTCCCTGCTCAGCAGGGAGTCTGCTTCTCCCTCTCTCTTTGCCCCTCCCCTTCGCTTATGCTCTCTCTCTCACAAAATAAATACCTAAAATCTTAAAAAAAAAAAAAAGATACTGGGGCACCTGGGTGGCTCAGTTGTTAAGCGTCTGCCTTCGGCTCAGGTCATGATCCCAGGGTCCTGGAATCGAGCCCCGCATTGGGCTCCCTGCTCGGCAGGAAGCCTGCTTCTCCCTCTCCCGCTCCCCTGCTTGTGTTCCTGCTCTCACTGTCTCTTTCTCTGTCAAATAAATAAATAAATCAATAATCTTTAAAAAAAAAAAAAAGATACTGATAATATCCAGGATTGGTGAGGGTGCAGGAAGAAAGAATAATCTCATATATTGTTAGAGAGTGTAAGTTTATACAAGTATTTTGGGAATCTGGCAATATTAATAAAAAGTATTTGCACATTTTGTAAACCTTTTGACCCAGTAATTCCACTTTTAGGAATATGCCTTATGAAAACCCACACACATTTGCCCAAAAATACATGTCTAAAACTGTTGACGGCAGTACTGTTTACAATAGTTACAAACTGGGAACAGCCTAACTATCCTCTAGCAGGTGAGTGAGTGAATGAAGTATGGTATCATCTGCACTATGGAATACTACACTGCTGATAAATAAACTTCTGGGGATGCCTGGGTGGCTCAGTCGTTAAACGTCTGCCTTTGGCTCAGGTCATGATCCCGGGGTCCTGGGATCGAGCCCCGCATCGGGCTCCCTGCTCAGCAGGAAGTCTGCTTCTCCCTCTCACATTTCCCCTGCTCATGTTCCCTCTCTCACTGTGTCTCGCTCTGTCAAATAAATAAATAAAATCTTTAGAAAAAAAAATAAACTTCTGTGAACTGACAGAAAATGATCTCCAAGATAAAGTAGGAAAAAAGCAAGGCACTAATTCATAAAAAAATGACTTTCTATTTATTTAAGTACATATATATGTGTTTATAGTAATTGCCAAATCCTATATATAGCAATTACTATGTGCTGAGCCCTACTGGGCTCTGTTCTAAGTGCTTTATATACATTAACTCATTTAATCCTCATAATAATACTATATGGTAAATATTATTATCAATATCCTTATTTTATAGATGAGAAAACCAAGGCACAGACGTTAAGTATCTTGCCCATGGCCATATAACTAGCAAGGGTCAGAGCCAGGATTCAAACCCAGGTCCTGTAGCTCTAGAGTCAGTGTTCCCAACCACCATACCACAGGGCATTTCTAGCATGTAAGCACATGGGAAAAGCACTGATTTTATACACATTAAACAGGAGAAGGACAAAGGAGTAAAGGGACTTTCAGTCCATGCTTCTACAGTGTTTTAAACTTTAGCAACAAAAATGTGTTTGTGCAGCACTGGTCTAGTAAAATATCTAAATTAAGAGAAGGAAAGAAAAAGTGCTAAACTTGGAGTTGGAGGTGGGGTCTGAGCCAAACTGACACCTATTAATCCTTGAGCAAATCACTTTATCTCTCAGGGCCTGTTTTCTATCTGCAAAATGGTAGTGATAATAGGTACCCTGCCTACATTTAACGCGGGACAGGCAGAGATGTAGGATAGTGTGAAAGTGCTTTGCGAACCATAAATCACTTCACAAAGGTGAGACAGCATTACTTTCCCAAGGAGCTCTGGGAAGACACGGGGAGGAGGGTGGGTGAGCCAAATTGTCTAAATGAAGCCTGTGAACAAATCTAGGGTTCTCTCTGCCACCTCAGCCTCCAGAACAAGAGAATCCAGTCTGCAAGGCCATGAACCTCAACCCACAACCCCAGCCCAGAGCTAAGGAGGGAAACCCAGGCCCAACTCTGCTTGGTGCCATTAGCTGTTTTCTGGAGCTGGAGTGATCTCAGGGCTATGAGAAGGTTCCAGGGAGCTTTAGGAATACCCCAAAATGTCTAGCAGGGAAGTCCCACTGGGCACTCTCTGAAAGGCAAGATAAGAAGCAGAGCCTTCTCTAGGGAAAAAGCAGCAGCTAATCACAAGGTAAGCAGCCTCTAACCACATAAACATTCTTGGGGAGAAGCCCAGCCACCTCCAAATTACAGGCAGCCTCTCACTTCTGTTCAAACAGATCTCCAGCTGTGAGTCACTCCTCAGAGCAGGGAGGGGATAAACACATAGCTGAGGGGTTAGAGATCAAAACGCTGTGGAGAAACGATAGGGAGATAAAGAGGGAGGCCCCAGAGGTTCTCACACCCCAGGCTCATGTGATAGGGGACAGATCTATAGGAAATTCTGTTTCCCTTGCTCCTACTACCCAGGCTGCTATGGGGGCCATGAGCATGGGTGGCAGGTGAGGGTCAAGGGTCTTTCTAAGAAGAAGTAAGGGCAATAGAGATTGTCCCTGAGCTGGAAGCCAGCATCCTTAATTCACCTTCACTCTATAACCCATTCCTCCATCACTCTGTCCCTCAGTCCTATCCCCTGAGAAATGGGAATAGCCAGCCACTTGAAACACTGGCTCCCAAGAGGCCAGCACAAGGAAAGCCCCAATAAAGTCAAAGAGGGCCAGACAGGGTGCTTGGGCTTACCCTCTCTTGGCTGCCACTCCACTCTCAGGTTTTGGGCAGCCTTGGTTCTGCCTTCTACTGGGCTCTCTAGGCCGGAGATGGCCCTTTGTCAAGTATGACACAAAGAATTATTCCGCTCCTCCCCACAGATTAGCCAACTAAACAGGTGTCTGCTTTTTGTCTGGCTACCTGCCCAGCGGCATGGGCTGGACAAGCACTATGCAGAGGGCTGACCGGGGTGATTGGGAGGTGAAATGAGAAAAAGGATTTAGGGTGGCACCCTAAATGGGGCAGCCTTTCTCATCACCTGGAGACCTGGCACAGGGAACCGCCAGGGCAGAAGAGGCCTAACAGTGAGTGTGTATAAGCAGGGAGGTGGGCGTGAAAACCTCGGTTCATGGTCAAGACAGGATCAGAGGCCATGGATGTTGACAACTGATTTGTCTGTTTTTCTCTTTTTCCATGAGTATATCTACTGCCTCGTCTTGATTTTTAAATAAAACCTGGAAAACCTACAAAAATAAGTGTTTTGTGGTTTATTTAGGAATAATACAGAAAATATTGCTGTAATTTTTGGTGAAGAACATCAATCTTGTATAGTTTATTTCAACCTAAATAAAATGTGAATTTTGTTTAAAAAAAAAAAAAAAGGAGGGGGCGCCTGGATGGCTCAGTTGGTTAAGCGACTGCCTTCAGCTCAGGTCATGATCCTGGAGTCCCAGGATCGAGTCCCGCATCGGGCTCTCTGCTTGGCAGGGAGTCTGCTTCTCCCTCTGACCCTCTTCCCTCTCGTGCTCTCTATCTCTCATTCTCTCTCTCAAATAAATAAATAAAATCTTTAAAAAATAAAAAAATAGGGGCGCCTGGGTGGCTCAGTTGGTTAAGCAACTGCCTTCGCCTCAGGTCATGATCCTGGAGTCCCGGGATCGAGTCCCATGTCGGGCTCCCTGCTCAGCGGGGAGTCTGCTTCTCCCACTGACCCTCTTCCCTCTCGTGCCCTCTATCTCTCATTCTCTCTCTCTCAAATAAATAAATAAAATCTTTAAAAAAAAAATTAAAAATAAATAAATAAATAAATAAAAATTAAGAAAAAAAAAAGGAGGGAGGTGGGCTCCTGAATGCTCAACTCTCAAGGAGACACTCTTTTGCTGAGCTAGTCGCTCTCCAGGAAACCTGCCAGGTGCTCAGTCAGCCTGGGATGGAGGGGCAGTGCTCCCTCCTCTCTCTTGTCATTTTGTCATTTTTTACTTTTGTGCCCCCAGACCCTAGAAAATCATTTCCTTTTTCTTCCTTCATCTACCCATCTCCATCATACCCTCTATTTTCTTCTCCTCTACCTGCCCCTGCTGGCCAGGCTTAAATCTAGGCCACCAGTCTCCCTGGCACATACCTATTCCCCTAACTAAACCTCCCCACCCCTAAGAAACAAAAGCATTTCACAAGACTCTGCATTGTGACCCAAAGAGGCATGTACCATAATTACCCGCAGGCGGGGAAGCTCGTCTCACCTGCTGAGTATATGTGTCTGGAACCGAAACCATCTGGGTGAACACCCCATCCCCCACCCCAGAAAAATATGGCGCCAAATGCCAGGTGATTGGCTAAGCCTCCTATCCCAGATCCTCTGGCAGAGCTCAGGATTCCCCAGCTTCCTGGCAGGCTTGGAGACATCAGCTGTAGTACTCTAGAAAGTAAGAATCTGGTAATGGATGGGGGAGACGGAGTGGTGTGAGGAGGAATTTATGGGCTGAGCTGGGAACAGGTGTCCTGAGTGGAAGGAACAGGCAGTCACCAAACTTGAAAGGTCCCTCTGCCCAGGAGTTTCTTCCCCGCCCCGGGGTCACAGAGCCAGTGCTGTCAGCATTTTGGAATTCATTCATTCCTCTGGAGTACCAATGACTCCAGAGGAATCCTCTTTCAAAATAAAGATATTCTGACCGAGCAATCCGCTCCTAGGTTTATCTCTCCAAAAGAAATTAAAATATAGGTCCAGGGGCGCCTGGGTGGCTCAGTCGTTAAGCGTCTGCCTTCGGCTCAGGTCATGATCCCAGGGTCCTGGGATCGAACCCCGCATCGGACTCCCTGCTCCGCGGGAAGCCTGCTTCTCCCTCTCCCACTCCCCCTGCTTGTGTTCCTGCTCTCAAATAAATAAAATCTTTACAAATAAACAAATAAAATAGATGTCCATACAAAAACTTGTAAGTAAATGTTCATAGCAGCATTATTCATAATAGACAAAAAGTAGAAACTACCCAAATGTCCACCAACACTTATCCATGATGAATATATGTGATAATATATCCATATAATGGAATATCATTCAGCTTTAAAAAGGAATGACGTACCGGGGCACCTGGGAAGCTCAGTCACTTAAGCGTCTGCCTTCGGCTCAGGTCATGATCCCGGGGTCCTGGGAACAAGCCCCAGGTCAGTCCCAGTCAGTCTGTCCTTCTCCCTGCTCAGCAGGGAGACTGCTTATACCTCTCCCTCTGCCCCTACTCCTCCCTCCTCCACTTGTGCTCTCACGTTCTCTCTCAAATAAATAAAATCTTCAAAAAACAAAATAAAATAAAATGGAATGAAGTACTGATTCATGTTACAACATGGATCAACCATAAAAACATCATGCTAACTGAAAGAAGCCAGTCACAAAGGATCACATATTATATGATTACATTTACATAAAATGCCTAGAACAGGAAATCGCAGAGAAAGACTAGCAGGTGTCTAGGGCTGGGGGGTGGTAAGAGAAAATGAGGATTGACTGCTAATGGATCAGGATTTCTTTATGGCTAGAGAAAATGTTCTAAAATTGATTGTGTTGATGACTATACAACTCAGTGACTACACTAAAAGCCACTGAATTGTACGTTTCAAATGGGTTATCTGTGCAGTCTATGAAGTATAGCTCATTAAAGTAGTTACAGAAAAATTAGGCCCATAGTAAACCTTCAATAAATCATAGCTTTAGTTAAAATTTTTTTTTAATTTTTTTTTAAAGATTTTATTTTATTATTTATTTTAGAGAAAGAGAATGAGAGATAGCACGAGAGGGAAGAGGGTCAGAGGGAGAAGCAGACTCCCCGCAGAGCAGGGAGCCTGACGTGGGACTCGATCCCAGGACTCCAGGATCATGACCTGAGCTGAAGGCAGTTGCTTAACCAACTGAGCCACCCAGGCACCCTTTTTTTTAATTTTTTTAAAGATTTTATTTATTTATTTGAGAGAGAGAGAGCACAAGTTGGGGGAGGCAGGGAAAGGGAGAAGCAGACTCCCCGCTGAGCAGGGAGCCCGACAAGGGACTTGATCCCAGGACCTGGGGATCATAAACAGAGCCAAAGCAGATGCTTAACCGACTGAGCCACCCAGGCACCCCCCCAAAAAAAATTTTTTTTGAAGAATGGAGTTCGGGAAAGACTTGGTATTAAACTAATTCAGCTTCTGAGATCCTAAAGGAAAAACACCTGTTCCAGGGTAAAGACAAAGGTTCAAGCTGTAGGCTGATGAAAAAATTCCAAATCCACCCAGGCGTTGTTGAGAGAAACTCTCTGGCCAAGAATGATCAAAACAAAAAAAATTAGAGGGGCGCCTGGGTGGCTCAGTCAGTTAAGTGTCTGCCTTCAGCTCAGGTCATGATCTCCGGGTCCTAGGATAGAGCCCCATATCAGGCTCCCTGCTCAGTGGGGAGTCTGCTGCTCCCCCTGCTTGTGCTCTCTCACTCTCTGTCAAATAAATAAATAAAATCTTTAATAAAATAAAATCTTACAAAGACAAAAAAATTAGAGATTAAAAAATGTAAATATTGGGCGCCTGGGTGGCTCAGATGGTTAAGCATCTACCTTCGGCTCAGGTCATGATCCGAGAGTCCTGGGATCGAGTCCTGCATCAGGCTCCTGCTCAGTGGGGAGCCTGCTTCTCCCTCTGCCTCTCTCTCTCTCTCTCTCTCTCTCTCTCTGTCTCTCATGAATAAATAAATAAAATCTTTAAAAAAAAATGTAAATATTCTGAGGAAGGGTAACACTGATAGATTACGTAAAGGGAATCATCTTACCAAAAAGCCCAGAGCATCATGGGACATCAGCTGCCTAGGCCATGAGTCAGAAAAAGGAGGAAGAGGAAAGCGGCCTAGAGCAGGATACTAAAATATGAATCCTGACCATCACTCCTCTAAGACCAGTCCTGGCTGAGCTGGTACTAGCAAAGGTTACTCTGGGCCTACTACAGGCCCCTTCTCATCCTCAAGATCCTCCAATGGCAGAGGCAAGGGGAAAGGAACAGATAAGCATAAATGTGAACATAATGAGAAGGAGCAAACCTTGACCAGACCAGAGTTCCCAGACTCTTCCTCCATCCCTTGGGCAGGGTCTCACAAGAAGCTAAAACAGTCTCATCTAAGCCAATAAGTAGAACAAACAGAAAATAACAGCTAACATTGAGCACTTACCATGTTCCAGGCACTGTGCTTAATATTTCACATACATTATTTTATTTAATCCTCACAACAACCTTAGAAGGGTGCAATTATTATCCCTGTTTTATAGATGAGGAAACTAAGACAGAAAAGATTAAGTAATTTACTGAAATCATCTTAGGCAAAGGAAACATCAAAGCCTTGACTACAGTCCCACTGTAGGGTCAGATTCCCAGGACTGGGCTCTTAACCACAATGTTATTAACAGAAATCATAGTTTAGCCAAAAATTGTGATGTAAATATACTAGGAGGATGGGAGAAGGGAAAGAGAGTATATATGGGGTGGGAGTATAAACATTCCTATAATTCCTACAGCAGGAAGTCAACAGATGTCTAAAACTGATAAATCAAGAAGTATCACTCTAAGCATATTATTTAGAAACATGGGGGTAAATACCAGACAAAAGTGCTAAGAGTTGAAAGTGGTCTCTCCCATGGGGCAGGGCTTGGGGTAGGAAACTGCTTGCTAGTTTCCTTTAAAAAGCCTTTTGATAAAAAATCAGGCACATATATTCCTTTAATTGAAAAATGATTTATAAAGAAAAAAGAGGGGTGCCTGGGTGGCTCAGTCAATTATGCGTCTGACTTCGGCTCAGGTCATGATCTCAGTGTTCTGGAATCAAGCCCCACATTGGGCCCCAAGCTCAGCATGGAGTTAGCTTCTCCCTCTGCCCTCACCCCCTTGCTCATACTCGCACGCGCGCGTGCTCTCTCATATAAATAAAATCTTGAGGGCGCCTGGGTGGCTCAGTTAGTTAAGCGACTGCCTTCGGCTCAGGTCATGATCCCGGAGTCCTGGGATCAAGTCCCACATCGGGCTCCCAGCTTGGCGGGGAGCCTGCTTCTCCCTCTGACCCTCTCCCCTCTCGTGCTGTTTCCCTCTCTCTCTCAAATAAATAAATAAAATCTTTAAAAATAAATAAATAAATAAAATAAAATCTTGAAAGAAAGAAAGAGTGGGAGAGAAGGAAGGAAGGAAGGGGGAGGGAGAGAGACAAGAAAAAAAAGAAAGAAAAGAAAGAAAAGAAAGAAAAGAAAGAAAAGAAAGAAAGAAAGAAAGAAAGAAAGAAAGAAAGAAAGAAAGAAAGAGAAAAAGAAAGAGAAAAGGAAGGAAGGAAGGAAGGAAGGAAGGAAGGAAGGAAGAAAGGGAGGAAAGAGGCACCTGGGTGGTTCAGTCATCTGACTTCGGCTCAGGTCATGATCTCAGGGTCCTGGGATCGAGTCCCAAGTCGGGCTCTGCATTGAGCGTGGAGTCTGCTTGAGATTCTCTCTGCCCCTTTGCCTCCACTTGTGCTCTCAATAAATAAATAAATAAATAAAATCTGAAAGAAAGAAGTGCCTAAGGAAGGAAGAAGGAAGGAAGGAAGGAAGAGGAGTGCTTGGCTGGCTCAGTCAGTGGAACATGCAACTCTTGATCTCAGGGTTCTGAGTTCAAGCCCACACTGGGTATGGAGCCTACTTAATTTTTTTTTAAGATTTTATTTATTTATTTGACAGAGAGAGAGAGAGAGAGAGAGCGAGAGCAGGAACACAAGCAGGGGGAGTGGAAGAGGGAGAAGCAGGCTCCACACTGAGCAGGGAGCCTGATGTGGGACTCGATCCCAGGACCCTGGGATCATGACCCGAGCCAAAGGCAGATGCCTAATGACAGGCACCCAGGCAACCAAGCCTACTTAATTAAAAAAAAAAAAAAAATTTAAAAAGAAAGAAACAGATCATTCAAACCAAAGTCTAATGTAGTGAACTTCTGTTGCTTTTGCCACACAGCTTCCATCTTCCTCTACCAGTAACAGCACTTGGGTTTTGCTTTGCACAATCTCCCTTCTTTATAGGATAATCTGGTGGGCCTATCCATCAAGGAACCGCATATCGCCCTGGCCAAAGTGGGTGAGGGACCAATGACACCCTCTCCTTGGAATCTTGAACAGAATGGCAAAAACACCTGGAACCAATTCACCCAGATATAGAAACCCTCCATTAGTTCCTTCCATTTGGCCAGATCCCAGACTCTCCTGGTTCACCCTTTTTTTTAATTGAAGTACAGTTGACACAATGTTACATTAGTCTCAGGTATGCCACACAGTGCTGTGACAAGTCTATAGTTATGCTATGTTCACCACCAACGTAGCTACCAGCTGTCACCACTGACTGCTATTATAATACCACTGAAAAACAGAACACTTCACAACTTTGTATGGCACCCTGGCACAGGGACCATGCTAATCTTCTCCATATCGGTTCAATTTTAGTACATGTGCTGCCAATGCGAACAGCCTTGGTTCGCACTTTTTTTTTTTTAAGCTTTCTCTTACATTCTGTGACTGCCCGTTTCCTTCTAATAAATTCCTCTTCTACTTAAGTTAGCTAGAGTCCCTCTCTGCTGCTTATTACCAAAGGAACTTGACGGGAACGTCTAATAAAAATGTCTGAGGTTTGTTTGTGCTTCTATTTGCCATTATAACTTACTACAGTGGGTTGCAAACTCCTCTGACCTAAAAAATTTTACCTCAAGATCTAGTAAGCGCGCGCACACACACACACACACACACACACACACACACACACACACACACATATTATGTATACATACACATAACTGAAACAAAACTTTTGCTAAAAATGTCCACCCTAACACTGTGATAGTGCTAATTCTATTTCTTTTGTTTTGAAGACTTTATTTTGTTTAGAGCAGTTTTAGATTTATAACAAAATTGACAGGAGGGTACAGAGATTTCTCATATACTCCCTATCCCCACAAAGGCATAGCTTTCTCCATTACCTATATCACTCACCAGAACAGCACATTTGTTACCAGGAATGAACCTACACTGACACATCATTATCACCCAAAGCCCATGGTTCCCCTTAGGGTTCACTCAAGTAAGGTGAATAATGTGCATTCTGTGGGTTAGGACAAAAAGAAAATCCTCTGTGCTCTATTCCTCTCCCCTCAAAATTCCTGGCAACCACTGATCTCTTTATTATCTCCACAGTTTTGCCTAGTCCAGAATGTCATATAATCAGAATCCATTTCTTTTCTAATGCTAGGGTTCTAACCCACTAAGTTGACTTCAGACCCACTGGTAGTGATGATCTGCAGTATGAAAAACATTGGCTCACCGTACCTGCTGCATCTGCCTCCAACAATAAAAATAAGCCAGAGAGGTATTAGCCGTATTTCCACGTCCAAGCGTGATGCACCAACACACACAGCCTGGCCAGCAGGGAAACACCAACAGAGTCCCAGGGTCCTCACTCCCACTAGGACACACTAGTCAGTTAAATTGTCTACACTACTGACACCAAAGAGAAACATCTGTTCATTTACATATTCATTCACTCACTCTGAGCATGCACTGAGCACTCACTCGATGGTGTGAATATACTACAGCTTCCTGGGGACTGTCCAGAGCCATAAATTCTATCTTCAGGCTGGCTCAGAGGACAGGAATCCGGGGACAAAGTCTATCGCCTGATTGATTGTTTACCACCTCCTCCCCCTCCTTAACAGCTCAGGAATGTCTCCAAGAACAGATTCCAGCAATGCTTATTTCATTCACATATTTGAAGTAAAATACCTCTAAAGTCCAGTCTATGGAAGAAGGAATAAAGGGAATTTCTATCTCCCCTCTTTCTAGAGGTCTCTGATTAGCTTCAAACTAATCCATGGCTGGATACTGACTGAATTCCTTGCTCACTATTTTCCTACTGACTCTTTCTCCCCCACGAGGCAACAAAATATCAAGGGACAGAAGAGTATGTCAAATCATTCTCAACAGTACCAATACATTGGTCTTAGGACCCTTCTGGATCTTTTTTACAGCCAACAAAAAGAAGCCCAACACCCCTCGCCTTTATTTTCCTCATACTCTTTTCCCTGTCTTAACCATTCCAAAATAGTGAGTAAGAGCACACAGTAAGTGTTGTGGCTGACATAGAGGATGGGTTTCTTTATTATCTTCAGAGTTGCATTGCTGGGGGAGTGGTGGGTTGGGCAGTATCAAGACCTGTAATGTGGGCAGAAACACTCAGACTGGACAGACATGGAGAGGGGACTGTGAACAGAATTAAGTGATCACCTGTACTCTAAACTTGAAAGGAGAAACTATTCTACCAGTTATTTTGAGTTATTCTGAAGAGCCATAATCAGGGTGCAGCTGGGTTAGCTCCCCCAGGGGGCATGCTGAGACTGGAACCCAGGAAGGGAATCAGATACAGAGTGGAGGGAGGGGAAATGGAGGAATACAAACTCCCCATCACCGTGGCTCCCATTTCACTCTCACCCACAATAGCTTGAAAATCGATGAAACAGTACACACCCATTCTGGGTCAAGTTCCCCAGCAAAGCCTAGAAACAGTCAGCCACAAGTTACCTCCCTCTGCCTCTGGAGGAGAAAAACCATATGGTCACCTGGGGTGGGGAGGAGAACAAGGACAGGGAGCCAAGGAGTGAGGGGAGCAGAGCAGATGTGTTAGCGCTGGAGAGCGCCCCTCTCTCCCCCACCCTCACTAGGTCCGGAAGCTCTCGCGTGGGTCACTTCCCTTCCCTTTCCAGCCTGGTTTCTGGCATCTCCTTCATCCACTTGCACGCGGTTTGGTAGCTGGACCCGGAAACAAAGTGAACAAACCGTCCCAGGAAGCTACCTGTTGGCCCATGGGGGAAGGGGAGCCAGGAGAACTGCAAGGTGAAGAAATCCGAGCAGAGAGGTTACCCCCAAGCGGACAGCCCCATTCCTCCCAGCGAAAAGTGGAGTTCCTGGCCAATCTCGGTGTACCTGGAGTCCTACCGCCCCACCCTTCGGTCCAAGCCCTAGGATTTCACTCTCTACCCTTTGTCTTCTTACCGACCACCCAAAGCACCATTAAGTTCTTTGAAGGGCCTCTGACACCACCAGGACCCACAGAAAAGCTTAATCTCCCCCGTCGGAGACCCGAAGTACAAAGAGCAGAGATCCCGTTCTAGGAGCTCATTTCTCCTACGACCCAATCTACTGTTCACAGGACGCCTGAGTAGCGCGCACCGGATACTCGCGCGGGGTCCGGGCAGGAGCCGCAGTGTCCTCCCAGAGGGCAGGGATGCCCCGACTCCCCGAGCCTCGAAACAACCTTCCTGCCGCAACTCCCCAGGACCCCACTGCCAGCCACGCGGAGGTAGAAAAAGAGAAAGAGAAGCGCCGCGAGGAGCCGATGGCACCAAGCCGGCCCCAGGTGATGTCAGCGAACTCCGCGCAGGGCACGGGAGGGACGGAACTGCAAACCGAGAATACCGGGCGGGGGAGGCTGCGCGGCCGCTCTCTCTTACCACGGTCTGCCCCTCCGGGTGCACGTCCACCAAGGTACACCAGTTCCGCGTCCCGTTCATCTTATTCGCGCAGGGGTCACAGCGCGGAAGCCTACTGCCCGCTCCGCGGTCCGGCGCCTACTAGGCAAGCGCGCGCGGAACCGCCCCCTTGTATAGGCGCGTCGGGGGCGGGGACTGCTGATTGGACACGCCCCAAGAATGCCGTTCGCCAATGTGAGCATAAGAGCGGGATGGGCGTGACCCAGAAGCATCAGAACACGCCCATCTGCGCTCGCTCAGACTTACATAAAAATGGGGCTCAGAGGCTACCTCAGGCTACTTAACCGAAATTTTGTCCAGCGTGTGGTTGCGTCTCAAACATTCTTCGTTAATCTTGCTGTTCCCTCTTTTCAACTCCAAGGTCGGTGTTGGTTAGAGAATCACCCTGCCTGCCCCTTAGAGGATGAGTTGGAAAAAAGCTTCCCTACATTCTCCTCTCCCTGTATATAGGTCACCTTTGAGGAGCTCAGCATGGTAGAAATGCAGGCACCAGAGGCCAACTCACTCAAACTGGCCTAAGCCAGTCTGACAGGTGCCCTGCCCTGGCAGGAGGCCCAGGCCAAAGTCAAACCAGCTTGGCTCTGGGTGGGGCTTGTTTTGTAGAAGCTATTATACCAAAGCTGCCCTTATATGGTCGGGAGAGGCGGGACACGTTGCCTTAAAAGGATTTTGTATTCTTGAGAAAGGATGAGCCTCGACTTCTCTAATGGCGTCTGCTCCCCAAGCCCAGATTATCATCTTAAGGGCCCACAGGAGAGGATGGCCACGGACAGAGTCACTCCCAGCCCGATTTTTCTCTACAGGTTGGCTGCTCCACTGGGCTGTGTCCACATGGAAAGCAGGCAAGAGGTCTGACCCACTCTTGAGTGGGCAGTGCCCCTGAATCTGGCATTAGGCTCTGATGAACAGCTAGCTCCCTCTTCAAGGCAACACAAGAGCAGGAATTTTGCTACCTTCCAGGTAGGGACTGGGTCCCATTCCAGATGGGAATGAATGTCTTTGTACAGGGGAGGTGAATGCTGGGGATATCCCTGTGCCCCAAGGGAGTAAAACCCAGTTCTGTCTCCTTTAACCCTCAGAGACAGCATTTACTGGCCTTTCTGTTCCCAGAAAGTTGTTTCGGAGAGAATGGAGGTGCTATAAACACTTGGTTCCCTAGGTTCCATCTAATCAGCTGTAAGGAGCCTCTAAAAAGTGAGGCAAAGAAAACCCCAGCTTTAGCCTCTAAGTTCTCTAGTTAAAATGGTTTCTTCATAAAGGGGAGCCCTCTTACACTGTTGGTGGGGATGCAGGTTGGTACAGCCACTTTGGAAAAGTGTGGAGTTTCCTCAAAAATTTAAAAATAGATACCCTATGACCCAGCAATTGCACTACTGGGTATTTACCCCAAAGACACAGATGTAGTGAAAAGAAGGGCCATATGCACCCCAATGTTCATAGCAGCAATGTCCACAATCGCCAAACTGTGGAAAGGGCAGAGATGCCCTTCAACAGATGAATGGATAAAGAAGATGTGGTCCATATATACAATGGAATATTACTCAGCCATCAGAAAGGATGAATACCCAACTTTTACATCAACATGGATGGGACTGGAGATTATGCTAAGTGAAGTCAGTCAAGCAGAGAAAGTCAATTATCATATGGTTTCACTTATTTGTGCAACATAAGGAATAGCATGGAGAACACTAGGAGAAGGAAGGGAAAAATAAGGGGGGGGATTGGAGGGAGAGATGAACCATGGGAGACTATGGACTCTGAGAAACAAACAGGGTTTTAGAGGGGAGGGGGGAGGGGGAATTGGTTAGCCCAGTGGTGGGTATTAAGGAGGGCACGTGCTGCGTGGAGCACTGGGTGTTATACGAAAACAATGGATCGTGGATCACCACATCAAAAACTAATGATGTATTGTATGGTGACTAACAATAACATAATAAAATCTAAAAAAAATAAAATAAAAATAAAATTATTTCTTCATAAAACAGACCTCCAAATAAGCCACGGAAAAGAATGGGAAGGCAAGGTTTCAGTATAGATATATAATTTTAATATTTAATTTAAAATAAAATCAAGTTTGGGTTGGTTTGGGAGAAAATCTCTAATTTGCAGAATAGAAGATTTAAAAGAAAAAATCATGGAATTACAAGTCATTGGTGAAAACAGCCTTCTTCCTCCCTCAGGCTCCTTACAGAGCCTGCTTAGGAAATAAGAAAGGTAAATCAGAAGGAAGAGAGGTACCTATGGGCATTGTACATGAAACTAAAAACAAAGTATGATTTTATAAATAAAGAGAGATGGGGGGGAAAAAAAGGTAAATCATCTCCCTTACCTCCTCCCTACCAGGGCTTGACTCTCCCCAAAACCCAAAGGAGGAATAAATCTTCCATTGCCTCTTCCCATTTCTACCAAGAGTCAGTCTTTAGCCCTAGGCAGGAAGCCGTGTGTCAGGTCCAAGCTCCTGAGATGATGGTCCCCTGGTTCCCCACTGAGCTTGGGCACATCTGGGTCAGAGAAGCCACAAGGAAGACCTTTGCTTTTCAAATTCGTGTAGACAGTTATCAGGATTCCCAGATGCAACCCCCTTATAAACACATCCATAGTCACAGAAGGAGAGGAGGAAAGATGGAAACCCTGAGCAGAGCCAAGCCCCACCACCTTATCACGGTCCTAGCAAAGTCCATCCCCCAAGGGCTCATCAGCTGAGGAGCCAGTAGTTCTCTATCTAGACTGGGGCAGCAGGGAAAGCTGAGGGCCCTGGTTGGGGAAAGGCTGGTCCTTGGAGAGGTATGAATGTGCAGGTAGAGAAGGCAAGAAGAGCATCCTTACCTCCTCACCCTAAGGCACTGAAAGGAAAGGAAGGTAGGAGTGGTGAAGCTAGGAAGGGGAGAACAGATCCCTTGGATCCCCCGGCTTGGGGAAGACAAAATATATAGGAGTGGAGAGGGGTGGGGACTACATATGGGTCCCATGACTGTGCAAAGAGGAGCATCCAAGAGCCACCCCAGTGTGTCCATTACCCATAATGTCCCCTTCACCCTGCTCCAGAGTGGGAGGAAAACACACTGCAGGAGTCAAGGGAGCAAAATCACTAAGGTATTTCCCTGAGCCTGAGGATTAAGGGCTAAAGAAATAAAGCTTTATATACGTGGCAATGTCTTATCCCTTCCTATCCTGCTCCATCCCCCTCAGCCTATATGCTGACCATCCTATTGCTGTGAGGGAGGATAAGGAAGGGTTCAGTTGGCCTAAAATACCCACCCCTCCAGAGGAAAGGGAAAGCCTGTTTACCAGCTTAGTGCCGATGCCCTTTTTATCACCATCACTCACACCCCTCCAGTCTTAGGGCTGAATAATTGGGTCCCCCCCTTCCAGGAATGAGGAATTCAAGGCTTGGCAGGGCAGAATAGGCCTGGCCAGGGCAGGCAGCAAGTGTGGTTTCTGGTCCCTTGTGGACCCAAGCTAACAGGAGCTGGTTTGCAGGTTGCTCTCCGTAAGCAGTGATGCGATGGAAGAAGGGTCGTAGACACTGTCAAATTCCTCATCTGAGCTCAGCCCTTCATGCTGGGTTGACTCAGCAGCTGAGCGGGAGGCTTTGCGCCTGAGAGAGAGGAATACTTGTAAGGGAGGGAGACAGAAAGATTGAGACAACCATGCTTTTCATGCCAAGGACACAGGCCTCAGGGTACAAGATCCCCCACCAACCTGAGATCTGAGGAGATGGGATATATATATAGACAGTGGGCTGAGATACTAAAGAATAACTATACAGGCTTCCAGCCAGGAAGGAGTGACTGCAGAGTCCCATCTTAGAGATCCTCCTCCCTATTCAGCTCCAGAGAACCCATTCCCTTCCCACATGACTATCCTGATTGAACCAGGGGACAGAAAAGCAGCCCATACCAGGAGTCCTTCTCTAGGGTTTTGATCCGGGCCTGGAGCTGTTCATTGACCTCATGCTGCTCTTCCAGCTCACGCTGGGCCTTCTTCCTCAGGCCATCGAGTCGCTCAATCTCCTCTTCTGCTTCATCCACCTGCCGCTTCAAAGCCTTCACCCTCAGGCTTAGCTGGGCAGGATACCAAGTCCCCACATTAGAAAAGTATCTGCTGCTACCATGGGCTGGGACCCTCCCCTGTAGCAATCTTGACAAGGGATTGTTGCCCTAGAAAAATATCGTGACAATGGGCAAGTTCCCTAACTTCACAGGTTTGTTTTGGGGATTAAATGAGCCTCATACATGTGTAACACTGAGAAAGAGAACCTAGCATATCACACTCAATGCATGTGCTTACTATGACTGTCTTAATCCAGTGCCTCCAGTCTAGTCTCCATCCTTACACAAGGAGAGTCAAAGCTAGGAAGACCTATGAGATGGGGCCTCCCTTGGCCTTCAAGCAAATACACATATGGTATATGCCTACCATATGGGTGCTTGGCCCCGGCTACCATCCTTACCTGGTCCTTCTGGTCATTGACATGCTGCCGCTCGTCATCAATTTGGATGGACAGCTCTTTAACCTTCCGCTCCAGTTTTCGGTTGGTGGACTGCAGAACGGTCTTCTCCCTAGGAGGGTATGGTAGGGGGTTGTCTATGGCTGTTGCCATTTCTAAAGGAAACCCTAGTTGGCCTCCTCCAGCCTCCATGAACTCCTCTGAGTCACGTCACACTAGGGAGGATCCAGGGGCAGAACCAAAGAACTGGGGAGATAAGGTCATTCACATTTCAGAAGTTCTGCAACTCCCTCTGCTCTTTACCAAGAGAAAGGATCCCCCTAAAGATCAGGCCAGGTTGGCCATGTTTGACATGCAAGACAGAGAAAAGCCCAGAGGGAGAGAGGGAGGATGGGCTCACATCACCTCTCTTCAGCCTGCAGCCGCTCCTGCAACTCCCAATTCTGGGATTCAAGCTGAGAGAGGCTGGCACTGGGCTTCTGGAAGCCTTCTAAGCTGGCCAACCGGCTCTTCAAGTCCTTGTTCTGAGAGGGACAGAAAGTCTTCGTGGTCACACTCCACTTCTGATCCCTCCTATGGTCATTCTACCTGCCTCCTGGGGTCTATCCCCAAGACTCCTTACTCCCCTGCTCACCTGTCTCTCCAGGGAGATTTTGTCACACTCCAGGTCCTGTCGAGCAGACCTCTCCTGCATGAGCTCTGTCCTCAGCTGGTCTACCTAGTGGATGAGAGGAGCCAGATTTGGGGAGGGCTAACAATGAACCGGCCAGGTGAACCATGAAGCAGAGTAAAGTGTAGGCTGCTCTCTGAATCCCCACAATTCTCAGGCAACTAAGAAATCACAGCCTATTCAAATGGGAGGAGCCACAGAATTTAAACTGGGCCTCCTCCATCTCACCAGGAACTAGCATCCCTTCTGAATGGAAGCAGCCTGGACTCAGGGCAGAGAGGATCCCAGGCCACCAGGATTCCTTCTCCCACTCAAATCCCTGGCTTCCTTCTACCCGTCCTGAAGCAGAGGAGACCCTGAAGTAGCACCAGCCATGCAGAGATTCAGCAGCCAGAATTCTCCAGATTATGAAACATGGGAGGGTGGAGGTGTTTTTGAGAGGGCCGAGGGGTAAGGAAGGGGGTACCTGGTCCCGGCCACGACTCATGCGTTCTGTCAGCAGCTCCACAGTGCTCCTCTCCTCATCTAACTCCGCTTCCAGCCGTGAGACTTTTTCCTGTGGCAGAGGAACGAGAGGTTCGTTCTGCCCCACATGCTGGACACCAGAATGCTAAACCCCAACCAGGACCCTTCCAAAGCCCAGCCTCCACAGACCTTCCTGTCTCCCTTGTCCCATAACCAGCTGGTCTTTGCCCCTGCCCAGAGCCACCATGGAGCTAGCACCCTCTGCTGACCAGCCATGGCACTGAGGGGAGAGGGTGGTGGAGCCTGCTCTAGCCTTGGCCCTTGGCAGGATGACAAACCCAGAACCAATTCTTCAGTGGGGCAGCCCTATTTCCCTAATGGGAAAACAGAAACCAAAGTGCCTGAGCCAAAGCTGGGATGGAGAGTCAGAAACCGAAGTGCCAGGGTTCAGACCAAGGAAGTACCCAGGCAGTCCCATATAGAGGCTAAGGGTATGGGCTCGAGCCACGCGGCCTGGGTCTGAAAATCATCTACCACTTCCTAGCAGAAGGGCCATGGCCAAGTTGCTTAACCTCTCTGTGTGTCTGTTTTCCTCATCTATAAAATGGAGAGCCTACCCCACAGGGTTATTCTCAGGACTGAATGAGCCTTCAGTGCCCAGCATGTGGCATAATATGTGTTTGCTGCTACTGTCACTGGTATTATCGTCACTGCCAAACACAGCAACCTGGAGACCCCTGTTCACTCTGAAG
The DNA here is from genome assembly GCF_003265705.2 of Callorhinus ursinus. Taxonomy (NCBI): domain Eukaryota; kingdom Metazoa; phylum Chordata; class Mammalia; order Carnivora; family Otariidae; genus Callorhinus; species Callorhinus ursinus. The sequence goes on from NW_027397152.1 coordinate 1,230,600, forward strand.
GGGCGATGCCGCTGCTCAGTTCCAGCCAACTGCTGCCCTGCAGACAACTCAGGACAGAGGCTCAATGTTACCAGATTTTCCAAAGGGACAAAAGGAGCCAGAAAGCGAAATATATAAGTAAGTGACATGTATAAATTTCAAACATTGGCAATTAACTCAAAGTCATTTAAAACACTGCACTCAAACAAAACCCATCAGCTGTGGCCTACCAGCCTTTGATACCTAGCACAAAAAGGGGGCTTGGCATGTCCTGACTCCTTTCCCCCACGAAGTCCCACCTGTGCCAGGACCTGGACACCCCTCTCCCGCCCCGTCACCCCCACGCCGTCACCTCAAGACCCTTGAGTTGCCGTGTCCTGTCATCCTGGGAGCGCTTTTTGTTCTCTGCCTCTTGTTCCAGCCCCTGCAGTCGCTGGGCCAGCAGCTCTTTGTCCAGCCGGGCGGTGTCCCGGTCAGCCTGAGATGCCTGCAGGGCCTGCCGTAGCCTCTGGGTCTGGGCAGAAGGAAAAATGCAACAGCTTGGAGAAGTAAGGTGGGGGCTGAGGGATGGGAGCAGTCTGCCCCTGTGGGGAGAAATGTTTCATCACTGACATTCTTTAGAATTGCCAGAGCATGGTGGTAATAAAAAGCAGGTTGACTTTTAGTCCCATTTTCTTCTCTTTGAAGATCTAGTTAGCTTTATTCAACAATTCAGGAATCAGGCAGCGTCCTATCTAGCAGGCAAAAAGGAGCTCTTAGTCCATTTTCTTTATTGTTTTAAAATGCCCTACACAAATTAGAATCACTTAAGTCGTTTTTAAACAAATGATCCTGGGTCCCCACCCCAGAGGTTGTGATTTAAGTAATACAGGATCCAGGTTGGGTACTGAGACTTTTTGGGTTTTTTTAAACAAAACAAAAAGGGTTTAATGTCATCAAAAAACACAAAATTGTTACAAATTGTTACTGTAAAAGATTGTGAAGCATTAAAACTAGCTATCATCTTTAAAAAATAAAAATAAAACCAGCTATCATATTTAAAGCACCTACTCTGTCAGACATGCCTGTTTTGATACCACACTTCCACTGACACCGCAGTGTTAAGATTTTCTTTTAAAGATTCTATTTGTACTCTCTGAAATAAATAAAATCTTGAAAAAAGAGGCAATGACCTTAAAACCAAGGACATTGGGCCATTTCTCCTCCTACCTCATCCTGAAGCCGGCTCAGCCCCCCTGAGTTCTTCTCAGCCTCACTGGCCCACTCCTTGGCCTGGCGCTGCGCATCTGCCACCTCCCGCCGGGCCTTCTCCTTGTAATCCTCCAGCTGGGCCTGGAGCTGCTGCAGGGCCTGCTTAGAGTCATTCCCAATCTGCTCCAGCTGAGAGGCAGAGAAAAGACCCTTTTTAGCACTACACCTCTGTCCCTCCTCCGAGCCCCAGATTCTCCTTATGGCCGAAGCAGCCCTCCCTTGCTCTCCCCTGGGCCTAGGTCCCTAGTATGGCTAGTAAGTGGTATACAGATTGCCTGGGTCCAAATCCTGGCTCTACCACTTATTAGCTATGTGACCACAGGCAAGTTACTTACCCTCTCTGGGTCTCAGTTCCCTGTAAAATGGGAAAATAACGGTACCTACCATCACAAGGTTGTTGTGAGAATTACATTAATGATGTGAAGTACTTATAAAAGTGTCTGATACAAAGTAAACCATAAAAGTGTCTGATACAAAGTAAACCTTAAATGACCATATTTCAACAAACCCAAGAAGCCAGTGATTGTTAAGATGTACCACTAAGAAAGAAAAACCCGTCAACTGAACTGTAACCATCGTTATGACACAAGTCAACTTCAGAGATGATGCAATGTGCATTTTAGAACTGATGAAATATTTTTGTTTGCTCTAGCTTTATAAAGTAAGAGATTAGGAGGGGAACCTTGCCCTCCCCCAAATATAAAATTCCACCCACAAAAATTCTTGTGTTTAGGTCTTAAAGAATCTAGGGAGGGATTATGGAACGTTCCTTTCCTTACCCCAAACAGAAAATCCTACTAATGAAGATTCTTATGTTCAGGTCTTGCAGCTATCTAAGGGAGAATCCCAGGAGACATTCTCCAAGGACCAAGACCACATGGAATGGGATGTATGGGGGAGGACAAGAACACTGAGGAGCGGGAGGAAGGACACCCCTCTGTAAAGATTCGGCCTTGGCCTCCCCAGCAACGAACTTGAGGAAAGCAAACATCACACACTCTGACCACCCCCCACCCCCCGCCGCCATGCTTCCGTGTAAGAGCTGGGCCTCTTCCTGAGAGCCCAGGCCACCCCGTGTCCCACCTCCTTGTTGAGCTGGCACACAGTCTTGTCCAGCAAGCGCTTCTGCTCCTCCAGCTCAGCCTTGCCCCGCCGGAGCGCCTCCCGCTGCTTCCCCTCCTCCTCTAAGGCCCGGTTCAGTGCTTGCTGCTCCTGCCCCAAGCGGGCCAGCCCCCGCTGGGCCTCCTCCAGCCGGGCCTCCAGTGCTCGCTTGGCAGCTGCCAGGCCCCCCTCCTCTTCCTGAGCCGCGTTCAGGGCCTCCGCGAGCCGCTGTTTCTCTGCCTGGGAGAGGGAAGACAAGCCGTTTGGAGGGGAATAGATGGGACGCAAGAAGAGTGATTTACAAAAAAGGTGGGCAGTGAAAACGGGCTGAGAGGAAGCAGCGAAGAAATCAAGACACAGAGAACAAGCCCAGGGTGGGAATAAGAGACAACAATAGCAGTGCAAGGGCCGAGATGTCCACAGCAAAGCACGCTCCAGGATATAAACCCAAGTTTAACAGCGGATTGGGAAGGCAAATGGAAGCACACATGGGGCAAAATAAAACGGGCGGCTGAGGATTTAGCTGGGGAGGATTTAGCCAAGATGAGAGGAGGGCGGGCCGGGGGAAGCCAACGGTGTGGGCAGAAGCACTGACCTCCAGCCGCTGCACCCTGTCCCGGAGCCTTGCCTCCACCGCTTCCCCACCTTCCGCCAGGCCTCGGGCCTCCTTCAGCTGCTGCTCCAGACCCAGGATGCGCCGTCGGAACTCGTCATTCTCCTCCTGGGTCTCCCGAAGCGTCGTTTCCACTGCTGCCCGCCGCTGCCCCAGCACTGCCACCTCTGCCTCTGCTGCCATCTGAGCCTACGGCCAGTCCGGGGAGGGGCAGCTCAGACCCGGGGCTCCAGGTCACCAACCTCCGCCAGCAAAGCCACACCCAAGAGAGCCCACGAGAACTAGACAGACTTCAACAGTGCTAGTGTCCCCGAGAAGCCCACCCCTACAGAGACGTGGTGGCTATCACCAGGTGCAGCCCTGCCTCCCCCTTGCCAAATCCTGCCTACTTTTAACCACACACCTAGGACCAAGGATCTGGTCTGTACATACCCATGGTAGGGAATTTTCCATGCCCTCCAGACCCCTCAGCCTCCACCTCCTAAGCCCTGTGCCCACTCCCCTTGCCTTGGAAGCCTCTTCACAGTCCTGTCTCAGTTGCTGAAGGGTCTTTTGTAGCTGGAGGTTCTGCTGTTCCAACCCCCGGCCTCGATCAGCCTCAACCCTCAGCTGCTTCTCCAACTCCCGCTCCCGGTGGCGCGCAGCCACCTCCTGGCTCTGCTGCTCTTCTCTCAGTTCCTTAAGTTCCTGCTGTGTCTGGCGCAGGTCCTGAAAGGGAGGTGGACAGTGACAGGGCACAGACACGGCCTGGGATACCAGACTGCGCAGCAACCGGAACTCTCATCCGTTGCTGGGGGAATGAAAGATGCTGTGGCTACTTGGGCAAGGGCTCTGACAGTTTCTCAAATGGTTAACCATAGAGGGGCACCCGGGTGGCTCAGTCGTTAGGCGTCTGCCTTCAGCTCGGGTCATGATTCCAGGGTCCTGGGATCGAGCCCTGCATCGGGCTCCCTGCTCAGTGGGAAGCCTGCTTCTCCCTCTGCCTGCCACTCTGCCTGCCTGTGCTCTCTATCAAATAAATAAATAAAATCTTAAAAAAAAAAAAACACTAAATCGTACACTTTGAAAGGGTGAATTCTATGGTATGTGAAATAAATCTCCATTAAAAAAAAAATCACATGGTGCTCGCTTCGGCAGCACATATACTAAAAAAAAAAAAAATCACATGAAGTGAGAGTAGGTGAGGGTGTGGATAAAATAGGATTGGCTGTATCAAAAACAAAAGAAAATATGTTGAAAACCAAAACAGTGGCGCTGCTCTTATTTCTTTTTTAAAACGTTTAAGTATTAGGGCACCTGGCTGGCTCAATGGGTAGGGCATGCGACTCTTGATGTGGGGGCTGTGAGTTTGAGCCCCACATTGGGTGTAAAAATAAAAATATTTTTTAAAAAATTAAAATAGGAGCTCTAGTTCTAGTTCTTTAGCTATCAGCTACTTCTGAAATTCAGAAAGTACCATAATTAGGCTGAAAGGTTATATATTTTGAGTTTTTGATGTAAGACACTAACAAAACTAACTACAAAGAAAAAAACAGCACAGCGTGTGGTCTACACTGGATGGGGTCTGTTTTCCTAATGCGTATGTTGTTTGAGTACTTGATAAAATATACTTCATATATGAGATAAATGAAGCACTAGTTACTACTTTTTAGCTTTATCTCATATGATAAATCAAGATTGCCCAGAGGAATGTCCAAGTTTATTATGTCGACTAATATAGCAAACAGACTTCAGACTATCCTTGATATTTGTTAATTTCATATTAACAGAAAAATTTAAGAGCACTTTTCATTTCACAATCACTAAAAGTATGTTTGGTCAAAGTTTATTACAGTTTTCTTCAAGTATTTTGTGTAAGCTCAGACTTTGTGTAAGCTCAGACTTTTATTTATCTGGAAAATCATCACTTAGAGCTATACTTCTTTACTCGTTTAATATGATAACCTTGATTACAATTAGGCAGTCTTATAATAAAGGCATGATAAACAGGCATTGAATCATTAATACTTGTTAAATGAGCACCAACTACATATCCAGTGTAGCGAATCAAAGAACTATAAACCTAGAAGGATCCTCAGGAGGCCGTAAGTGCCACTTCCCTATACTAACAAAAATATTTTCTAAGTTTCTAAATCATCCAAAATAATTAGTTGCTTTCTTGTCCTTCATAAACCTATACCAGGAATATGAAGAAATATTTGTATTCGCTTCAATTTGATGACCTTATCATTTATAAAACATCCATGCATGATAAAATCCCTGCGTCTAGATTCTATAAGGAGCCTTCAAATTGCAATTTGGCTTCCCAAGTAGGTCAGCTGGCCATGCCGATGCAAATATTCCAGGCTGTGTGACGACACTTCACTTTACAAGTTAATAAACTGGCATTCTAACTGTAAATGTTTGTTTAATAGATGTAGTTAATGAGTCCATCACCCTGCCCCACTCCCCACCCTCCCACCCCCTCCTGACAGAGCAACTCTCCCTGTGTGGACCAAATTCCAAGCTTGCAAAAATGACCCTGGAGTTTCACAAATCCATCTAAATGCCACTCCCCCTGAGGTCTCTTGGGAGGCAGCCAGCAGCCTCTGGCTAGAACCCAACCGGGAGTCCTTTCTGTTAAAAACCTGTATACTCAAGAGCAGCCCAACTGCATCAAAGAGTGTGGTGGGGGGGTGAGATGGCTGAGCAGGCAAGGTGGGTCCTGAAAACCAAGTACACAGGGAACCTCATGGGTAGGCAAGGTCAGTGGCCGTCACCCCAACCTGCCCTTCCACATCCCAAATGCAAGCACTTTTTTTTTTTTTTTTTTTTTAAGTAATCTCTATACCCAGTATGGGGCTCAGACTCACAATCCTGAGATCAATGGTCCCATGCTCCACTGACTGAGCCAGCCAGGTGCCCCTCAGAGTACCTTCTTGAGCTCCTCCATTTGGCGAGTGTCTGCAGCACCAGCTCGGGCCTGCCCTAATTCCCTTTGTAAGACCTCCATCTTCTCCCCAAGCTCTTCTTCCATCTCCTCCTTCTCCATCCGCAGCTGCAGGAGTCTGAGCCCAGCCAGGTGAATGCAAAGGGAAAGGGAACAAGGTCAGGCCACCTGCCTGGGAGAAGTTAGCAGAACAATGCAAACCACCTACCCAGAAGCCAACAGACTGGGCACCCTCTCTCAGCAGAGTAAAGGGCACAGCATGGGTAGAAAAGAAGCAGGATATAGGAAACATGGATAAGCATTCCTGGGAGAGAGGCAAAGTCCTTACTCCTGCTTGGTGGCTCTAAGCTCCTCCTTGTTCTTCTGGAACATGCTCTGCCAATGCCCTGTCTCCTCTGAGGTCTCCTCCAGCTCCCTCTGCAGCTCCCGCACCAGGGTTGACATCTTCTGCTTCTCTGCCTCTAATGCAGCATGGTCCTAGGGAAGGAGACAGTTGGGGGCCAGGAGGCTCAGAGGGAGAATGCACTTCGGACCAAAGTCTAAGTGTGTGGAAGGGGAGGCTCAGGCCACCCCTCAGGACACCACACCAGCTACACATTGTGAGATCCCAGTGGCGCCCGGTGCGATACTAGCAAAAACCTCTCCCCAAGTCACAGCACACACACCCCCCACCGCCGCCACTATCATTTACAGGAAGCCTCCCCCATTTATTTCCCCATGGGACTTTGGTCACATACCCTCATAGTGCTCCTGGCCTGCATCCCCTCACTCTGCCCTTATAGGTTTTCTGGCCAAGGTTTTCATTACATCTCATGCGTCATTTAGAGGGAGTTCCAGTTACGACCAGGAAAGTCCCAAAATACCAAGAAACCTCAAGGCAGCTCCTTCTTAGGGGTGGGAGGATGCCCTCTTCTGGCAGCCCCCGCTCTGGTCACATGCCTGGGTTGCGTCCTGCATACTCCGGCGAAGCTGCTCGGCATCTCGCTGGTACTGCTGCCGGACGTTTTCCACCTCCTGGTCACGGGAGGCCACCTCCTCCTTCAGGGCCCCCTTCAGGGCTGTCAGTTCCCGCTCCCGCAGTCTCAGCTGCTCCTCTATCCGCTGTTTGCCCTCCAAGACCTCTTCCAGAAGCTCCCGGGTCTCTAACAGGTCCTGGGGAAATGAAGATGGAAGTACAGAGGTGACTCTACTAGGATCTGCCTGCCTATTCATTCATTTAGTCAATCAAAAATGTTTACTGAGCACCTTGTACCTGTCAGGCTCAGTACCAGGTGCTCTCTGCCCACCATTCTGGGCTCTAACCCCCACCCCACCATTGAATCTGTCTGAGAGCACACTGAGGGGTACCCATAATCAGCTACCTACTGCCCATACTGTGGGGAAACTACAGGTGAACAGATCTGAGGGTGCTCTAGCTGAAAGGAGGCAGAAGCTGTGGGAGCCATCTTGCTCCCTACCTTCCTTAGTGCCTCCTTAGCAGACTCCGGCCCCTGGGCCTGTTTCAGCTTCTCCTGCAGCTCCATCACCTGGGTCTCCAGTCCATGTCGTGCCCTTTCACCCTGATCCACAAGAAGCTTCATGTTCTGGAGCCTGATAATTAATAATAGATAATATCATCAAGTGCTAGGTGCCAAGCAGTTTTCTAAACACTTCACATATATTAATTCATTTAAACCTCCTTCTTTGTTCAAATCTAAATGCGGCCTCCCCTGACCACTTTATTTAATACTGGAACCTGCTCCTCCACCACTTGGCCCTCAATCTTCTTTGACCTACTCTACTTACCACCTTTTCACATGCTACAAATTTACTTACCTAATATGTTGACTATTTACTGTCTGTCTCCCCCCAGACCCCTGCCACCGCTAGAAACTATGCTTCTGGAGAGCAGTGCTCGTCATCTGAATGGTTCACTGCCTGGAATCTAGATCAGTGCCTGCCACACAGTATTCATTGCAAAAACATCTGCTGAATGAACCATCCTGTGAGGTAGGTACTATTATTAACCTATTTTACAGATTTAGAGCCTGAACTAGAGAGGCAAATCCAGGTACCCCAACTCAGGCATAATCACCATTACCGATAGAGAAAGTAAAAGAAAGGTCCTATATTTAAATTATCTGTCTGCCCCTTCTAGCTTCTAGAGATTTCTCTCCATCTCTCCCACCCAGGTGGCACCTCCAACTCTGGCCTCTGTCCCCAAGTAGTCCCATATGCACCATCGACTGCACATACTCTTTGGTGCTCTGCTGGGCCTCCCCCTTCTTCCTCTCCAGCAGCTGCTGCAGTCGGCTGCACTCTTCTGTCTTCTCCTCCAGCTGCTGCTCCAGCCCAGCCCGGGATGGCTCTAGCTTCTGCCGCTTCTGGAAAAGGCAGGGCGAGTAACACAGGTGGACAGTAAGCAAAGCATCTCAGGAGGGCCAGGAGTAATGCAAATGTGCCTCACTAAATGACGGGCACTGTCACTACGAACCCTGTGTTTATTATCTGCATTTAATTCTCTTAACAAGCCTTGGGACTTGTGATGGTTTAAAGTATGTCCACTAATTCTCTGACATTCCTTTCAGAAGGGGAAGCTTCTCCCCTTGAGTTATGGGCTGGACTTAAGGACTCTCTTCTAACAAACAGAAAAAGGAAGAAGCGATGTGTAGCTTCTGCGACCAGTCCTAAAAAGACACTGAAGTTTCCTCCTTACCTTCTTCTCTCTTGGATGGTTCACCCTGGGGGAAGGTAGCTGTCATACTGTGCAGACATTCAAGCAGCCCCACCAAGAGGTCCACACAGCAAGGAAGGGAGGCCTCCAGCCAACATCCACTATCTTCTAATGACTATAGCCCCAGCCAATACCTTGACTGGAAACTCTTACATAACAGACCCAGAACTACCCAACTAAGCTGCTTCCAGACTCTGGGTCCTCAAGACACCGGGAGATGATTGTTTCAAACTGCTAAGTTTTGAGGTAATTTGTTACACAGCCATAGATAAATAATACAGTACAATTATTATCCCCACTTTATAGTTACAGAAACAGTGGCTTAGAACATATAAAGAACATGCCCAAGGTCAGTTACACAGCCAACAGTTACCAGGATTTGAACTCAGTTTGACTCCACAGCTGACCACTTAACCAGTACACTATTTTGCTTTCCAGGAAATAAGAGGAGTTACAACCCAATACTTACTGAGTACTGAGTACCAACTACATGCAAGGCAATACTGTGAGAGGTGAGAGCAGTATTTTTTAAACTTTTTTAATTTTTTTTTTTTTTAAGAGAGAGAGAGAACGCAAGGGTGGGGGAAAGGGCAGAGGGAGAATCCCAAGCAGGCTCCATGGCCAGCATGGAGCCTGACACGGGGCTTGATCCCATGACCGTGAGATCATGGGACCTGAGCTGAAATCAAGAATCTGACACTTAACCAACTGAGCCACCCAGGTGCCCCGCAATATTTTTTTTAAAGGGAGTAGTTAAGACTTCCACATAAGGCTGACCTGAATATTTAAATTCCTTCTCTGTAACTTAATACCTTGAGCAAGTCACTTAACCTGTCTGATCTTTAGTTTTCTTACCATGAAAGGGTCCACAATACCAACTTTACAGATCACTATAATTATTATGTATTACCCAGGACGGTACCTATTACAAGAAATATACTCAACAGGGGCACCTGGGTGGCTCAATTGGTTAAGCATCAGACTTCGGCTCATGTCATGATCTCGGGGTCCTGGGATCCAGGCTCTGCACTCAGCATGGAAGTCGGCTTGTCCCTCTCCCTCTCCCTCTGCCCCTCCCCCCACTCATGCTCTCTAATAAATACACATAAATATATATACAAAATACACTCAATAAATGACAGCTACTGGGTACTGCCATCATCATAATGCAGTGAAAAGGACTGAGGTAAGTAAGCTGCTCAAGGCATCCACAGCCAGCAGCAAAGTCAGGGTGGGAACTTCCAAAGGAAATGAATGGAAGGTACTCAGAGCTCTGATGAATGTGCTCTTCTCCCTAAGCTTCAGGGAACCCCAGAAGTCCTTGCTGGGACCAGCACACACGCTTGTCTCTCGTTATCACAGCACACACAAGCGCTCATTTGATCACTTGGAAGAGCAACCCAGGCCACGGTTTCTCCCGTGTCCTGTGTGCCTCCTGCACCTCCAGTCTCCCCTCACCTTCACCTCTTCATCCAGCTGTTGCTGAAGCTCCTCCACTTTTCGGGTGAGCTCACTCTGCCCAGCCAGGGCCTTAGCAGACCCAGGAGAAGCCATCTGCCAGAGAAAGGGCAGGAAATAACAGGTCCACACCCAGACCCAGGCCCGAGAGGCCCAACCCTGCCCCCCTGCTCCCACCAGGAGGTGGCCACTCACCACCAGAGGCTGCATCTGTTCCAGCACCAAACTGACCTTCCTCCTCACAGAGGTTTCGCTTTCTGAGCTTCTGGAGGATGAAAAGGACAGAAGCAAAGGCTAAGGGAGGGAAGAGGTAGCAGAGATGAGAGAAGGAAGAGCTAAGGGCAGGCAAGACGGGGAAGGAAGCTAGAAGGAAAAGAGGGGAGGTGTGTGACTGTGCCGTTGGGAGGGCCCCCACTCACCCCTCCTTCAAGATGCTATAGATGGTGGCCTTCACATGGTCCACACTGCCTGGTGGGGCTGTCTCCTGCTGGTCTCGGAGAAGGTCTGGAGTTGACTTGAACTGCAAAACATAAACCCAGAGAAACAGGAAGATGAAGCCAGCAGTGCGGGTGATGTTCAGATGGCGCAGCAGCGGCAGGTGGGAGACGAGGCCCTCCAAGCATGCTGAACAAGCCTCACGTGGGGAAAAGAGGCAACACCGCTGACCTGAGCAGCAGGCCCAGGAGAGGTCCAAGCAGGGTACACCTCTCACTATTGTTGCAAGCCAGCCAGATTCTCCTTTTTTTTTTTTTTTAAGATTTTATTTATTTGACACAGAGAGAGAGACAGCGAGGGGGAACACAAGCAGGGAGAGTGGAAGAGGGAGAAGCAGGCCTCCCCCGGAGCAGGGAGCCCGATGCGGGGCTCGATCCCAGGACCCTAGGATTATGACCTGAGCCGAAGGCAGACGCTTAACCGTCTGAGCCACCCAGGCGCCCCCAGATTCTCCTTGACAGACAGATCTCAACTAACTGTGAGCTCTGTGGTAAGTTATTTGTTGCTACTGACAGTTAATGTATTAGAATTTGTCAATGAACAGGCTTAAGAAGTCGCTCTCCCACTTACTTACACTGCTGAGTAGGAGACAAAGGTGGGAGTTTTGACAAGAGCACTGGAAGTTGCTCGTATTACCAGGCCTGCCTTACTCATGCTGCCGACCTAGCAAATGCTAGTGACTGAGGCACAGTTCATGGCCGGGCAGTAACAAGGGACTCTCATGCTTGTGAAGACTAATTTCACAGTTAGTTTCCATGGAAATATCTTGTACATGTGAATACCATCTATTAAGAAGATGAGTAAAGTGGATGGGCGCCTGGGTGGCTCAGTCGGTTAAGCGACTGCCTTCAGCTCAGGTCATGATCCTGGAGTCCCGGGATCGAGTCTTGCATCGGGCTCCCCGCTTAGCGGGGAGTCTGCTTCTCCCTCCGACCCTCCCCCTCATGTGCTCTCTCTCTCTCTCTCTCTCTCTCTCATTCTCGCTCTCTCAAATAAATAAGTAAAAATCTTTAAAAAAAAAAAAAGATGAGTAAAGTGGAGAACAAAAGTAGAAACCTTCTGCCTTAAATTATTTGAATCAGCAAGGGGTCCCTGGGCTGGTGGGTCAGGGATTGGAAGCCACAGAGGAACGGGGTCTGACCTGCAGCGTGCCAGGGTCCTGGGCTCTCCCCCGTGGCTCCTCAAAACTCTGAATGATCCAGTCCTGGGTCTGACGGAAACGGCTAAAGCCACCAAGAGGGCTCTGGCTCTGGGCCGGCTGTTTGGAGCTGCCCATGTGGCTGTCATGCTTTGTGCTAGGAGTCCAGTGGTTGGGGGACCGACGCTCCCGTTCCTCAAGGGTATCCCGTGGGAGCCGGTTGTCCAGGCTTTGGCTCCGCTTGCGTTGTTCAGGGGGCAGCGTCCGCATGCGCCGGCCAGTCCGGCCCCGGGCCTGCCCCCCATGGTGACTGTCAAACTTGTTGATGAGTGAGTCCACTGAAGATAGGGGAGCAGTGTCAATGGTGCTCCCAGGGGAAGCTCCTTGGGGGACCAGCTCCAGCAAGCTAGTGCTCCTGGTGGTCGGACTCACAGGGGCAGGGCCTGTCAGTGAGGCCTGGGACTGGGATCGGAGTAGCCTTCCATTCCAGTGGGCCCCAGGCTCCTCATCAGACATGCTGCCCTGTGAGCGGGCAGGAAATTCCTTGGCACGAGAGTAGGAACTCTCGGGGAATTCCGAGTCAGAGCTCAGAGCTCCCGGAGCCCCTCTGTTGTTGGCCCCCTTGATCTGGACTCCAAAGGAGTCACCACCTTGCTCCCCACTGTTGAGCACTACAAAGGGCTGTCCAGCGATGCCCTGCACACGCACAGCGACCCCATAGGTATTGGCTCTTGCATCCTTAGCTGGACGTCGCCCACCACGACGTAGGGTGCCCATCTCTGCATCACCCACTGGCTCCGTAATGAAGCGAATCTGGACTCCATGGTCTACAGGGCCCCGGGGCTCAGCCATGGTGGATGCCTGCTCCATGAATGGGAGGGTTCCTAGGAAATTAAGAAAACAGTTAAAGCTGAGAGACTGGGAGTAGAAACCCAGAAACCTCCACCTGTCTGGCTTTTGTGTGGCTTGTTACCTTGCCGTTCCTTCTACATAGAATAGTGGTTCTCATATTTTATCTGAGCAGAAGTACCTCAGGGGCCTATGAAAACACAGACTGTTGGACCCTGTCCCCAGAGTTTCTGATTCAGTAGGTCTGAATTTGCATTTCTAACAAATTTCCAGGAGATATTGATGCTGCTGGTCCAGATTCCAGATTTTGAAACCCACCGACTTAGAAGAATCCATTTCCTCTAATACAGTCCTAGGGAGCTTGGCTTTATCAAGAGTTTGATTTTGCTTGATCTTCGCACGTACGCCTATAGCATGGTGTGCCTCCTCCAACCCCAATGAAGGCGGAACCCAAACCCCACCATATAGATACCTCTATCCCAATGGAGAAAAGGGGCCTTCTACTCCCAGAGCTCTTTTAAAATACAGAAGACCCCCCTCCACCAAGGTATGCCATCCCATTTCTGGGAGGATAGCAGTGATGCCTCTGGGCTGGAGGACCTGGGGGCTAAGGACAGAGATGGGAGAGTAACTAGCTTTCTACTGTCCCTGTTAAATTTGGAGCCATGTAGATGTAGTGTTTATGCAAAAAAAGATTTCAGTAACATTTAAGAATGTCAGTCCAAAGGGCCCTAGGATAGGCAGATTTGTCCCACATGAGGGCCAGAGCCAGGACTACCCATAGGCCAACTCCTCCAGTTCACATCAACCCAAGATTAGAGTCGGCAAATGGAAAATATTCCAGGTGTGCTCTGGCTCCAGAAACTGGGGAGGGCAGGTTCTCCTCGAAGCAAATAAAAAAGCCAGCTTCCCCAGCCCTGCGACTAATCTCAACCACAGCCTAGCACTTAACTGGAGGAGGAGTGTATCAAGGGCCACACAGACACACAAACATACACACCTCGATTTCCCAGTGGAGCTCTCGGCCAAGGAAATTTGGCAAGGCCCCCTTCAGGGACTCTAGACAAGCTAGGAAGCCCAGGAAACGGGGGTGAGAGGGGAAGGAGTGGCCTACCTGCAGGTGAGAAAGGGCTTGGTGGGAAGAACATTCCTAGCATTCCCAGCCCTTCCCCTCCAGAGAAAGGAATAGTGAGGGAGGAGCCCTTATTGGCAACGGTTCTTCTCCTTTTTGGTTCTGAGACTCCACTGAGAGAATGATTAAAGTAATGCACCCCCCCCTCCAAGAAACAGTCCACCCAAACTTTTACCACAGAATCTCAAGAGGTTCATGGACAGCTCCAAGCCCACCCTGAACTAAAGGACCTCTGTCCTCCCACCATTCCAGCATTGCGGAGGACTTTAACCAACCTCAGATACTCCAAACAAAAGGATATTTAGTTGACAGGGTCCTTTGTTAGAATTCAAGTAAGAGATGGGACCAGGAAAGAAGCTACAAGGCAAAGGTTCTCCAAACCTCATCCAGTAAAAAAGGAACTTAGCCCTGCTCTTCATTGGATGTATATAACCTTGAGCAAATCCCAACTTTTCTGAGCCTCAGTTTCCCCATCGGTAAAATAAGTATAATGATAATACCTCATGAGGTAATACTTGTGAGAATTAGACAACAATAATTATGTGTATACAGCTGTAAAAAATTTTATCATGTTCTACACTTCAGATTCTTGCATGTAATTTACTTAGGTTTCATTATTTTTTTTTAATAAAAAGAGGGAAAATAAGGGCATGTGGGTGGCTCAGTCAGTTATGTGTCTGACTCCTGGATTCAGCTCAAGTTGTGATCTCATGGTCGTTGGGATGGAGGCTCACGTTGGGCTCTGCGCTCCGCACAGTGTCTGCTTCAGATTCTCTCCCCCCTCCCTCCCACTCACCTTCTCTCTCTCTCAAATAAATAAAATCTTAGGGAAGCCTGGGCGGCTCAGTCGGTTAAGCGGCTGCCTTCGGCTCAGGTCATGATCCCAGGGTCCTGGGATCGAGCCCCACGTCCGGCTCCCTGCTCGGCGGAGAGCCTGCTTCTCCCTCTCCCTCTGCCTGCCACAAATAAAATCTTTAAAATAAATAAATAAATAAATAAATAAAATCTTAAAAAAAAAGAGGGAAAATGACAAAACATGAAACATAGCTAGCAGCATGTATGCCTGTCACAAAGCTGACAACAAATGTTACCCTGCATACATGCGTTCCTCCTAAAAGGACCTTCCTGGCTTCAAGTGCTTCACAGAAGGATGTCACTTCCTCGGAGACTTTCCCAACCACCTCCTCCCACAAACTAGATCAGAACCATGTTATATGTTCTACAGTTGTCCTTCAATGAATTTACCTCAGTTTTTTATTTTCTTAAAGATTTTATTTTTAAGTAATCTCTACACCAATGTGGGGCTCAAATTTACAACCCCGAGATCAAGAGTCACATGCTGTACTGACTGAGCCAGCCAGACAACCCTGCCTGTTTATTTTTATATATTTATCAGAGTGATGATTTGTTTCCTGTCTGTCTCCCCCACTAGATTATAAACTCCTGGAGGGCAAAGAACATGGCTCTCAGCTGACTACGGTGGCCCCAGGGCCTGGTGACATGGTATGTATCAATAAATATTTGTTAAAGGTTGTATCCTGAACCAAGGCAGACTCGCACAGCAGTGGGGAGATTTACCCAATGACCCCCTCACAGCCATTTCTCATTTGCCCCAGTAACAAGACCTCTCCCTGCCCCATTCAGTCATAATTTTGGATCCAGATGTGCCTAGACTGCCAGCTCTCAGAAGTCACATGATTTATTCATAATGCAGCTCTACTCTGTCAGTACATCTACTGATATTCCAGATCCAGGTCAAGGAGCTCCCAGACTAGCCCAGCAGAGCGCACAGTCCCTCACCCACCCAAGCGCACCAAGTTGTTCAGAGGCAGTGCTGAACGTGCCCCCAGGTCCCAATGACTCCCTAACTTCAATGGACCATTAGTCCTGGGGACAGGTGGGTCAGGGGCCGGGGGGTTGAAGTGATCTTTGGAGTGGGTCAGAAAGCAGAGCTCTAAATGATTCAACATGGAAAACCCGAAACCTACCCGCCTTCAGTTACAGAGGACAGTGGGGCGTGGCCAGGGGAGCCAGGCAGCTCCAAGGTCTTGCGTAAGCCCCAGAGGCAGGTAAACAGCGATCCAGTGCCAGGAAACATGGAGTAGAGAGGCTTCCCTCTCACAGCCTGCCCCTGCTTTTCCCTCCTCTGGCATGTGCCCAGGGCACTCCTCACCAACTGTACTCTGGGAAGAGCTCAGGCCACAGGTTAATTCAACTTCATCTGTCTGCCTCTGCCATTCCTGCCTGTAAGGAGAGGGAGGATACGCTGCACCTGTACCAGACAGCCACTTCTCCCTGAGTTACTCATTAGCCTGCCCTGCCCCAATTCCGCCACCTCTGGCCCAGCCATAAGCATCTGGCTTCCAACTAGGAGTGACAGTCTCTGGACTTCTGGCAGGAAGTGGGGGTGGGGTGGTTTGGGGTGTGCAGAGGAAGAACTGATATATACAGGGCCAGGCAACATGCTAGATGCTACGTAACTGGCAGATTCAGAAAATGGAAGAATGAGAGGTATAGAGATTAGACTCCCCTCAGAGGTAACAAGGGAAGTAAATGGTCAAAATAGAAAAGGACACCTCAGTGACCTTGATCAATTGGTTATTTTCTCAGAAAGAGTTACAAAGACAAGAAGGTTCCCCATGGATCAAAAAGAACCACTCCAAGTGGACTCCCGGCCCATCCACTGAAAAAAACAGAAACCTGAGAGCCAGGCTAGAGCAGCTTGGCCAGTGGAGGAAAAAACACAATGACAAACTGGGCCCTGCAAACTGGCTGGACTGGTTTGAGAAGCAAGGGGAAGGGGAGGGCCAGGGAGACTCCACCAGCAGCTCATAAAGCAGACCAGAGAAACTCCACACCACAAAGGAGGCAGGGGGCAAAACCATGGGCAAGGGCTGTCCAGCCTAGAGCCAAAGCTCTGAAGGAGTAGACAGAAGGTGGAGAGGGAACAGGGAGGAACAGATACACAAAGAACCTGGTGAGTGACAGGCCAGTATGTGACAGGAAGACTTTGTATCCCCCACCCCTCCCTCTCAAGTTCCCCAAGTCGCATTCCTCATCCCACACTTGCCTTGGCCAACTCCCTGGGCCTTAGTTCTCCCCTCGGCCACCGCATGAAGAGAAGCAACCCTACCTTCTCCTCACCTCCCACAGGGCTGATAGCATGCAGGTCAGCCTGGGGAAAGAAGAAAGGATTCTAGCAAGCCAGAATCCTCTTAGGGTCAAGCAAATCTCTGGATTAGCAGTCCCCTAGGGCCAGCCCCCCACTCCCAAATATCAAGGAAAGAAGAGGTGCAGAGGCACCCGTAGGCAGCCTATGAACAACATAGCGGTTGCTAATTATTTCCCAATTACAACAACTTTCCTCAGGCAGGGCATCAAAGGGGCCAAGCTAAGACTGGCTCTGGTTCCCTTACCTGCCTAAGGCAAGGAAATCTGCCTCAGAAGTCTGTCTGGGCCCCAATGTGCAGCTCTCATCCAGCCTGGAGACCTAGAGGTGCCAATTCCCCTAGTCTTGTGGTCTCCTAAGGAGTCCTGCCTATTTCCCATACCACTGGTGCCTCCTGCCAGTCTGACAGCCATCATGGTCCCAGAGTCAAGGATGCCTTGTGGGGTTTCAAGGAGTAATGGGGATCTTCTGGGAGGCATCAAGGAAATTGGTTAGGCGGGCACCTGGGTGGCTCAGATGGTTAAGCGTCTGCCTTCGGCTCAGGTCATGATCCCAGGGTCCTGGGATCGAGTCCCACATCGGGCTCCCTGCTCCTTGGGAGCCTGCTTCTCTCTCTCTCTCTCCCTCTCTCTCTCATGAATAAATAAATAAAATCTTTAAAAAAAAAAAAAGGAAATTGGTTAGGCTCCCAAATCGCATCCAATGACTCCATCTAGAACCACAGAAGAAAGTACGTGTGCTTGGGGAGAGGGTTTGACATTAGCCCCAATCAGAGGCCTCATTAAAAAGTATTTCTACATATTTTGTAGGCCTAGGGATCTATGCTTCCTCCTATCCCTCTCTTGAAGAGCACTCTCTGAAGAGGAAGAAGGAAAAATTCTCCCAGGCATAAAAGCAAAGGCGACAGAAACTGAAGGCTTAAGTAGTTTCACACCTAGCAAAGAGATGGGGGTGCCTTCTTGTTCTGCCCCTCAGTGTCTTCACCTGTAGGTGAAGAGTTAGAGCAAGATTCCACACCTCAGAGACATCTCAAAGCCGGAAAGGAGGTGTCAGCGCCAGCTCAGAACGGCAGCCAGGGGGAAAACCTCAGGGAAACAGCACCTCTGGATGCCTTCCCCTTACGTCTCTGAACCCCCTGTCCAACTGAGACTAACTACTTCCCCCTAACACCTTGGTCTCCAAGAGAAATTCTGCCCCTGAGACCGGCGTCTGACCTCCAGAGATAACCTGGCCCTGAAATGCTTTCACGTCCTGAGACTCACCTGGCACGTTCCCAGGCACCTGCCTCTGGTACCTTAGAGTAGGAGCCAGCTCTTAATCACTACTCCCACCCTAGCTTCACCTCCCCTCCTCCCCTCGCCAATGCAGCACCTGTACCCCGGAGGAGGGTATCTCGGATCGCCTCGCCCCTTGCCCCTGAGGCCCGCTTGCCTTTCAGGTGCTCTTCCCTCTCCGCATTCACTCACCCCAGCCGGGCTCGGCGCTCCCGGGTTCGGCGCTCCCGGGCTCGGGCTCGGCGCTCCCGGGCTCGGGCTCGCGCTCCGGGAGAGCTGCACCCGCCGCTCCCGGGCCCTCCCCCTCCGTCCCTCCGCGCTCCCTCCCCCACCACCAACCTGTTACTCCCCTCCGGAGCTCCACCCCCATTGGCCGTCACCACCCGCCCCGCCTTACCCTTCCTCTGGTTGGTCCGTTTCTCTCGAGGGGCGGGGCCGTTCGCCGCAGGGAATTGGACCGGGGGTCGCCGGCCGGGGGGAGGGGGGCTGGGTCACGTGGGTCGGCGGGCGGTGGAGCGCCGCGGGCGGGGCGGCAAGGGGCAACCGGAGGCCATTTTGGGGGCGTAATGGTTGGCGGTGTGTGGCCGCCCCCGCCCGGGCACAGGAGATGCCCGCCAGGGCATCTTCTCGCCTTTGTTGGAAAGCAGCCCTCTGTTTCCGCGGTTCTCGACGGGAATCTCTGTCTAGACCGCTTTCTGCCCTTCACCTCTCTCCACATAAATCAGATTGCTCTGATGTCCTTTTGCAGAGGGTATCTCCCTGGTCCTCAAAACGCCAGAGCTCCGCGACTTTAGTTCGTGTCGCTTCTCCCCAGCCTGAGCCGCAGCCCCTTATCTTCTGGCCTCCACAAATCATTTTCCAGCCTGGTACCTTTTTCTCTGTAGTATTTTATCATTTTCCAAATTACATAGTTCAATTTTTTGAATCATATTCATCGTTTGTCTCTCGTCCAACGTTAAGCTCCACCGGGGAAAGGATCTCTTGTTTTGTTCGCTGCTATCCTAAACGCCTGCTACAGGGACTGGCACACATTAGGCGCTTAATTTGTTGAATGAATGGGAATTGGGTAAAAGTCAATGTAAGTTTACAATGAATAGGAATGACCCTCACTCTAAACAAAAGGGGACTCAACCCAGATTGTGAATCCACTTTAGAGTTTAGCCTTTCAAGAGATGGAGGAATTGATCCCAGGCCACAGAAGAGTAAAGTCAGGTCAGGGGTGCTCAGCAAACTATAGGCACCTGCTAAACGCTAGCTGTGGTTAAACAACGTTAAAGTTGGCTTCCTCTATTTTAACCGTTGAGATATGTAAAAAGGAGATTAGTTTACGTTGCTGGGCTCTGGATACTGTTCTCAACAAATATTTATTGTGTACCTCTTTAGGGTTGAAGAGGAATCTTAAATGCAGCCAACAGTCTGGTGCCCTCGCTGGCGCTCAATGCCTTTTCGAAGGCATTTCGCTCAACCCCCTTCCGAAGCTAGGTGTGGGTCCTGGAGGGTAAAGTCCACCTACCAGTTCCTTAGCTAGGATGCAAAGTCTCCGCATTCCAAGGGAAGCATTATACTGGGATTAGAGTCATCAAACAGGCCAGTGCCTAGGGGAGGGAACAGCAAAAAGGTGTGGGGGTGGGGATCCGAAGAGGAAGTATCCCTCCAGGACTTGTTATCTCTAGACCAGTAGGAAGATTCAAAGAAAAAAAACAAAAACAAAAACTGTTTTTTTGAAATGGGAGATTGTTAATTGACCCAGATACTGGAAAAGTGGAAACACCTAAAGTCTCACGGGTAACACCTTAATAATTAGGGTACTTAGTATATTTGTAGTAAATATAAAGTTAGGGTGGTAAAGAAGACACCACACCCCAGCACTCTGGACACAGATTACAAGAAAAACCGAGGCCTCAGAGTCACCATAGTGTCATCTATTCCTCAAGGAAGCACTCAATCTCAGAAGGACACCATCATCAGGCACAGGTAATAAAGGTGACACCAAGGTCTTTTTCCAGAGTTTGTGGTCCCTTCTCCTTAAGAAATGTTACAATTTGGGGCGCCTGAGTGGCTCAGTTGGTTAAGCGACTGCCTTCAGCTCAGGTCATGATCCTGGAGTCCCGGGATCGAGTCCCGCATCGGACTCCCTGCTCAACAGGGAGTCTGCTTCTCCCTCGGACCCTCCCCCCTCTCATGCTCTCTCACTATCTCATTCTCTCTCAAATAAATAAATAAAATCTTAAAAAAAAATTAAAAAAAAATGTTACAATTTGGAAAAATTGGCCGGTTTACAAATATGGCAAAGGTAGGAAAGCAGAGCAAATACAATATTCAGAAAGAAGGTAAATTACACTGATATATATTCAAGCGGTAATTATACTTTTTGTGAAATGGTATTTTAAAAAAGTCCATGGAAGAGAGGTGTTGAAGTAGGAGAAGAAATGGGAATTTGACATTTTCAATTTTTGTTGATCTTCTAGATGCAAGTTACAGCAGAGGGCAGACCCTCAGCTCAGACTGCAACAACAGAAGTATATATCAAGAAAAGAGAAGGAGGGGTGCCTGAGTGGCTCAATCGTTAAGCATCTGCCTTCCGCTCAGGTCGGGATCGAGCCCCGCACCGAGCCCCACATTGGGCTCTCTGCTCCGCGGGAAGCCTGCTTCTCCCTCTCCCACTCCCTCTGCTTGTGTTCCCTCTTTTGCTGTGTCTCTGTCAAATAAATAAATCAAATCTTTAAAAAAAAAAAGAAAGAAAAGAGAAGGGAAAAGGTACTTTGACTTAAAGAAAAACAGGGTAAAAGGGGAAGTTTTTTGTTTGTTTTATTTTGTTTTTAGGGAGGAGAGACTTGGTTATATTTTGAGAATAAGCCAAAAGGGTGAGCAAGATTCAAGAAATAAGGGAGAGTGTGTGAGCAAGCAATCAAAGCCTGGACCTAGAGGAAAAGGTAAAGTCTGTGTTCTGGAACTTAAATTGGAAGACCAGGTAAGGAGTGAGGAGTTGAAGTTGAGTCAGATCACTCTAGTTCACCACATTTTTTTTTAAAGATTTTATTTATTTAAGAGAGAGAGAGAATGAGAGATAGAAAGCACGAGAGGGAAGAGGGTCAGAGGGAGAAGCAGACTCCCTGCTGAGCAGGAAGCCCGATGTGGGACTCGATCCCAGGACTCCAGGATCATGACCTGAGCCGAAGGCAGTCGCTTAACCAACTGAGCCACCCAGGCGCCCCTAGTTCACCACATTGTACAACCTGCCAAAAAGAAGGGTGATTCTGAGGGCTGGAGACTTTGTAAACCAGTTTTGGAACTATTGGAATTATCTACAAATCTACAGAAGAATACAGTAAGTGCCAAATAAATGGTTCAAATGAAATGCTGCCAGGAAAGCCTCTCTTTCAACTAGAAGAGAATGGTATCTAACCTGAGTGTTGAGAAAACGGGTAGGTGAAGGGAGAGGGCCAGAAATTGTGCAAAGTCCTGGGGCAGGAAAGCATAATGTTTGTTGTGGGAATTGGAAGGAGCCCCTACAGGCTAATCAAAGAGACAGGGACATAGTGGGAAATAAGACTGGTTAGGTAGATTCTGGGATAGATCATACAAGGCCTTGAATATCAGGATAAGGAATGTGGGCTTTATTTGTAATGGAGAACTAACTACTCAGTTCTCAACTGAGTGAGAACGAGGCAGTACTCGAGAGGGTTGGGCTAGGTTAATATGATAAATGCAATGGCAAGGCTTGGTTGAGGTGGCACACCCTACCCTGGAGTTGTGGCAAAGGCAGAAAGAAAGGGACCCCTCACACTGATGTCCCTTTGCACACTGCTCATCATTTCTTTCTGGAGCTTTGTTTACAAGTATTTTGCTCTTCAAGAGCAATAATAACTTGTCATTATACTAATGCTTGGAGCTTTTCTTGGTTGAGTAAAATTTTTGTTATGGGTATTGTTAGGGAAGACAATAAGAAAGGGTCACTTTATATACTCACTTGATATACTCTTCCAATCTTTGGGTTCAGGATCTCCAAGAGTTCCCCAAAGATATTTCATTTTTCGGGACCATGTGCTCCACTCTTTCCACAGAGATTTTATACGCGGACATCATGGAGGCAGAGCACTGAGTCAGGAGTCAGAGATCTGTATTCTCATCTTATTTCTGGGAAATCCATAATATTAGTCAAGTCTCCTAAATCTCTGGGACTCCGTTTCCTCTGAAAAACTAAGAAAATGTAAAATAGGCAATGAGCGCCAGCAAGGGCACCAGATTTCACAATTACATTGTTTCCTTTGAGTGTCTTCAGGGGAAAAAAGTCCTGTTCTATCTTCCAGCCCCTCTCTTATCATGGGCTGGGAACATGAGTATGTGTAACCAGATCTGACATATAACAAGATAACTGTTTGGGACAAAGAATTCCAAGCAACCTTTTTGGTCTAATCAGAGTCACTCCCTACCAAGGGAGAGCCTCATCTCCAAGCTCCTCCGTAGTCCTACACTCACTCACCCATTTGTCCTCCTAGCTGCCCCACCTCTAACGCTCTGGGCAACCAAATTCGAGTATGTCGAAAGTCTCCAGTAGAAATTCAAAATAAGAGTATCATTTAAAAGGGGAAAAAAAGGGGGTGCCTCAGTGGCTCAGTTGTTAAGTGTCTGGTTCCGCTCAGGTCACGATCCTGGGGTCCTGGGATCGAGCCCCACATCCTTGGATGGAGCCCCACATCGGGCTCCCTGCTCCGCGGGAAGCCTGCTTCTCCCTCTTCCACTCCCCCTGCTTGTGTTCCTGCTCTCGCTGTCTCTCTCTCTCTCTGTCAAATAAATAAATAAAATCTTAAAAAAATTTTTTTTTAATTTTTTAAAAAATTTTAAAAAAATAAAAGGAAAGGGAAAAAAAGAGCAAGAAGGCTACATATTTCCAATTCCAAGGGAAATTAAAAGGAACAGATTCCTTCTGCATAATTTTTCTTTCTGAGTTGTTAAGACGCCATTCTGAGGAGCGAGCCAGCTTGCCTCCACACACCCAAACAACAGCTGATTCCGCCCTCCCATCTTGCTTTCCTTTCCTCATCAGTGAAGGAGGCAGAAGCTTGGCAGCCTAAACCTGTACACACATTCCCAAAGCCCTAAGTTCTCTCCCAGTCAGTTATGGCAAGAAGTTTCAGCAGGGTCCCACCAACTGCCAGATTTGCTTAGATTCCTGATGTGAATTTTTTTTTAATTTTTTTTTAAAGATTTTATTTATTTATTTGAGAGAGAGAGAATGAGAGACAGAGAGCACGAGAGGGAAGAGGGTCAGAGGGAGAAGCAGACTCCCTGCTGAGCAGGGAGCCCGATGTGGGACTCGATCCCGGGACTCCAGGATCATGACCTGAGCCGAAGGCAGTCGCCCAACCAACCGAGCCACCCAGGCGCCCATGAATTTTTTTTTAATGTATATCTCAAATACAGAGAAAGGGAAGATGATATATGGACATAGCACTGGAATAGAGACAAAATACCTGGTGTGGGAGCCATGGAGATTGTATGGCTCAGATCTTCCTTTGAGGAAGAATCTGCCATTCAACTACCAGCACACAGTTAGTTGTCAGCCTCCAGCTACATCACTTTTGGGATCTGTTACAGTGTCAGAGGTAAGGCCCCACTCTCCCTAGGCAGCCCCTAGTTTAGGACTAGGCATGGTATGGGGATTAGGGCTTGGCCATTTCTGTCCACTATTGGACTCCTCTATCAGACACTCTGTTCTGGAGCTTTCCATTTGGTGGACTGGAGCTTGGAAGGATCTGCATCATGGCTTGAGGTTCTCCTTGCCCAATTTGCTTCCTACATCCTTTCCTTTCAGGGGTATCGGATTTTTATCCTATCTGAAAGCTTTCTGTACCCTTTCCTGCTTCTTTCCCCTTTCTCATTCACAGGCATTAATACTCACTGAGCCTTTTGCACTCCTAATTTTGCCTCAGCATCTGCTTCCCAGACCACCTGAATTGACTCAAGTTGGTTCCAGGAGTGGTCTGAAAAAGCAGGCAATCAGATAGGGTTTGGAAACTGCATAACTCACTGCCTGGCTGACAATAAGAACCCCTCCCAGATAGTATGTGGGCTACAGATAGTCTGAGACAAGATGGTGGCCCAGTTGCTTTCACTGATGGTGAAGTGGGAAAATATTCCTGTGGTGTAACAATTCAGGCATATGGGGTAGACAGAGGGGTAGCAGTGAATACAGAACTGTGAAGGCCAGACAGCCTCTTTGATGGGTTACAAAGAGGCCCTTATCTATAGCACCTGAAAGCAGAAAAAGCTGAAGACCAAACTTGGGATTTAACAGAGTTCCAGGAGGCAGATCTGTAATCAAGGCCGGGGCCCTGGTTGGGAGAACCCAGGACTCTGGTACATGGAATGGAGGTATCTAAGTGGTGCCCCCTAAATTTTTGGCTCTCACACTCCTCTGAACCCTCCGAGCCTTAAGAAGGGACCCACACCTCCCTATTAAGATCGAGCACTCCCTCCACGTGAAAAGACACTACAGAGGCCTCGCCACTGCCAGAATCTGCCCCTACCTCCTCTCCTGACTGCCAAGATCTTATTTAGGGTTAAGTTACGCATAGTCCAGCAAGGACATGCTGGTCCTGATGAGAGAAGAAAGGGACTATACCTCCAGCACTGCGTGTGCTGCGTAAGAACTAACCAGCAGGTGCTGGTAAGCTGGGGTTGGTGCTTAATCAAAGGGCTGAAATACAAGACTGGATAAGGGACAGTTTATTCACTGGGGCCTCCTCTCTTGGGATAGAATTTAACTTCCTGGTAAGGACCTACCCTAGTGACTCCTAGAAACATGGAGGAGACTTTGCTGAGTGAAGTTCATCTGCCTGGATTGCTATGGCAACGGGGAGGAGAAAGGATTGCGTGGCTCAGTGAAGTGGGCACATGCTAGAATCAATTATAAGAGCCAGAAACTACCAGAGGATGTTCCGTAGAATGTCTGGAGGAACCCACTTACCAAGGCCATCAGGAATGTGCTGGTGAGGGCAGTACCAGCATTGCTACAGAGCTCAGCGTGGCTTTCTTCTGCAAGCCAGGGCTAATAAGAGGGTATGTTGTCACCACTTGGCTCTTTTATAGCAACAGAAATAAAGGATTGTTCCAAAGCAATAGAGGCCCAGTGGCAGCACTTAAACTTAACTGCCAGAAGCCTGGGGGTTACAATTATCCTAATGACTGGCAAGGTCAGAGTGACAGCCCAGGGAGCTTGACACAGAGTTGTAGAGATGGTTAATAGAACGTGGCATCCCTAGGGGCAAATAGATGGGCAATCAAAGCACAGGTATTACTGGAAATATGTCATTGAAAGAAAGCAAAAATAGATAAGCAGGAACCTAAGGATGGAAGTCCCAGTAAAAAAAAATCCTGATCCCTTATCTAGTTCCTCAACCTGAGTCCGTTTTCAGACCTAAAGTGCTTCGGTTAAAGAGGTGGCTGGGTCTCCAAGACTGGCAATATGGTGGTAAGTATATACTACAATAATTCCCCAGTCTTTCCAAAGAGGACTTATTACTGTTTGCTCAGGCGACTGTAAACAGAGGAGAGGAGAACAGGCCAGGCATTTTGAGGACTGTTGGACACAGGACCTGAGTTGACATTTATATCTGGAGACCTGAAGCATCATCTCACCCCCCTGTTGAGTAGAGCTTATGAGGGCCAGGTAATATATAGAATCCTAACTAAAGTCCAGTTTACAATGGATTCAGCCCATCTAGTCAGAAACAGTCTGGACTGTTGGAACATCCTGCAGAACATCCCTTTGATCTATTGATGACATCATGCTGATCAGTCAGGAGAAGCAAGAGTAGCTTGCATACTATAAGCTTCCGTAAGCTTATGTGGAGACACACATGCCCCAGAATGTGAAAGATAATCCCTACGAAGATTCTGGGGTCTACTACCTCAAAACCACAATGAAGTTTTTAGGAGTCCAGTGTTTAAGAACATGCCAGGACATCCCCTCCAAAGTAAAAGAAAAATTGCTTCATCTTGCATCTCTTAGGACAAAGAAGGAATCACAGCACCTGAGAAGCCTCTTCACATTGTGAAGGCAACACATTCCGCTCTAGAAACACTGCTCTGGCCCATATACCCGGTGACACAAAATACAGCCAGTTCTGGAGCAGGAAAGGAGTAGCCCCACAGTCCTACTCAGTTCATGCTGCTATAACAAAATACCACCAACTGGGTGGCTTATAAACAATAAACACTTGTGTTTTGTTTTTGTTTTTGTTTTTAAGATTTTATGTATTTATTTGACAGAGAGAGAGAGTTAGCAAGAGCAGGAACACAAGCAGGAGGCGTGGGAGAGGGAGAAGGAGGCTTAACGAGGAACAGGGAGCCCAATGCGGGGCTCAATTCCAGGACCCTGGGACCATGACCTGAGCTGAAGGCAGATGCTTAAGGACTCAGCCACACAGGGGCCCGATGTGTGTGTTTTCCCACATGGCAGAAAGAAGAGGGGATTTTACTTGGTCTCCTTATAAGGACATTAATTGCAGTCACAAAGGCTCTGCCCTCATGACCTCAATACCTCCCAAAGTCCCCACCTCCTAAAGTCATTACATCGGGCATTAAGATTTTAGCATATGACTTTTGGAAGGACACAGACTTTCAGCCCGAAGCACCCACTTACCATCACTCTCAGTGACCCACTGGGGGCTGTGCTTCCTGTTCCTGCAGGGCGGGGCTCTGCAGGATCAGAGCTTCTAGTCCACAAACGGACAGGCTCTTCCCACAGGGGCACGTTGGGCTCCATACGTCGCTGTCGTTTGGGCTCCTTATGGGTGCACAGGAAGCAGCAGGCGGGGTGAGGAGCTACTGTGCTGTCAGGGGTAATTGACCCTGATCAGGGAGGAGATAGGACTGCTCTTGCAAAGCTGGGATAGGATGGAGGTCCCGGTAACTTGCCAGCATCCCAGTAAAAAGGTGTGTGGTGACCTATGTGGGCACCGCGCAGTCCTTCCTTGTGTAGCTGTGACCAAGAATGAAAAGGTGCAGCAACCCTGACCTGCAAAGGGACCTCAGAGCTCTCAGGAATCAGGGTTTGGGCCACACCACTGGGTCCACTACGGAGAACAGGAGACGTAATGGCTGAGGGCAAGGGAGGTTTGCAGCGGGGAGGAAGCAAAGAGTACTGGTTACAGCCCTGAGAGTAATGGCAGCAACAGGGACAGTAGTTTATTCCGTTAACCTCCCTCTGAGTTCCTCCTCAGGAAGAGAGGCCCACAGAAGACTTACCAAATGTGTAGGAGAAGTGAAGCCAAAGGACACGGCGGGGGGGGGGGGACGGGGGGGCTGCCACTACTATCAGGGCTGTAACCAGTACTCTTTGCTTCCTCCCCGCTGCAA